>NC_086196.1:9386730-9693461 GCF_035770615.1 Melospiza melodia melodia | reverse complement strand
CCTCATAGGAAACAGGTGACATGGAAGCTTAAAAGACTAATGAAGATGGCAAAAAATGGTCTTTGGAATGAGGCGTGTTACTTATATGCATATTTAAGACATTGAAAAGATGAATTTTTAGTGCTGCTCTTAAAAAACTTGTTTAACATTGATGCGCTACCTACCATGAATAGTCTCTCATTCTGTCTGATTTTAACTTTTTTAGGGTCTGGAATGTCAGATACAATCATTCTCATGATCAGCTGATCCTTACAGGAAGCAGTGATAGCAGAGTTATCCTGTCTAATATGGTATCAATTTCTTCTGAACCATTTGGCCATATGGTAGATGATGATGAACTCAGTGACCAAGAGGACCAGCATCAAGAAGAGAAGTATGAAGTTTCCTGAGTTTTATGTAGATGCTTATAATTTGTAGTTTCATTGTAATGGTTTACATGCTATTTTTTTTTTTGCTGACTAGGATTTCTATGTACAGGCCTTTCAGGTAAGTAGTTAGAATTTCCACTTTGTTCTTTATTCAGTCTTGGGTGGAATACACTCTTTAAATCTGATTGGCACGGTCACTCTGCATTCACTGGTAGGAAGGGAATGGTGATGCTGAGGATCAGTCCTAAAGTCCACTGGGTTGGTGAAAAGATTCACTTTAAGGGAGCTCTGGTTCAAGTCAAGCATGTAGAATAATCTGGGTTAAGTTGCAATTTGAAAATATGCTTTTGTATTTTTTGTGTATGTGTTAGGACCTGTGGGAAATGTTACCAGTCTAATGATGAGCTTCTGCATGGGCAGAAGAAATGAAGTATAAACACATTTTTTTTTTTTTTAATTTTGCTCTTAATATCTCTCACTGCTCTGGAACCCAGTAACTCATCAGACCTCGATCAAGCAAACCAGAAGCTTGGTTTCAACACTCTTGGTAGAGAATAGTGCATGCTATTGGAAAATGTGGTAAACCCTTCCATTTGGTTTGTAGGAATCAAATATTTTCCTTGTGAATTTTGTATGGATGGGGTTTTAGTAAATTAACTGTATATATGTGTATATAGGAAGTTCTGTAGATTGAGGTTGAGCTGAGGCTTTCTAATCTTGTGACTAGCTTTCATGGTGATCTTCAGCAAACCCTTCCTTTACAAAGTGAATCACAGAATTGCAGAATGAATTAGATTGGAAAAGACCTCTGAGATCAGAGTCTAACCTATGACTGAACATCACTGTGTCAACTAGACCCTGGCAATGACTGCCACCCTCAGTCTTTCCTTGAATACCCCCAGGGATGGTGATTCCACCGCCTCTCTGGGCAGCCCATTCCAATTTCTAATCACCCTTTCTGTGAAGAAATTTCTCTAAATGTCCAACCTAACCCTCCCCTCATATAGTTGAGGCTGTGTCCTCTCCTGTCACTTGTTGCATGGGAGAAGAGACTGACCCCCAGCTGGATACAGTGTCCTGTTGGGCAGCTGTAGAGGGCAGTAAGGTCGCCCCTGAGCCTCCTGCAGACTAAGCAGCCCCAGCTCCCTCAACCCCTCCTCATGTGACTTATTAGACCCTTCACCAGCTCCATTGCCCTCTTCTGCACAGCTCTGCTAAGCTGTCTGCAATGACACAGGCAGATTAACTCCTGAATGATCTTTTAAAATAAAGAATAGTCAGATGTGATAAGGAAATTACAAAAAAGGTCCCCTAGTTATTCAGCTGTGTTTGCTAGATGTTTCAGCTAAAATTCTTAAAGTTTAGGTTACTTCTCTAGTTGCATTTTTAAGGTTGCTCTTGAACCTTAATTTTATTAATGTATATGTAGTTTTTCTCCAAATAGTTTTGGTATTTTGGCTTCATTTAAACTATGGACCTGGAAACGATTATATTTTAATACTAAGTAAGAAAGTTACTCCAAATATAGAAAAGGTTTATTTTAAATGTACCACATTTCATTAGAAGACTTTTCTCCATGTATTGTAAGTCAAGGAGTATCAAATTAAATACCTAAAAATTTGCTCACATCAGCAGTATATACTTTCTAGAATGCAACTGAGTTACAGTGTTTTAAATATAAAATCAAAGAATGGTTTGTGTTGGAAGGGTTCTTAAAGATCACCTAGTTTCAACTCCCTTGCCGTGGGCAGAGACGTCTTTTGGTTCCTTATCTTTGGCTGGAGATTGCAATTTATTCTGTTCTGGATGGAGAACAAATAGCATCAGGGGAAATGAGAAAGGGACCGCATTTTTTTAATGTGGTGGGAATGCATTAAAAATATCACAAGTGTAAATAGCATTCTGACAGACATTGTGCAGTAGATTATCTGTAATGCTGAACTTCTTTGGATTTTAGACTGTATAGGTTGCCTCATTAAAACATTGAGTCACTGTTCTAGAATATGAATTTTTTAATCCAAGATCATCCAGTGCAATCCAACAAATATACTGCATCTTTTCCCATGCTGTGGGATGGATGTAAACCACAACATGAATGACTTGTATAGTAATAATATAGAGTCCTTGCCTGTTCCTGGAGGCTACAAGAGTATCAAATCTGCATTTGCTTTTTAAATATGTGCTTTTCAACTGCTCACCTGTTTTTTATAAAACCTGGGAAAGCAAATTAGCTTTTGTAACCTTTGCTTGGTACTGTGAAAGTCTTGTTTTAGGCTCTCTCTTCTGCCCCCTTGTTAAGAGTTGAGTCAGAAGGATGTTTGCAAGCTGCTGCAGGCTTGAACTGTTGCCAAATATATGTCTGTTTAGTTCTGAGTGCACAAATGAAGTAGGGCATAACAGCTGTTGGGAATACTTCTTGTTAGTCAACCACTAGTGCCAAATATTTCAGCTCTGATACCCTCCTAGAGACCTCTGTGAAGAGTCTGTTACACCATTCCATGGGTACTGTCTTTGGTAAAATACAGATTTTCACTCTATGGTTTAATGAGGGAGGGGTGTGTTTGGTTTTTATTTTTGTGTTTTTGTTTGTTTGTTTTTGTTTGTTTGTTTGTTTCTTTTTGCTTAGGTATGTTCTAGACTTTTCAGAAAGTGTTATAGTCTCACAAGGTTTATTTATCCTGTTTTTGGAGGACATCTGATTTGTTGTAAACAGCACACAAATACTGATAAATAGAATGTCTTTTTCAGCTGTATCTTGAAATACACCAGGAAGAGCCTGTATTTTTACAACTTGTGTCTTTAGCCCCCTCAGACTGAGTACCATATCTCTCTTGCAAAGTTAAAATATCAAGTGGAAAGAAAAAGACTCTTTCTGCATTTTATTTTCCTGAACAGTATCACTTGTGAAAATCTTCCTTGGAATGAATATAAAAATGATGAGTATGTGTCAGTTTTATTTTCAAAGGTTTATTGTTTTTTCTACTTTGTAAAGTCCCCATATTTTGAAAACATTGCACAGTTAAAACTGCTTCTTGAGATCTTTAAGACTTGTTAATTGTTAATATCTTTTAGAGTAAATTTCCTTATTTTTACTTTATTTCTTGGTTGGAGACAAAAACAAATAGTATGTCACTTTACCCTTCCTTGTTCAACCATGTTGAGCTATGCATGAATCTGCCCACTCAATAATTCTTGCCAGATTTACTGCTGTAGTTGCCTGGTTTCAAGGTTCCCAATTGAAAATAATTGTTTGGAGATAAATTTTTTCAAAAGAAAAGAATCCAAGTTCATTGCATAATGAGTAGACAAACTAAAAGATAGTTTGAATTGTCTTATGAAGAGTCTTAATAAGAATTTCTTCTTAGTGTGTTCTTCCTTCAGTGTTTGTCTGTTGACATCTTGAGCCTGTCTGCTCCCATCTTAGAGACCAGAACATGCTTGAATAAGCAATATAACTAGGACTGTTGCATGAAGATCTATCTCTTGCTGAAATCAAGTGACAACTGGTTCCTTTTAACTGCTGGTTTAAGTCAGACTCTAAGTAAGTCTGTCTTTTCCCTACTGTTTAACTGGTGCTGTTGTTTCTCTCATCAGTCAAAAAAGGTAAGAGCAGGCAGCTTCCCTGTGTCATGTCAAAGGTTTTCCTAGCATGTATCATGTGTCTCATAGTAGTCAGGAGGAAAAATAATAGAAATAGGAAAAGGAGATGTATTTCCCCTGGATATGTTGCTAGCCCCTGACTATTAGCACTTCAGGGACATTTACTGCCTTCTGAATAATCTTTGGGGACTTCTGATTCTTCCATGTATGCTTCTCCTTTGCTATCAGCCATATTCTTATCTGCTCTCACTAACTGTGTTTTTGTTTATTCTAAAACGTGCCAGCTGTGCTTGCATGGTTTTTGTGAAATTTGTCTAGGAGAAACATGCCAACTGTGTTTGTTTTCTTGCTCTGAATTAAGAAAGGCTTCAGTGCTCTCGGCATGGGAAGCACAAAGCCACTGTTGAAAATAGGTTGTCCAAGAAGAGGCTGGAGTTGTCCACAGAGATGAGCTATAGGCATGTGGCCAAAGGGCAGCTATGCCATATTCTGGTCAAGTCCCCAGTCTGGATTATTTAAAGCACAGTTCAAATATGGGGGGGAAAAAACCCCACAACTGAGAATGAAGTGCTGTACTAGTTCAGTTTCTAGCACCTTGATCCAAAGGTAGAAAAAAGTGTACAAAATAAATGAAAATAGAACAGATGAGGGTGAGTACAACTTGGGTTCATTTAGGTTTCATCCTCAAAACAAAGCTAATGTACCTGGATAAGAACATGAGGAGTGATTTTCAATGCCTAGGTTTGAACAAAACTTTCAAAACATGGAATCATTCCACATCTATGGATGCAATTGCTTGTCATGCTTCTCATTGACCTCCTTTAGTGGCTTTGTCCTCTGTTGTTGCAAGAGCTTTCTCCCTGCAACACTGAGCTAGCTTGAGTCCTAAATCTCCTGAAGGTGACTGTCAGCTCCTTGTAAGATACTAGGAGAGCATTGGGAACTGTCTTCCTCCTAAGGGAGCTAGTGAGTGTCTTATATCCAAAATCCTGATATTAGTGAGTGAGTCTATATGTTACTGTATTAAATTATTCTGATAGTCATTTAAACTCTACATTGCTCTTTCTAACAATAAAAGAAAGCTACTAAGTTCTTGCAGTTTAGTGTGGCCATCTTTACTTGCCGATCAGGATTCCTTTTCTTCAGTTACTCCAATATGTGTGTTTGGCTTATAGGTTTAAATTATGCACTGTGTAGATCTCTGTTTGGTATGCTGGTGATACACAGCATGAGAAGAATATTTGGAGCAAGGTACATGCTGTATCTACAGCAGTGTTTTTATTCTTCAATACTTCTATAGCCAGAACTTTGTGACAAGGCTCAACTGGTAATGGAGGATGTACTCTTTAAGAGAAAAAACTTATTCTGCATCCATAAAAATGAAAATATTTATATAGTCAATAACATTTTGAGTTTATATATCAGTCCTGGAAAGGAAGCCATCCTAAAACTTGAATTTTTCAGTATAAGCTACCAGTTCCCTTAGTTTTCTATGGTATTTACAGGCTTTAAGATGTTTGCTGTTTTCACTGGCAGAACTGATTGCTAAGGTCAGGATGCTGCCTTCTCACTTATGTTACATTTTTTGATGATATGTTCTAAAATAATGATAATATTTGTTATCCTTTGAGGATTGTACCAGAAAATACAGTTTTAGTGTTTTTCCTGAAGACTTATATTTCCATCTTTTTTTTGTCATAGATGTTAGCCATAATGTCCTTAAATACAAACAGATCTAACACGAGCACTTCTTAATATTTTATATTTAATGCTGAGAGATGTAAAGGATTAGTTCTTCCTGTACAGAGTATCTCACTTGAGATCATGAAGTTTTTAATGAGATGTTATGTGTGGAAACATCTTCAGCTATTGTAATGGACCAGAGAGGAAATGGTGGTGGTCGCCCTCTCTGTAGAAAGAGACTTTCTTCAAAATTCTATCTAAAGAAGTTGGTGATATCCACTTTTCATGATAGAAATGGAGTTTAGAGATTTTTGAATAAATAATGTGGTTTCACAATATTACATATGAGCTGTGCAATCTAACGTAGCACCTTTGTATTCGCATCTGTGACTCCAGGAGAGAGATTTGTCAGCCTTGATCTTTTGAAAAGTATTTGCCAAACGTGCTGAGGCAGGCTTTCAGGATATTTTCACACAGCTGTCAGCAGTGTTAAATTTGATGCTATTTTGCTTTTGATATTAATGTCTTGGAGAAACCTGAAGTCATAGGATTATGCTATGGAATCAACCAAGAGACCCAATTAATTAAAACAGGTTAAATAGTTTCTCTTTTGGGGAATGCCAGGATTCAGGACTACTTGGTTGGGTGTGTAAGAAGCTGAGCAAAACGTAGTGCAGCAGCACTTTTCAGTTCCAAGACTATTTTCTTTAAAAGCTTCTGGTTTTCCTGTAGTATTTCTTCAGCATTCATCAGCAAGTATACCTTCCTTAATTTACTTTTCATATTAGGACATCTATGAAACCTGTTACATAAAAATATAAACAGCTTTTGCTGTTTTCCTGGGGAAGCAGTTCAGAAACATCTTTTTTGAACAAAAAAAAATTTATGATGTTTGGAATAGTATGAATGGCCAATTATTATCTATTAAAAATGTGTTCAAGAATAAATATACTTGAATTTAGGCTTTTTAAAAGGCAAGTAGTGTGTTGTCTAATATTACCAGAAACAATTTTCTCTTGACGTCAAAAGGAAAGTGCATCCATGGGCTTTAACTAGAATCCAGTGCTATGCTTTTCAGGATTCATTTTTGGATGCTGCAGCATATGCTGCTGCTCTATTGATTCCTTTCCATTTCATAGTGATTTTTAGATTAAAGAGGATTTAATTTTGACTGTGATAAGGAATTAATGATTTTTGCTGACTGAAAACCATATTTTATTGAACGCTGTGGTGACAAAACAGAATTGCAAGCCCTGCAAACTTAAGTGGTTGTTACCATGAGAAGTAATTGGAAATAACAGCTTTCTACATGAAAACAATTATCCAAGGCTGAACAAGCTTCTTTCTTGAATCTGTAACACAATTAACCTCAAGTTATCTAGTAAAATAAAAGCTTCTCTCCTTTCATAGAAGCTGGTTGGGGTCATGCTGTTTGAATAAGACTACAGAGAAAACACAGTCCATTTTCAGTTCTGTGTGGCACATGTCTGAAATTTATGCATGATGTAGGTAGAGACTGCACATCTCATACTACAATTTCTTGGGGGCAAAGGGAATGTGGTGCATTGTCAGTTGATGCAGTGCAAGAACATATAGAAGAAAAGGTATTTTAGTCTGGTCAGAATAAAATCTTTAAAACAGAGAGGAAAGTAAGAAACTAAAGAAGCATTTTAAGGGTCAAGAAGATCTGGGGCAAGGAAGAAAATAGCTTACTAAGCTTGCCAGGTGTAACAAGGGATTACCAAGTACGCTATCAAATACAGTCACAGAATCACAGAATGGGCTGAGTTGGAAGGGACCCACGAGGCTCAGTGAGTCCAGCTGCTGGTCTTGCACAGCACCATCTCTCAATCAGGGGATCAGTAGGCCAAGCACCTACATCTGTGGCACACTGGACTAGCTATATGGCGTAGCTGTCCATGCTATACATAGCTGTTTTGTACACACGTGCATGCTATATATATTGCTACATACAGCTGTTTTTGTAGCCTGCAGCTTTTAAGTAAAAACAGATACCTCTCTGTTCTGGCAACCATGTGAATTATACCTGTATTAAAGTAGCATAGAAGAAAGTTTATTTCATATCCAGTTCTGCACAGCTATTCTTCTTGTTAATCTGAGATGATTCTTTAATAAATAAATATGTGTAAAAGATGTGTAAAATTTTATTTGGGGTGCATAAATATTGGGGTGGCTAAGGAACAGAACAATTCTAAGTACCTAGATTAATATAGATACAAAAATAGTGTCCTCAGCCTATTCTTGGATTACAAAGAAAAGCAAACATAGCCAAAATGAGAGAAATCTGAGGTGTTTTCTCAGAAATCTCTTAGCATCAAGTAAGGTAGTCTGCCTCTAAGAAATTGCTGTTGTGAGGAAAAAAACTCATCACAAACAAGTCAGCTCCTTATATTGTTTTAGGTTTTTTTTTTTAATGTTTTAGAACAGTCTTTCACATACATGAAATGAATTCTGCTTTTTATTCCACTAGCAGAATCCTTCTGGGCTCATTACCCACTGCATAATTTAAAAGCTCATCTATTTTCATTCATGGTGATTGTAAAGGATGCTCGTGGACAATTTCTTTTGGATCTTGTGTATTGTTCCTGAGACACATGTCGGTTTGAGATGATTTGTTTCCATCCTGATTGTCTTGTATAGTATCTAGCTCTTTTACACCAAGTGATCACTTCCATAAGGATTGTCTGAATCTCAGTAACTGTTTCAAGGCTGTGCCATTGGCCTGAAGACCACATTGGAATAGTATGCTTTCTTTTTCTGGGAAGGCACAAAATTTACTTTTATACCAAAGAAGAAATTCAGTGTATAGACAATAATAAAACCCAGTTAAAAACTGTACTTATAAATGGAAATGCCAAACACAAATTCATCTACAGGCTTATTTCCCGAACACTCATTCCCCTTATGACTTCTGTAAATTAATTTAGATGAGCTGTATTATTTAAATGAAACACTGAAACAACTGTGTGCATACAGAAAATAGTGTAATCTAGAAGCTTATTTGTCCTTGTTTATCCAGCCTTGGGTTAACTGAGATTCCTGGTTAGCTGAAAGTCGGTCGTGTCCCCTGACAGCCGTGTGCAGTGTGCATTACTCCCCTGCTCATCCAGAGAGACATCTGAAACCTTCAGAATAATGGAGTTGTGGGTAAGTGGGTGAGCACTGCACGAAGCACATTGCTGTCTGGGGACATGACCAACTTTCACTTAACCAGGCATGTCAGTTAGCAGGAAGTTAGAAAAACACATTGCAGGAGATGAAGTGTCTGTATGTGTTCTTTAGCTCTCTGCTGTTAGTAGGTTTGTATCAAAGTTCCTATTCAGGAGAACTGCAAAACAATTAACTGCAGTTAACCAGGGACTGGGTGTTGGTTGTGCTGTGACCTTTTTTGGTTAGTTGACCTTTAATGTAGCACAAGTAAATGGTAAAAATCCTTGAAAATACATATCTGAAGCTATTCTACAGTATGAGTCTGCTTTTGGTTTCTTCATTAAACTCAATTGAATTTTAATTGCAGTGCTAGATTCTTAGCTGGCTAGGTGGGGCAGCAATACCCTGCAGAAGATCCTACTGTGCTCCATCCAGGCTTTATGATTGCAGAACTGCATGCTTTCAGAGAGCAGCAGGAAAGGGCACAGGCAGCCAATAATAACACTTCATTTCTGTAGTAGCAGCATCTGTTTAAATGATTGAGTGACATTCACAAGGCTCTTTGGCTTCGCTTTCCATGAGGAGGGTTGCAGCTGTACTGCAAGGCTGTTTCTAGGAGGCAGAGAGATGCCTCTGAAGGGGTGACTGATTCTTGTCAGACAGACAATTCTCTGTGGCTGAAAGGAGCTCTAAGGTCATCCCCCTACCCTGTAGCTACAGAATAATGTGCTGTAGCGGTGCTTTGAGAGGAGAGACTGGCCTTGGGAATGGAGGCAGGAGGGGCTGTGCTCAGTTAGCAGAGTACAGTCAATGACTCTTGAGTACTTGGTTTGGGCTTCAGAGAGTTTCCTAAATCTCTTGAACATTTACAATGTAGAAGGCAATCTGTGTCTCTACTATGATGTAGGTGACCAGGAGCTTTACTGCTGCAGTGAGAGGTGGGGTATAAAATAGTGGATGAGAATCTGGTGCTGATATAACTCTAGCAATGGGAGATAAAAATCAGAGTGGTGGTTCCATCCCCTTCCATAATTCTGGAAAGTGTGGGATGTTTAGGGACTGCAGCTTCTTACCCATCTACGTATCTCAAAGACTGTGTATTATTTTAAGAATTCGTTTAACAATGAAGGGGGAGAAGATGGGATGTAACATGATGAGAGAAAAGATGTTTGTGCGAAGTTGCACATTTAGATCATGCTACGTAGCTTACCTTTCTTTAGAGTGAGAGAGAGATGCTTAGTATAGGTTCTGAGAAACAGGAAATGCACTGTAATTTAGAGTAAGAGTTACTTTGTCCCTGTAAATGGGGTCTTTTGCACTGATTTGACTTTGCTGTCATGTGAAATATAAGTACATGCAGATATAAGGTATAAAATGTTCCCTCAGAATCTACTACTGCATTCTTATGCTTTAAATGTGACTTTATGTATCTTGATGTTAGTGACACTTAATATGGCCTTTGAAATCAAGTGTGCCCACAAATCCTTACTAATTTTTTTTGTGTTTGTTTTCAATTTTAGGATTAAAGAGCCCCTTCAGGACAGTGTAATAGCTACCTATGAAGAACATGAAGATAGCGTATATGCAGTTGAATGGTCCTCAGCAGACCCATGGCTATTCGCATCTTTAAGTTATGATGGGAGACTGGTTATTAACAGGGTTCCAAGAGCCCTTAAATATCATATACTGTTATAATTTGTTTGAGTTATTCTGGAGCTGTTAACTTGATGTACACAACTGGTAGGTATTGTTAAAGGGTTTTTTCAGAATCTGTTTTTTTAAGTATAAAAGTTACAATTTTGTTAGGAATATCTCTACTGATGTGGACTTCTAATTTTGTCTTTTATATTTGCCTTGTGGAACTATGATGCATTTTCTGAAGGCTATGCTACCTAGATGATTGAGGGGTTAATCACTTTATGAACTCTAAAGTTTCTGGTGATAATGGGTACATTCCATACTATTGCTTTATTACATCAGATTTATGCAAATATAAGGAATTATAGAAATGTTATTATGCTGATACAAAACTGGGACACTGTAGGTTTCATGTAGCAGAAGTGATCTACTTGTTTTCAAGAATAATATTCTACATTTCTTGTACATGCAGCCTTCTGTTTTTAGCTAGGGCCATGTTCCACTAGTTGTTCTGGCTATAAATACAGTTGAAAGTGGTCTCAAAAGGCTTTCTTAATACCATCTAATATTTTAAACACTTTTTCTCCCACTTTTGCATGTCTTCAGAAGGCATGTTTTTTGTGAAAGTGAAACTTTCAAAATATAATTTTCATTTGAGCCTTTTGGTAGTAGCAACAAAGTAAAATCCTGCAAATTGTGAACTAATTCTCAGTTCTCAGATATGTATTGTTCTGCAATTCTCAGATATCTATTGTTACTGGAAACAATATTAGTCTTTACCAAAATCTTTGATATACTCACATAATGTGTTATCCCATATTTATAGGTTAAGTTGTGCTTGAGAGACTCTGGAGCTATGCTACTGTTGACCTGAAAAATCTCTTTTAATATTTGTCTACTTAGACTTTCTTACCCTACTGAATCTGTGCCAATCTCCAGTATGCTGGCATAATGTAAAAGGCTTGCAGCTAAGCACAAAATATCCTTTGCTATATCCTACTTTTTGCAATAGGTGACCTAGACATTGCTTGCTATGTTGTTACAAATGCTGAGAGCAGGCAGATGCTGCGCTGTAGGAGAATACGCAGGAAATTTCAAGCGTAGGTGGAAGGCATGGTGAAACATTCCTGTACATATTGACATCCTGTCTTCCCCTGGCAGAGCTTGCACTAAGATGAAGATTTGCTGCTTGCTCTTTGTGTACCCAGGCTAACTGCAATATTAATTATTCCCTGCCGCCTTTTCAACACTATTATTTTCCTTCAGCTTCAGAACTTGGGTATGTGTGACAGTGTTGGTTGTGGTAGCATTGTGTAAGACTCCTCTGAAGAAATGGCAATGAACATGTGATGGAAAGATCAATACCAACCTCTTCCAGTGATCCCTCCTGTCGCTATGGCAACTGTTGGTGTTAGTGGTGAGGGACAGCGTGCTGCTCACCTCTGCTTGTCCTTACCCACTCTTGGATCGAAATGTCCAAGTGTGATTTGTTGTGTCCACACAGCTGCTTCAGTGAGATCACGTTTGGAGAGCATGACTGACTGCTATAGGCCAAAACATCCAGAAAAGAGGACAGTTGAATTCCATTTCTGGCTTTCTTAAGGAGCTTATTTGGAAAAATTCATAGGAGTGAAGTAATCCAATTAAATCATCTGTACTAGTGTTTCATTTGTGTTAATGATGTTACCTGTCTGCTCCAGAATGAATGCTTCATTGGAAATTCTGATTATCTGGTTTTCTGCATTTATATTTTAAACTTGTGCTATTTCAAATCATTTTAATCTCTAATTAGGCATGAGCTATTCACTTGTATACTGTAAGAAGAACTACATTTCCAAATCAATAGTACTTCAGTTGTCTGAATGTCAAAATCCTTGGCTGGACTGCTGCTTTTTATGTGGAGCTTTTCATCAGACACAAAATCTTGTTGGGTATCGTGTCTGTCCCGCCTGTGTGCCACCCTCCCCACCCACCCCTCTGGAAAAAAAAGGAAAAAACCTCTGCAGTATATCTTTGGTATACAGCAGAACTCCTTAAAGCTTTCTTCACATTAGCAATAAAGGTCTAATGAAACTTTGTCTGGCAGTGTATATGGGTGGCAGTGTGAAGGTGATGGGGAAATTGCCTGACATTGTGTGGGATTTGACTTGATTTTTAACATGTAATAAATGCAGGATAGATTTCAGGCTAATTTCTATGTGGCTGTATTTCCTTTAATACTGTAAGCTTATATGAACTGGAAAGCTCTGTAAACAAATAATATCAAGAAATCTTTTGTTTTAGTCTTGTTAAATGTGTGTATCACTCAGTAGGGAAGAAGCGAGTGGACGAACACTGGAAGGGAGGGACTAGCGGGTCCAATTTGAATGAAAATGCCTTACAGTAGAATCACAAGAGTGGGAAGTTTTAATCATTTTCAGCTGTCTGTAAAGCAGGATCTGGGCTATGTGTACAGCACTGGCAGCAATATGGAAGTGACCTTCTGAAAAGGAAGGCTTTTGACAAGGTTTCATCCCAGACTGTTGGAGCAAGCAAGCTGCTGTAGGATGAAAGGAAGGGTTCTAGGATGGTGAAATAGTCAGTTAAAAGGAAATAGGAAGCAGGAATAAATCATCACGTTTTGTGGCAAAAAATTAATTACCAGGGAAGTCCACAAGGATCTGTGCCTAGGCATGTGCTTCACAGTGTGCTCATGACCTTTTGGAAAAAGGGCTGTAGAAAAATATGGCAAAGTTTGACTGTTCAGAGAAGTAAGGATGGCCGAAGAATTATGAAATGGCCTTATGTCATGGATGATAAAATGGTAGATGAAATTCAGTGCAGGAAATGTTAAGTAACTAATATGGGAGAAAAAAGTTATTTTATGTACTGTGGACTACCAATCTTGGGGTTTTTTTAGGTCTTTAAAACATCAGCTTAATGGAGGTCAAAATTTTAATTTAAATAAAATGTTGGGAATTACTAGTAAGCAAAATAACACATTGTTAATCCTCCCAAATAATTTATATTCATAAATCTTTGGTGTATGTGCATACTGTGTGTAGCTGTGGTTTTTTCCATCTTCAGCCCAATGTAGTAAAATGGAAGGATTTTAGATGGAGTGACAGGGATGAGGAATAGCATGCAACACCTGTATGAGGATAACTAAATAGACTGAAAGGCAGATGGTTGAGACAGAATGATAAAAGTCCATAAAATCAAAAGTGGCAGAGGGAGAGGATGAATAGGGAGTGATTGTTCACTGTCTCTCCTGATACCAGAACTAGAGGTTGTTGAATGTGTGGTGGCTCAAAGCATACGAAATCAAGTGGTCTTCACAGGCATGAAGGTGAGCTATGGCACTTGCCTTTAACAACCCTTTCCCCCAGAAAAAATACAACTTGCACAAAGAAAAAAATCTCATTCATGTTAAAGTTTACATGACTTGGAAGTAACTGAAACAGTACTTGGAAGATGAAGTAAATAAAGGTTGCTAAATATAATGTCAGCATCCCTGGCTTAGAAAAATCCTTTTGAACCATCAGTTGGTGGACACTACGGAGAGTACTGGCACAGAATCCCTATGTGGTTGTCCAGTCTTAAATTAACTTCCTGGACATGTGCTATTTACCAGAAAAGGTAGAAAATGGAAATTAAAAATAATCACTTAGCCTTTAAAGTTTTGTGTCTAGAGCTAAGACAGCTCATTGCTCCTGTGTGTTTCTTTGCATGTTTGTTTCTGTGTATTTACTTCTATTGTGAGTTGTGTTATAGGGGATTTCAGAAAACTCTCATGTCTCAGGTGAATTTCTTACCGAATCCTAGTGTTGTGTTTTGGAAACAATATTGTTGCAAAATATTCCTTGGCAATAACAATGAAGGCAAGAAGATTTCTGTACAGCAAGGAGCCCATCACTGCTTTGGAAGTTCAGATCATGGTCTGACTGAGCTCTGGGTTGTTTTCAGTGTCTCAGAGAATTCTGTTTACAGTCATACAGCACCATTGGTAAGCACAAAATTACTCTGTTTTCAAGCACCTCTTAAATTATTTTTCTTTCTTTGCAGATTGTGTCCAGGTAAGAAACTTCAGTAGGTCTTGATTTTGAAAAATTGAGTTAGGGTATTCCTTAAAAGTGTCAGTCTTGCTGTCTAAAAAGTTGTTTCTTTCTAGGTTTGGTGTTGAAAATCTTTTTCTTTTCACAATTCTATATTAATATGTCTCTGCTATGGGGTTACACAACTGCTTGATATGTGGTATTTTTACTCCACAGAAAGTGAATTATTGAAGAAGAAATGAATTTATAATATTTCATAAAGGTTTTGAGCATGATCTAAGTGAAACTGATCAAAGTCAATACAAATCTTGGCCATTTAATGAGAAACTTGAAATAACAATCTGTTTAACTTGAACTAAAATGGTGCTAACTTAATATTAAGAAAAAAACCCAACCCACCACCAAACCACAGTACTCGGTACTGACCTGGACTTTTCCTGTGGTGTTAGTGCTAAAATTAGCTTGATCTATCCTGAAGCTGATGAAGTTAATGAGCAGCTTGTCAACATCAGAATGAATGAAGAACATATATTGGATAGTTTAGGTACTCTGGGTGTTTGCTCTAGGCCCATAGTGCTTACCTTGTACCTTGAAGTTGAGTGGAAAGAAGAAGCCGTATGATCTGGATTATGTACAACACTTGAATTAGTTTAAAACAGTGCTTTGTATAGAATTAAGCTTCCAGAAGATAGAATTTTCCAACAGGGAACAGAAAACATTATATCTGGATTGACGTCGGCATTCGGAATTTCCTTATCTTTCAGCCTGATACCTCAGGCAGTATTTGAAACTGAAATTCTGCAGCTGATGCAAGATAGACTTCAGCAGTGTCTGACTAGTCTGACACAGCAAAACACCACATGGTGTCTTATATGCCTTTGATTTAACTGGAGCAGTGAAAATAGGTAGCCTTCATTAAGATCAGCATTTGGATACAAGTTTGTAGTGCTGTAGAGCTTCCATTTGGCTTCACAGAGAATGTCCAGGATATTTTTTTCTTTTTCTAGAGGATATGAAGAAAGTGTAAAAATTGGCTTGTGATGCCTTAGATATGAATGCCGTTCTGAAGCTGCAGAAAGCCTATGATTTCTGGAATAGCATGTGAAGTGAGTGAGAGAAAACTGCAAATCAGTTTTCCATGAAGCCTGGCCTTCCCATAAATGGAGCTGCAAAGTGTGAAGCCATGGATAGATCCCTGAACAATTTGCACACTGCTTCTGCTCATTCCACCTGCCACTTTGGTCAGTGAGAATCTTGCAAAGCGAGAAGAAAATGACATGAACAGATCTAGAGTACAAGACACAGGAGAAGAAAAAAATAAAAAGCAAAACTGACAAATACAGAATGAAAAGTGAATTGAAAAGGACAAAATCAGGGAAATTTGGGTCACTTGGAAAAGAGAAATAGGAAAGATGAAAGAAATTGGCAGTAAGTGAAGAAAAGGATACAGGGGTAAGGATTTTAAAAAATCCAGTGATATTATCTGCTTATTTTCGCCATGATATTTAAATTCCTTAAATTTCTACCATGTTAATCTTCCTATGTTAACTGATTTAAGCATTAGAGAATTGCCATTTATGTTGCAGCATCTTAGTTCTGGTATTGAAGATGGTTCATGTAGGTTATTAATCCATAAGTTATTAGTTCAAGCATGTACATTCTAGGGCTTTAGGATTTTTATTCTTCATTATTCTTTCCCTTCTGGTGTGAAGTTATCAGATGGGGTAATTAACCCAAACCACCAGTAACATGAGAGGCAGGAAGAAGATTTCAAGTGGGCTGTTAATCTTGAGTCACATTAGTTAAATCTGTAGAAATATTTCTTTATGACAGACACTGTCTGTTTATGACTTCAAGAGATTGTTGTAGTCAGAACATCTCAAGATATCAGATGTGATTAAGTATCTGAGGCCCACTCTTCTTTCCATACTAACTTGCTTTACAGCAAAAGAATTCTGAGCTACTCTTGAGAAAACTTGTTTGATGCTTTTGGTGCTACGCCTGCTCCAACTTCAAAAGGGAGTCTTGGTGCTCCAGCACAGAAGATAGCATTGGAGGGAAGGGGATGAATGAGTCTTACTAAATCCAGGAGTGAAGCACCCAGTGTGAAGTGCCTGGCAAATGGTTGCCATTGCCCTGGAGCAAAACACAGCTGCCAGGCAGCTGGGCTGAGCAGGGAAGACCCTCTAATGTACCTTCTCAACAAATTGTCCATTTATTCTGATGGTGTGCCAAGTTCAGGATTTTGGCAGGAGGGACTGTGGAAAAGCTCCTGAACAGAATGAATTGAGGAGAATGTGGAAGACCTTGGAAAACCTGAGATACCACATATTTACTGATGGCAAGTCTAGATTAGCTGAATCCTGGGATGGCAATAGACTTGGCAGACAAACTCACTTGAGCCACTGCCAGTTTCTAAACATTTGCAGAGGCCTGAGAAGACAAGAAAGACTGGCAATTGCAGAAATGGTATTGATATTTGAGCTTTGTGGAACAGCAGTGCACAGAGTTGGATAAGGAAATGTGTTTCAAAATGGGGAAATTTTAGCCAAATTATGAATGTTTTATTTGTTTGTTTTTAGTGGACAGGTGTTTCTTATAAATACATCAAAATACTGGCAAATACCAGAACTTAAGAGATCACATTCATGCAACAAAGTGGGGATTATGCATTTTGTTACAGAGAAGAGCCACAATCCTAACCCAATGCCTTATATGATTTCCCTTCCACCGCTCTGTTTTCCAAGGAGGATGGGTGGAACATAGTATATAATGGTAAATTGAACTTGTCTTCAAACACACTTGAAGGGAAAAAAACCTGCAAGTGTTAGTTTTTCATCATTTGAAAGAGTTTCTGCTAAGGCAAGTAATGAACAAGTTTTGATTCTGCCTGGAAAATGGTGGATGAGGAGAATGCCTGGAACTTGACTTTGCAAAGGTTGTAAATACGAATGATCTGTTTTCCAGCATGCAGTTTGTGGGGTAAAGTACTTGAGGACTTCAGCCATGTCTCAATACACACATACAATATTTTGAGAGGTTGCCTATCTAAAGCTGCTTCCAAACAAAGGATTATGCAACTCAGGATAATGGTATGCACAAACAGGAAAGCATCTTCTTAAGAATCTGTCTTTATCATGACAGTAACTGCATAATACATTTATTTTCAAGTATGAAAGAATTAGGCTTTGGTGGATACATGTCTGCCAATAGCAGCTGATAGGTGGATAGAGCCATAGATACTTCAATGTTGTGCCTTTTTTATTTTTTTTCCCTAGAAGTCAGTTTGGGTGAAGTGGAAGAAGTCTGGTGCATATTAATATTGGAAAGTCTGCTGAGGAGGGCACAAATGAAAGCTTCATCACAATGAAAGCTGTTTAATCCATCACAAAGCAAACACCAGTGAACTTCAACAACTTCTGACCATCCTGTCACTTGTGAGGGATGGTTACTTGAGCTCAGTTTCCTAGATGGATACATATTTCTGATCTGTGTTTTAATGATCTATTTCCACCATTAATACCATTTGAATATTTTCAGTCTGTTTTGTGAATGACTAAAAAAATGCTTTGCATTTTTTCTGTTGCAGTTTACAGGTACGTCTTGTAAAGCAAAGGAAAAAGCTTTTGGTTTTCAGTCTTCATGCTGCTTTATTGAGAGGTATTCTGGTTTCTGTTTCTGTGTCCTCCAATTCTGCAGGTTTTGAACTGGTCATTGCTGAGGGCTGAGAAGGGAAGAAGGCTGAGCATGACTGACGTGTTCATATTCATCAGAAAACAGAGTCAGCTGGAGAGAACTAGGGAGTAATTGCTGCAGTGCTCCCTCCCTTGCTTCTTGCACAGAAAGACATAGGCTGTGGGGAGGAAGCTACCTGAGGTTATTAAGATTAATACTGCTGGAAATTTCAATCAACTCACACAAGGCTGCTCCTCAATGCTGTCAGATGCCTACCGCCTTCTCTGAGTCAGGCGGGGCCACATCAATTTTGAATTTCCCAACAGAGATTGCTATGATTTATGAGTTTAGGAGGCTGATAAATATGGTTAGTTGAAATAATTGAATCAGAATAATTTCAGTCAGCTGTGCTCAATTTATTTTGTCTGATAACCACAGGAGGGTGCAGTTTAGGATAGGGAGTTTCATTTCAAGGATTCCTATCACAGGAAAGACCTGGAATAAGAGCAATTTAATTCTGCTACCAGGCCTGTATGACAGAATTATGACCTGACTTAAGACCTGTGAGAACCAAAGAGTGAGTACCTAGGGCTCTTCTGGTATTGCCCATGACAGAGGCTGAGTGAGGTCTGGCTTATTTATTTATTGTGGGATAATTTCTGTGGGAAAGGGTAATGAGACTTTTACTACTTAGAGTTTGAAAACCACTTTACTATTCAGTTGAGAGGGTGTTGTTCTTACCACTTGTTTTTAAAAAATTACTTGCCTTTTTATGGAACGTTTTCACTTTTTCTGGAGTAGTGATGAGCATCAATTTTATCCTTACAGCAAAGAGAGCACTCATACATCCCTGAAAAGTACTCTATGAAACTTTTAAAAATAAATTTGTCCCTTTGTTTAGTATTTGTCTGTTGTAACTTTCCCGCATAGGTGAAAAAAATGGCAATTTAGGTGGATTGTCCTAGGAAGAGTATTGAATATAAAGGGTGCTGTAAAACCAGGTGGTGAGCAGTGTTGTGATGACTGACTGAGGTCAGCAGAGAATGGGCAAGCCTAGCAACCAGAGCAAGGGAATGGGTGAAGTGTGTTGCAGACAAGTAGTGTTGTCATGGACAAGATATTGATGATAATCTGAGAGCTGCAAGCAGGGCCAGGTATGTGGGAAAAGGCAGTGTTTTGTGCCTGTCTCAGGCAAAAATCTAACAGGCTGCTGGGTCTAGCACTAGGCTGGGTCTCGTGTCTGGAGTACACCTGAAGTGAATTTTCCTGGCTAGGAAGATATTATCTTCTCTGCTGCTTGGAACAGAGTTATAGAGTGGCCATCTTCCAGCTCCATTTGTCCCATTAGGATTTTAGACCTTTGCATTTTGATGTCTTTTCCCTGTTGAACTCTTCAGCTGCTAATGTTTCCCACCAAAAACAGGGCTACCTTTGTCTGCAGTTTTATGTTTATTTTGCGTGGCTTTTCCCCACAGACTTTCAGACTGCTTTTTTCAACAGCCCATCAGCTTTCTCAGAAGTCATAACCATAGCCAGGCAGCACACCAGGGGTGACAGAGACTGCTGAGGGAGCAGCTTTCCTAAGTGATAATCTGTGTAAGATAAAAATGGACAGCTTTATTCTGTGGTTAGCCAGTAGTGTAGGCTGCTGCTAGACATAGGTGTTACCCAGATGGTTTGTGTTGGCATGGATATACCAATGGCCATGTGACATAACCTGGCCTGCACATCAACTACTCTGCTCACCCATGGCTGAAGAGCAGTAGGGTAGGCCCTTTAACAGGGTGCTGGGGAAAAGCCATAATTCCACAGGAAGAAATCTCTCTCTCTCAATCTCTTTCTCTCTGACATGTTATTCTCAAAGTTCCCTTGCCTTAGAATTTAAACATTTTAGGATTCTTCAAAAACCTAAACTTTATTTTTTTTAAATTCTGGACATGATCATCAGTTTCGGGATGGGGGTGTCCAAATATCGGGGAACTAGTAGGAGTTGGAGGTGAGGTATTCTGATTGACCCTAGAGACCCCATGCTTTAAGGGCCCATTATGGCAGTTGAAGTCAGCATCAGACTTCAGTGTTTCAGATACAGTGAACTGCTGTATTGAAGAAGAAGAAGCTGGTGCACTCCGTTTGTATTGGAAAATAGTAACAAAGCAATTTTTTGAATAACAAAATCGTGCTAAAATTCAGCTACACAACTGTGGTGTACAGTTTAATTCCTGCAATTCTTTAATGATGGTTCTTTTGACTGACATGATTGTTCCTTTTGTCTCCAAATACTTTGGTACCATCTCTACCTGTTGTAACTTATTTCTGTACATCATATAAGGGCCTGTTCTGTCTAAAGAATGTCCTGTGAGATGCTGGATCTCTTAGTGACTGCTGCTCTACTGTGGCAGCACTGTTCTATCTGAGAGTCTAGCAGAAGTAAGTTAACTTAAGAGAAAAACATTTGCCAAGGTTTTACCTACTTGCCTTTTCCACTGCTCAGCACTTTAGGAAGATGGTTCATTGAATAACTCTTACTGCATCGCCTTGCTGAGATCTCCTTGCCTTGAAATGCATGTTGTGTCAGTGGAGGGGGAAGGATATTGTGAAAAATCTGCTGCTTAGTCAGGGTGTGGATATAAACCACACAAGATTTTCCAAATCAAATTTGGATTTGGGGCTTAGCATAAAAGGAGGGCACAAAATAACTATATTCTGTGCAGAAAATTCTAATAGAAAAAGTCAAGATTACAGTAATGCATTCTGTGTGGTCTTCCATGAGTAGAGAGCAGCAGAACGGCATGTGGCAGGACTGTCTCACTTGTGTCTTTGCTCCTGCTGCTGTGAAAAGCATTTTCAATATTTGCATAATTTAGAGCATGACATTATGATTTTCATAGCTTCAAATTGGAGTAAAGCATTTACATAATCTAATTAAATCATGTAAATGTTTTATGATAATATTCAAGTAAGTACAAAACTTGTTCCACAGATGCATCCCTTTGTTAGGCCATTGGGGAAGCTGAACTTAGACATGCAGATTTATGTTTCTTGCCCTGCATGCTCTGGGAGGTCAGCAGGGTACCTACTGAATGCTCTGTTCTTAGTATAACCTCCAAAGCCTGCTTCTCAGAGCATCATCCTTCCAAGCAGCTGGAAGGTAAGCTGGGACCAGAGGGAAAGGCAGAGCAGATTTAAAAGGCTGCTTGCAGCCTCTTATAATTTGAACGAAAGCGATGCTACTGCAGTATGTAATAAATTGCTTCCATTTCAGTGAACATTAAAATAATCCCATGGTGACCCTCTTAGCAGCAGCCCTGCCACATTTGGTATCAGATCTCAGAAAGCATGCATCGTGCTTGGATGGGAAGCTACCAGGGGAAGCCCCGCAAATCCTCCTGGTGACTGTTGGGTTTGTTTTTGCCTCTGGCTGCACTAACTCACAAAATATTGGAAGCACTTGGCCAGCATCCATGATGAGATATGCTGTCTTGTAGTGAGATTATTTAAATAATATTTTTCATCAGCACACTCTCACTAAGCTGTTTTCCACAGCAGTTCTTAGTGAATCCTGTCTTTGCCAGGGTATACTACTGCAATAAGCAAATGAATTGAATCCTGATTTTCCAAATGTAGCCAAGCTAGTGCTATGCCAGTACTAATGAGATTCTTTTAGAAAGTACAGCAGCACTGCTTTGCTAAAATGAATTTGTGTAATTGACAAAAAGGTAGGTTCTTCAAGATGAGGCCCCTGTCTGTTCTAAATAAGCTCATTGACATTTATTTTTATCAGTGCCACAGATCTGCTCTAACTGGTGACTGAAATGTGTGTGTGTATACACTGCCACAGTTCTGTGCTCTTACAGTAATTATAATGTTTAGGTTAGGATGTTACCTGTGCCTGGTTGTTGAAGCCTGTGTGCTGTTAGAAATACAGGACTGTCTGCAGACATGATGTGGAGCTGATCTGTGCCTACACCATGACTGTGTTGAGCCCAGCAGCCCTGATTTTTATCTGAAAATGTGGCTGTCGTAAAGCTCCCCTTGCAACATAGTGCAAAATCTGGGGATTCTGTTATTTATTGTCAAAGCACATAACAATATCCAAAGGTTGTAAATTAGTTTGGAGCTCAGCAGTATGGAAAATTCTGAATATGTGAAAGTCACTGCTAAACTAGGTGACGGAAAGGTGAAATATACCAGTAGTGAATTAAGTCTTCTCTAATTAGATATAGAAATCTAATTACTTTGCAAAATTTTTGTCTAATTTTGAAGGGAGTGAAGCTAGTGTAAATTTAAAATGGAAGCAGAGATGTTCAGCACGTAGTGTTAACTGCCAAGGAGAAAACACAGTGACCTTATTTGCAGCTGCACATGCATCATGTGTAGGAATGCTGTCATAGCCATAATGATTTAACATCAGGCCAGACCAATATTTCTTGGTTCTTCCTCCGCAGTGTAGGCAGTTTCCTTTATAGGTGGAATGGGAAGCTGTAGGTGTTTCTGGTGAAAAATGGTAATGTTAGAGAGGTGCCCTTTACTACAAATCCAGCACTATTCGCTTTAGTTCACCTCCCAAAAAAGAATTTGCAAAGTCATAGCCTGGGGAATGAAGTCACAGGTGGGTGAAGTTTTGGCATTCTTGGACTCTGTTTATTTGATTACTCAGCTGTTGATTATACAATGTGAAATCATAGTAGGTGATGGGAATGTTTAAAGCTGCTGAATTTTATTTTAAGGTGCCAAGACTATTTCATTGCAGGAAAGAATCCTTTTAGTTTAAAACCTGCAAAATCTTGGGCATAGTAGATATTTTACATTTGGACATGAAAACTCACAGACCTGTTTAACTCCAAACATGAGGACATTTTCATTAGAACAGCTTTTCATACTTAGCACATTTTGTAAGATTACTTGTATTAAGTGCAACTAAATATCCCATGTGAATTGCTGTTATTAGTTCCATAATAAAATCCCTTTTGACACTATATTTACAGGGTTATAGTTGAAGCATTTGGGCATTGAACACTTTCTGTGTTCAAAGAGTAAGGACTTGGAAAATCAAGTATAAAATACGAAAGGTCTGACAGTGTTCAGATCAACTCTAAAAGGACAATAAATTGATTTTAAGAAAATACAGCTTCATGGCCCTGTGTCATGTCTACTTGTATAGATTCAGTCATTTTGACTGAGTTGCCCTGTTTCTTGTAATTCTCTCTCTTGTTTTCCTTTTAACCTGCTCCAGTCCACTGCTGCAAATAATGTTTACTTCTCATATGGATATGGCCCTGTTGGAAGGGAACGAATTTGGGATTTAATTTAATTTCCTAGTCTTTGTCCTTAATATTTATGCATGATCATGCAAGTGAGATCACAATTTCCACAGGGAAAGAGGAATTCAGCTGAGCCTTACTGAAAAATTGTGTGTCCAGCCCTAGTGTCTGTGGCTGCATACCTGCATGTCCTTAAGACACTGAAGAAGCCACATGTAAATACTGCAGGAAAGTTGAATATCATAGCAATACCTGACAGCCCTCAAAAATTTCTGAAAGAGAGGATAAATTGGGTTGTATTAAGAAGAATTCTGCCATTCTTAAGCTCTGTTTTCTGGCCAATAAAAATTTTTAACCACCAATATTCCAAAATAAAAAAAGAACTGACTTGATCACGTTATCTGTATTTGCCTTTGTATGTTGTTCCCAGCATAAGAGAGCCTGATCACTAAGGAAAATCTGTCTTGCTAGGTTCATTCAGTATTTTTTCTGAAGGTTTTGGTGTTTGTAATGCAACCTTTGTGTGTTCAGTACAGCTTTTTAGCAAGTTCACTACTTTTCCTGGTCTTTTAAAATGGTTTTATAAATGCTGTAGTTAATGTCAGTGACAGCATGCTTAACATGAATGAAAGAATGAGTCAGTCTAAGTTTCAAAAACCTTCAAGTCTAACATGACTCCTCTCTTGTCCTTGATCAAACTGATTGGCATGTTATTCTAGTTGGCTGTAGCTTAAAATAATAACTGTATATTTTTCTTGTGTCTTGGGAACACTCTGGGTCCCATTAATCTCGGTATTCTGAACAAAGAATCAGTTTTATCCTGTACAACTACAGTGTTTGTACACACAACTCAATTAATTTTATTTACATAGTATCCAACTTTAAAAGAGAGAAAGAAGGATCCCTATTGTAATTATAAGAACCAAAGGCTCAAGATGGTTTAAATTATTTGAGTAAATTGAAGAGATGTCTTTGGATGTGCCTGAAAATCTTTGCCAGGGTCTTGAGGTTCTGTCCAGAAATTCACTTTTTAGGTCATCCTTTTTAGCATTATTGAAAAATTGCTTTCTGTTGATTTTTATTAATGCCCTCATGATTAAGGGGAACACCTGTTGGTACAGTTTTTTGTTAGGTAAGTGTATAATTGGAAGAGAGTACTTTGTCATTTAGTATCCAGATCTTATTTATAAATGTCCGAGTCTGCTCAGGACCCAAGATCACATCCTCAAGAATATCCTTACCAAAGCACAGTGTCCATTTAGGGATGAAAACAAGCTGTGTTATGTGCATCACAGCTAGTTGCAGCTCATGGAGCTGTTTGCCATGTTCTATAGTTACAGTCCCATCAGTTTCTCTTTCACCCTTGGAGAACACAAAGAACAGAACAGCAGCAGTGCATTATAAGAATAACACCTCTGCACTGAAATTCAGAATTAAATCGTTTTCATCGTCTACTCTTGCAAAGTATAGTGAGTTACTGCTCCACTATGACAGCATGTGATCCTATGTGTTGGGAAGGGAGTTTAATTAAAAAAAAAAAAAATTAACCCCCCCCCATACCTTCAATGCATCTGGTAATAGAAAAAAATTAATTTTGTTTAATTTTTAATCAGACAGCCTGAGACAACCACTGAGCACTACTTGACAATTAGAATACTAATGAAGTGCACACTGGGTTCGTCTGTTTTTAAAGGACAGGAAACAATGCACTCAAAGTTGAGGGATTCTATTTCATTCCAGTCAAGTTTTCACATATTTACCTTCTTCCTTTGTAAGAATTGAGGAAATGTTTGCCTTGTTTTCTTCTTTAAAAATTTCACCCCATGGCTAATTATTTTTCAAATACAGAAAGCACAGAAAGTGATAAGTGGCTTTCTTGTAAAACATTAATCTTCACTGTTTAAGGCACCTTCTTCCATACCTTAAGTGTTTTCTGTTTGTTTGTTTTTGTTCTTCCTCTAATGTATTTGCTTCTGTCTACCATTCTGAAACAGTTTGAAGTCTTTGGTGTTCATGCTTTCTATAAATTAGATATTGTATTTGTCCGTAGTGTGCAATTTCACAAAAGATAGTCTGGTTGCAGGAAGAAATAAATTGCCCATGCCTAAAGTGTTTATTTCTTATAAAATTTATAAGCAGCTATCTGTAGCAAGGTTGAATATAGTAGACAATGCTTAATGAATTCGAATGAGTTCTGAGACATAAATTAAGTAGCCTAACCATCCATAGTAGCCATGTCATTCTGGCCTCCCTGTGAAATGGATGTTTCATTGCCCCTGCTATGTCACATTGTTAAGCAGAACCATGTAATTATACCCCAGCTGGAATGAAGGATTCACACTAGCTCACATTAGGCCCCCCTCTGCCAGTTCCAACTTTAAAAGTTTGCAGAGGCTGTAGGTGACTTACCAGGGATATAATCCTTTTGGTGTCATCCTTTCATGCTGAAATCTGAGCTCCAGTGCTTCCCTGTGGCCTTGAGCCAGGGCTTGGCTCCAGGCACTGGTGGTGAGGCAACAACGCTGAGCCCGGGGCAGATGTTTGCCAGACTTGCTGCAGACCAGTGTTACCCAAAGGACAGCCACTGGCCTTCCAGCAGCGAGCAGAGCAGAGCGAGCTTTTGGTTTTATCCTGACGTGTTAGGGTTCTTGGTCCTCTTTGCAGTTACCTCTTTGTTCTCCTGTCCTTGCCTCGCAGCAGGGGCTGTCAGTAACCAGCACCTCAGGACTGGGAGGCAAAACTCAGCTCACGGCTGAGCTCTGCAGATCTCTGTTTTACCCCATTCCTTGCTGGTTATTCTCTGCCCTGCATTTGCAGTATCAGTTTGTTCCTTTTCTAGCTGATTCTGCTCCAGATCTGAAAGTTGCTGTGGAGGCAGAGCCAAGTCTATAGTAGGGAACACCATTTCCCAATCTGTTCCATCCAACTAGGGATGGAAATACATTTAACGTGGGACATGTTAGCTTCTTTCATGAGTTGTTCAGTGACAGCTGAGGAAGAGTCTGAGGCATGCCTGAAATTCTAATGGCGTGAATAAACGTTTGTTGCAATGCCTAGCAAAGAAATTGAAACCCAAATCATCCAGGCCAAACTGGGATATACCAAACCAACAGCTGGTGGTCTGTTAGGAAAGGTTTGTGAATCAGTTGTGAATTTGCTTATAAGACAATGCATAGAGAAGTTTTCAACTTAAAAAGGACTGCTTAGTTTTTTTTCTTTTGGACATTGTATCAGTATTGTCTCTACTTACAAAAAGAGCATGTGGGAATGTTCTGTTCCATATCATCATTCAATTAGTTTTTCCATAATACCATGCTGAACTAAAAAATTCTAGTAAATTAAAAGAAGAATTTTGATTTTTTTTTCCCCACAGGTTTTCTGTAAAACATAAAATTTTGGATGTTCAAAATTGAATGAAAGAGTTGAAATCAAACCTCAAAACTAGATCTATTAAAACAACACAGGTCAATTTGTATCATACCAGTATGTAAAAACAATCTGCATTTTTTAAAATATTTTTTAAATATTTTTCTGCATTTTTTTCAATTTTAAAAATACAACCTTTATATAAGGACTTATCATGTCTTTTTTATGCATTCCTGATGTCAAGGGGTTGATTTGTTAGGATTTCTCCTTGCATAATTCCCAGGTCCCAGGGCTATAATTGGTTTTCCTTTTTCTTTGAAATGCACAAAATGGTCTGTTATGGTGGACCATGAGAATTAGTAGGGAGTACTTTTGTTGTAGATAGTGGTTTTATATTTAAAGAAAAGATGCATTTTTAACTGTTGGTTTGATGTGGAATCCAGGCTGTGTGATAAAACATGCATGTATCAGTAAAACCCCGTTGCATGAGGTGGCCATAAAAGCTTTCTTTCTTTGATTAGATAAATAATGTTACCATTGTTTTTTCACATTCTTCAATATTTTTCCCCAGATGACATTACTTCAGGAATAGGAAATTGTCTGAGCAGTTATTCTATGGTAACAGTATTATTGTGCAGCTGGGTAAGTTCTCATGCAATGAGGAATAAGTGTAGTGTTATGTACTAAACAATTCTTGTATATACTAAACAATTAAAAGAAGAAAAATAATTATTGGAGGAGAGACAGAATATGTTACCATCTTTTGGAATATAGAAGCCCTTAGGCATACATTGGAAATAAAGCTCCACCCCACTTAAACTGCCAGCCCAGGTCAATTAAAACCACTGTGTTCAAAGAAATATTTAATACCTAAGACAAAGTATGAAATTATATGTATAGTTAACTGCCTTTCTGAGATCTTGCTGGGGATATGAATAATAACATTTGAAGGTGGAGTGTATAGAGTATAGAAAAAATTCTGAGGAGAATCCAGAGCCACCTAGAAGGTGTGGCAGTCCAAGGATGATGGCAGAGGTTTTAATTGTAAACTAGGGCCAGATAAGCAAGAAGCCATACATGTTAATAAAAGATTATAAACAGAAACTCACTGGAATAAGTTCTTAATATTCTGTTCATTGTCTGCAAGTTTCACTCCTCTCAAAGTTAGCATGTGTGGTCTGTTACATGGTAAAGATGGAACCAGTGTGGAAGAGATGTGGTGTCAGGTGGAGGAAGATGTTGTCATGCAATATTCCAGCTCACCCCTCTATGAGATGACAACTCCTGCTGGGTAGGGATGTGGAATGGGAGCTGCTGTTTGTTTGGAATCAACTGAGCAATTGGATTTTGAGTTTGTGTCAAGTGGCTCCTGCTAATGTTAGAAGTGCAACTGTTTTATTTGCCAGAAATGGTAAAAGAG
Source organism: Melospiza melodia melodia (assembly GCF_035770615.1). Lineage (NCBI taxonomy): Eukaryota > Metazoa > Chordata > Aves > Passeriformes > Passerellidae > Melospiza > Melospiza melodia. The sequence goes on along the minus strand of NC_086196.1, from coordinate 9,665,245 downwards.
TAACTTTGGTTCATCACATCATGTGGCGTGTTGGCACGTGCTGCTTTCCTGAGAGGCACAGAGCCCCCAGCTCTTAGAGAGCACTCAGGCTTCAGAGCACTGCTTGCTTGTTTGCCAGTAGGTAATTCTCAGTAGTAAATGAGCGGAGGCTGAATTGACATTAGAAACTGTAGGAGCTGGAAATTATCTCCCTGGCTGCTAGTATTCAAAGCAGGCTTCATTTGGTTTCTTTAGTGAAGGTGTAATAATATACTGAAGTGCTGTTCTGGGAAAAGCAAACCAAAATAACATTTCCTTGTTTTGCAAAGACTGAAGCTAGGACTGTCTTCAGATAGATAACAGAGACTTATCCTTTTTTCCTTCCTAACCTTCCCTGTCTTGACCATCAAAGTTACAGTGAAAGCAATTGCACGTTTGTAACTACTCTGACCACTGTGCTTCTCTATGGGGATTTGTGCTACTCTGTCACTGTAATCTATTTTTCAACCTTGCTGCACTGTATGTATGTGAAAGCTGCCTGGCATGTCTGAAAGTGCAGGAGAAGCCAAAGGTCTTGTGGTTTACAGGTGACATTTTGTGTGGCTTCTGTATAGTAAGTACTTACTCAATTGAGATATGTTAAACCAGGAATACTAGTGAGGCAGCATTATTATTCTTATTACCACTATTATTATTATAAATGTCTTGGGATTAATGAAAAAATTAACTTCTGTTCTAAATCGCCATCAATCAATCCTTGTTGCCAAGATGAGCTGTTTGATTGAAGCATCAGTTAAACAGGAAAGCAAGGCACTGGTAGCTAGTTACAATTCTTGGTTACTAGAGTCAGATCTCTTAGCAAGCAGTACATTTTGCTGGAGACTACAGCTTTTCATAGGAAGATACATATCTGAAGTGCTCATCAGAAGACACTGAGGAGAAGAATGAAGCCCCCATAATGTAGGGGGAAATGGTCAGTGACCTGCTACATCAGTTTGATATTCATGAGACTATGGGGCTGGATGGGATCCAGCCCAGGGTACTGAGGGAGGTGCAGAAGTGCTCACTGAGCCACTTACCATCATTTATCATCAGCTCTGGCTGGCTGGGGAGGTCCCAGGTGCCTGGAAGGTAGCAAATGTGATCTCCAGTTACAAAAAGACAGAAGGAGGATCTGGGGAATTACAGGTCTGTGAGACTGACCTTGGCCGTCCTAAAGGTCTTCTTCCAATCTTAACAATTCTGTGATTCTATAAACCCATTATCTCTTGTTAAAATCATGTAGGCATATTTTGCTTGGAAAAAAAATTGTGTTATTGAAAAGAACAAGCATAAGTGAATCATATACATACATGAAAGTAAAGGTTTCTCTAGAAGTCCCAAGCAGACATTGCCTGGAATATGAGTGATTTTATCCAAGAGGAAATGAACAAAATGAGAGGGAGACTTTGTTATATCCCACTTTCTCTATACTCACTTTCAGGAATCACTCATGTTATCTTCTAAACTGATAAACAAACTTGCTCTACTAACCACAGAAGCACAATACACTCAAAAGCTCATTCAAATGCATCTAGGTAAGAAAGGGAAAGAAATTATAACTCAGCATAAATATGATCTAAATAATATCGCATCTCCTAATCACATCTCTGATGTTGAGTAAAGTTACAGACAGTAGTTTGAGCACTGAACCAACATTCTTTGGATGTTTTGTTGGTTTAAGTTACTTGGCTTACTCCACAGGTAAGTTTTAACATGCAGATTAGGAATGACTGTTTTAGGAGAATGATGAATGTGTAAATAACTAACATCTGAAAAATGCACTTAGATGTTACTCTCATGTGGAAATAAGAATTCCTGGCTAGACATTAAAGATGAGATTAGCAAACTCAAAAGGTCCACCTCTTTTTGAGAGAAGCTCCAGTAGGCTCTTGGAAAATGAGAGAAGGTAATTCTTTATTTTTTGGAAAAATGAGCCAGGTTCCTTTATTGGATAGAGTGAAACCGCAAGTTTTGGGCAAGCTGAGCATGGTTTCAATGCAGTCAAGTCTTGCACCCACAGATGGATGCACAGAAATGTAGCCACTGTGTTTCCAGTGGCTGAGGCCACTGTTAATAGGTGCCAAGCACAGGCAAGCACGATCTGTTTCCACGAAAAGAAGTGCAGTAATTGGAAACAATTAAGAGAGCATAGACTGAATACAAAATAAGTTGAATAGTTAGACTCCTTCTGCTGTTAGATTAGTTTAATATTGCTGTGAGACCTGGAGAGAGCATATTCAGCCCAATAAAATTCTCCTTGAGTGCTTGGGAGTTAAAGCTACATCACTTGACATCTTTAGTTTGCTTCTTCCTTCTGACCCTAAATGCAACCAGGAGTAAATATGGGGAAATTTGGAAGCTAGCTTGTTTCCTGTTACCCCAGTGTAGATAAATAATAGCTTTCCCTCATGGCCCTGTTTTTCACCAGGCATAGGAAGAGTGAGGAGCTAAGACTACTTCTGTCCTGTCATCAGAATCCAGTAAACTAACTCGAAGAAACCTGTTCCTTGGCCTCAGAGGGAAGCTCAGAGAAGACCTCAATTAAGTGCAGTGTTAGCAATTTCAATTAGCAGCATTAAAGTAAAAAAATAGATTCAAGTAGAAGATAGGGATTTAAAATAAAATCTTGAGTTCTGTAAACAAGCATGCTTAATAAAAAAAGTTAATGTGTAAAAGCTGTATAGCTACATTTTTGGAATTACTCAACACTGTAGACTACACCTCTTGATCAAAAGGGCATCATACAGCACCATTTGTAGACTTCTTCTTGTTTGTTGTAGGTTTTGTTTACACTTTAGTTCAATAGGTATTTTTTTTCCATTTTCAATCATGTCAGATTTATATAATTATGGGAAAGAGCCAGACTTTTTCTAATGTATATTATTATTTCACTACCCTTCTGGTAGCAGTTATTTGTCAATTTTAGTCTGAAAAATGACTAGGAGAAATAGTTCCCAGGTTATTTATTAACTGTTTATAAGCCACTCTCTAATCACATGTCTATGTTAATCCTAACACATCTGTATCAAAGACTGATTTCCAGATTACTGTCTAAGGATAATTTGCAGTATGAAGGATTTTGCTTTGGTTGGTTGGGGCAGGGTTTGGTTTTTAAATTGTTTGGTTATTTGGTGAAGTTAATCACAGAATGGGTGACGTTGGAAGGGACAGTGGTTCATCTGTCCAACCTCCCTGCTCAAGCTGGGTCATCCTAGAGCTCATGGCACAGGATTGCACCCAGATGGTTCTTGAATTTTTCCAGTGAGGGAGGAGCTCCACAACCTCTCTGGGCAATCTGTTCCAGTGCTCAGGTACCCAGAGTAAAGAGTTTCTTCATTGTATTCTGATGAAACTTCCTGGGCATCAGTTTCTGCCTCTTGCCCTAGGCTCGACACCACACCTGGCTCCATCCTCCTGACACTCTCCCTACAGTGAAACTGTATCTGAATGTGTTTCAGGATTGTCAATAATACCTAACGTTCACTAAAGCCAACAATTACTGTGAATGAAAAGCCTTTTGTGACCAAAAGCATGTTATAACCACTTCTCTATTTAAATAAGTTGAATAAGCGATTTCATAATTGTGACTTTGATAAGAGATTGCCTTGCCTTTGACAAGAGATTTTATAATAATAATAATTTTATATATGACTTAGGCTATGGGAAAAAAATCCAGTTGTCCTCTTTTTAAAATCAAAATAGAGAATTACCAGAGAATATTCAGTTGTCATCAGCAAAACATAAGGCAAAACATTTGGTGTCTAATGATAGGGTTTTCAGAAGGAGGCTTGCTACTCAGATCGTTTGTGGGAGGGAAAACCAGTATGAGAGTAAGTGTGTATTTGTGAAAGGGCATGTTCTAGTCTGATACATTGTAAGTAACATGAGCAATTAGAAGCAATAGCAATTCTTTTACCTTAGAATTCTTCTGCTCTTCAGCAGATGCTTTTGGTAGTGGGTGAATAATGGAGTGTAATTGTTTTTGGAATCTCTGTCTGGAGACTTCACCTGTCATGTCTTCTCTGTAATTCATTTTCCATCTTCCTTTCTATTATTATCTTGCACTATTTTGAGCTGCCATGGTATTGCTTGCTTGTGATGCACTCAGCGTGGGTGCCACAATGCATAATGGTTACTGAACTTCCACATACATGTTTGTGTGTGTGTGTATATATATATGTAGGATATACACCAGAAATTTAATTGGATACATACCACAAATTTATGTGACAGAAGTTTTGAAGCTTAACAAGGAATGTTATTGTATCATCCTGATACTTGGGAATTATTTCACAACAATTTTAATGAAGTAAGGAAGCTTTGCTGGAGCATCTCATCATTGCCTCCAAATTCCTTTGGCTTTGAAACATTCCAAGGATTGAAGCTAGCGGTTTTTCTATTGAGTCTGTTCAGTTCTTATTTTGTGTTTTCACTTGTAAAGTGAATAAAGCACCTATATATTTATAAGCTACACTACCATGGCCCTCAGCAAACATTGCAGTTGATTAAAACATTGGTCAGAGCAGTTTTATCTGATTCCATCAGCACCCAGAGGTTATGAACCTCAGCTTATTAGGGCTGTATTAGTGATGTGATTAATGATATAATACTTCTTCCTTCCAGTTTTGCTCTGGAGGTTGACTTCTATAGCAACAGGTCATCATTGGGGAAAATTCTCAGGTAAAGTCTAATAATGATCCCATTTTATGACTGGAAACTTTGAATCATGTTGGAGATTTATACTTAGCAGTTAGAACCAAACCCTTACTAGAAAACATATTATTGGTAAGGAAAAAATGGATGGGGGATAAATTCTGCTAAAAGATCAAAACTAAAATGTGTCTCCTGGTTTGTTTATTTTTTAAGGTGTTTTTTTTTTTCCCCTACTTTTGCTGTCAAAGATGCCACCAATGTTTTATAATATTTGGGACTACCACATCCATAAACTCATTTAGATCAAGAAATGTTACATCAGTGTCTGTTGTACAAAAAATTGTGTTTATACAAAGGAAATTTAGGTATTTGATAGGATGTCCTTAAGAAAGGAGAGAGCCATTTATTGTTTTGGAAATCTGCCTTGAAAGAGACTTGGAGAAGCCATCCTAGTGCCCCAGGCAGAATCAGATTGGCAGTTCTATTTTGTAGATCATCAGTGATGGAAAACCCATAGCTACCCTTGACAATCTATTCCAATATTTCATTATTAGTTTCAATTGAGTGATTTTCTAAAATCTATGCTGGATCTTTCTGGTTGGTATTTGAGCCCATTATTACTTGTTCTGTCCATCACTGGTATGGAGAACAGATTCTTTCCTTCTTCTTGTTCCTCTTTTGTGCCTCAGGTTTTCTACCTCTGATAGTTCTTATTGATCTTCTGTTGAACATCTCCTGTGTGTTCATTTCCTTAAATATCTAAAATCATTGTGCAGTGTTATTATTGTGATTCAGAGATCAGAAATAGCCCCCAGGTGTCACCCTCCACTTCTTTTCGTTAGTAACAGATTACTAACTAGCTTTTTTTTATCTTATCTTGAGTAAGCACTGTTCTTCAGCTTGTTAAAACCTGTTTGAATCTTTTACCAGTCCTCCAACATACTTGCAATCCCTGTTGTTGTCAGCAATGTTTTCTTCTATCTATCTATCTATCTATCTATCTATCTATCTATCTATCTATCTATCTATCTATCTATCTATCTTCTAGATTGTTAACAGAAATGCTGAAAAAAGATTAGACCCTGGACAGACTCTCTGAAGCACCATACAATGCATCTTTCTATTTGACAGTGAAACATTGGTCCTCTGTGGTACAGTTATCTAATTTTTGTTTTCAGATTTCATTGTGACTTGTGGAAGTCAAGATGAATGACAATCACTCCTCTTCTTTTAAAAAGGCCTTTTAGCCACAACACAGGAAGAAATTGGATTGTTTTGTCAGTTCATTCTTAACAAATTCATATTGATTGCCACTTATGTCTGTGTTATCATATAGCTGCACACAATTGCTTCATCCAGAAATGTTCTTGAGTATGAGGTTCAGTTTGACTTGTCTGTGGTTTCTCAGCTCCTCTTTCCTTCTGTTCTAAGCACAGATATGAGACATCACAGAGCTACTATCATTCCTCATGTCAGTTCAACTATTTTTAATGTATTTTCACTGATACTTGTCAGGCCAATTAAATCTGAAGAATGTAATTAATAATCTGTGTTCTTATTTGAGCTCTGACTGTTGTTGCTGTTAATTCAGCTTGACACCGATAAATCTCGTTCATATAGACGAATGTAAGAAAAGCTCTCTGGCTCTCTCTGCATCTTCTCTGCATTCTTTCTGAACCATTGGCTAATGTAGTCTTTCTAGTTGTAGAACCTGATTTATTTGTTCACAGCTTACTGCCTAGATACTTTGTGTTTAAGAGCTTGCATAATTGTTGTGGTTGCTTGAACTTGGAATTATATGAAATTTCTGGAGAAGGATATTTGGTCCTTTCCTAAGAGCATGCTTAGGAGAGACATGTTTCTGGAAAGTAGACTGTGGCTTCTTGGTTTTGAAACAGGTCAAATGAGGAGAGAGAAGCTTAGGAGACAGGCAGATGATAGGCACAGGGGTCAGAAGGAGGCTGGAGTATTCATACACCTAGGAAGGGCAAAGTGGCTGCTGGATTCAAACAAGACTGAAAAGGAAAAATGTAAAGATGTGGCAGCGAGAAAGGAACTTAATTTTCAAAGCTTTTTTGTATCTATCTCATTTGACCAGTCTGAGACTTTCCTCTTGAAAAAAAGAAATATACTGTTCTACTTCATGTTTAGATAATGCAAGTTCTTTGTTGTTTTGGAGTACTCACTTTAAGGGCAGGCTATTGGCAGATTGGCCTCAGAAGTTTGCTTGACCTGATCTCTGCTCAGCTGTGATCATAGGGTTCCTTTGTTTCTTGTAGTCATGTTCTGTGTCTTGACCTCTTTGCCTGTGCTCCAGCTGTTTGTGCCATTCTTTTATGCTCTTCTTTAGTGATCTGACCTAGTTGGTAAGCTCCTTTCCTGTGTTTGAGGTCAATGAGGAAGTCGTGATTTAGCAAGGCTAATCTCTTACAACACTTCTGTCCTTTTACATGGAAATGGGCAGAATTTTTTTGTCCTCAGTTATTAGTTCTCTCTCATGCTGTCAACTCTATTTTACTTTTTTTTGGTGCAATGAGAATGGCATTAATGCCTGATGTCAAGAATGAGAGGTCAGATATGTCCATAGGGTTCAGTTCCACCTTTCTGTAGGACAGAGTACTTGCTCTTAAACTCATGGCTTCTGGTTGTAACATTGCCTTTCACATAGTAGTAGCAACCAGCTTCTTCTCTGTGAGTTGTTGGGTCAGTCTTTATGGCTGGGTGCTGTTCTGTTTAGCTGTTCAAGTGATTTCTTGTAGTGACTTTTGTGTCCTTTGGCATCCTCCTCATCACAGATACACCACTGAGTTATTTTTCAGCTCTCCTTCTTGCTTTATACCAACAGGTATCATCCAGCCTTGACTGGAGCACAAATGTAGATGTCTCTTCTTTCAAGTACAGCTTAGAACTATGGGCAAGATATTAGTATTCCTACCTGAGCATGGCTAACAGCTGCAGGTAAACACAGAACTGAGAGAGGGCTAGAGTGGTCTGCTCCTCTGTGTATTATAGCATTTAATGACTTCTCCTTGTATCCCCTTTAGACATTCTTCCATTTGTTGTCAAACACATCACACTATGGAAGCATTAATAAGTTAGTGTTAGTTGCAAACTGATGAATTTCCCATTTTCTTCTCTGCCAAACATGTAGTGAAGTATGCCAAATTCTACCTGTGGGCATTTTCAAGAAGATTTTGGAAAAGAAGATCTGACTGTATCAATGAGGAAAGACATAGAAGACTTTCACTTAAAATTATGTATAATTAGACTATTATCTTCTACATATTCATGTATGATCTTGGAGGAGAAATTTCATTTCTTTTTGAAAATGCTTTGGCTTCACTGTTGTGATAAATATTATTTGGTAAATTACCAAATAATTTAGAGAGTACTTAAGGTAATCTGAAGCAAATTGTCATGGTTTAGGCTTGGCACAGAGCCAGTGCCTCCATGAGAATACCCTCTCCCTGGTGTCTGCTGTGAGATGTGACCAGGAATAAGCAAAGCAGGCTCCAGCTTAGAAATAAAGAAAACTTTATTAACTAAACTACAAGAAAAGAAGAAAAAAACTATAAGGGAAAAAAAAATGAAAACCTTACAAAAAGCACTTTCCTCCTCCCCCCCCCCCCGCCAAATTTCCCAATGCAATACATTCCCCCAAATCACCACCTCTCAGTCTGGCACCACCCTTTAGAATACTCAATCTTCAGTTCATGAAGAGGAGAGGAGTCCTTCTTGCACCATAGGCTTCCCCTGGAAACACGCTGAATCCTCCTGTGCTTCCGTGTCACTCGGCACTGCCCAGAAAGTCCTTTGCCATCATGACACCTTCCTTCCATGCCCAGTGCTCTCACCACTGTGCATGGACCAGAGCTGCTCCTAGGGTTGTCTTTCAAGGATGCCTTGTCTCACTCCAAAAAAAGCACAGTCTCTCCTTTGGGACATCTGTACCCCCCAAATTTTTCCACCCCCTGGGGCCGAGGGGTACCCACACTGAACCCTCCTGGTTCTGAGGCACTGCCTCCCCCTAAATGCAGTCTCTGTGTCACAGGAATAAAAATGGTTCAGTCTATGGCCACACAAGAAAAGTCCAGCCAAAAGGCCACTCCGTCATCTCTCCCCCCACTCAGCCAGTCTTCTCCACTTCCCTCGGGCCTAGTCCTTGTTATCTCATCTCTTATCTCTCTTCTTATTCAGCTCCAGGAGGATCAGCATTTTGCAAGGTCCCAATCATGTAAGAAAAGGGTTAAAAATTTCAGTCTCTGCCTGTCCCAGAGCTGCGGCACTCCCACGCTGCTCGGGCTGGGCACTCCCGCCCCTTCTCCTCCTGGGGCAGCGCCGCCGCTATCGAATTCAGACGCCGGCTCTCCCTCTCTCTCTCCTGGGGGGAAAATGGCTGCCCAATGTCTCTTGGGGATCTTCCACCCTTCCATCCTTGGGCTGGGCCTACCTCATGGCCGCGTGGCTTTTCTCCTCCCCCCGCCCAGCCCGCAGCTGGGACAGGGGGAGAGATCCGAGGCCTTTCCCGGCAGAAGTCCCAAAGAGAGCCTCTGAGGGCTGCAGCTCTGGATTTTAACCCCTGTGTGTTCTCAGAGGTGTGTCTGAACCCCACTGGCCACACCAGGTGCCAATATCAAAATCCGAGCACCCATTGGTTTGACCACAGCATCCCAGAATTCCCACTTCTTCCTGGTCAAACCAGCACACAAATTTAGAAAAATAAGATAGACTATTCTACTGTATTCTACTGCTGTGATTTAATTTATTTTAATATATTTATTTTAGCAATGTAACTTGTTGCAGGAGGATATTGAAATGGGTCAGAAGTATGCTACTTTTTTGTAGGGATACTGGGAACATTTGCACTGATAAATTCTTTTTCTTATGTTCCGACGCAAACAACTAAAATATGTATTTATAATGTGTAGATTTCATCTATTGTTCTCTGAATGACTGATGCTAGGTCATGTCCAGAACAAAATATTTAGTTAGATGAACATTATTTTTTTGTCTGGAATGACAGTCTGTATATTTTGTTTGATATTTCCATGAATGTGTAGAGGAATCAGAAATTATAACTTTTGTCCCAATGTAAAATTTTACACAAGTTTGTTTTTCTGGCTGTTCTTTTTCTTTTATAAAACATAGCAGTTCATATGAAATTGAAATGAAATTAGCAGAGGTGAACAGAAGTCAGAAAAGTTGAACATTTTTCTGGTAAAATTTTATGTGGCCATGAAAATGATGGATTTCATGATTTTTTTTTTTCAGTGTAGTAACAGTACTAATTGTAGTTTGCCATCAGTGCTAAGCTAGGATTTTGAATTTAGCCCATGGCAGTGTAACAAGAACTTATGCCAACTTGCAGAGCTGTGCAGCTGATGAAATCTCCACTCTAAGAAGATCCTTTAAAATGTGTGACTGCAGAACTCCAGCTCTGCTGATCATTGAAAAACACTGGAGCAGTTTTACTCTGATGTGTGCCAGTATAAACCTCAAATTATTTCAGTGATGACTTTTGAATAGTTTTCATGAATGCACTTGAAATAGTGGGTTTTTTCATTTAAATGGGTCTTTGGGGAATTGTGGGCAGGGAGGGGCTAAGAAAAGAAAAATGTCCTTTTAGCATCAGGCAGCCTGGCATACTGCTTTTATCTTGGGGCTAGATCTGCCCCTGCATGACAGTAACCCATGTAGCATGACTGTAGTAAAGCAGATTATGTAACACCACCAAAATAAGAGGGTCTTCATTTATGTTGGTAGATGCAGAGATTTCTGCAACACCTACACTACTTTTGTTGTTTTTTTAAAAGCACAAAAGTAAATTAAGAAACAATACTAACTAATTTGTTTCTTTCCTGAAACTTCAACCTATAATTTGCTTAGGAACATTTTCAAAGTCCATTCTACGCATCTGTAATTCAGTTTTCTATAAAATTGTTAAGATAAAACAGTTCAGTGGTAATACAATTGATAAACATAATGCACCTAGCATATCTCTGATGTAATTCTTCTGAGGAAAACTGAAATTAAGTAAAACAAGAACTAATAGTCTGAGGAGATATTAAAGGTGCACCTGGAGTTGCCTCTATTAGTCCATTTGGTGAATTTAACCCTGAAAATTATTTTCAGAGCAGATAAGAAAGACATGCATGTTGTAGCTCTGAATAATTTGGCTTTGTAATGTACTCAAAGTTAACACTTCACAAGTTAAACCCACAGCAGCCATGTTTCTTCTTTCTACCTCTAAACAATGACTAGTTACAGCTCTTGGGTGGGGCTTATGTTTCTCTGCCACCTTCAGAGCTGTGTAAAGGAGAGGGATGGACACCCTTATTCCAGTGAGTAGCTACTGGTTCCTCCCTGGCCAGTGAGGGTCTCATGGGATTTCTGTCATGGAGTTTGGCCTGTTTAGAAGCCAGACTTCTGGACTGAAGTAGGCTTCCCTTCCTTCTGTAGTCATTGGAGAGGAAGGGCCAGCTGGTCAGAGCAAGTCATCCCACTTATCTCAGGATGAATTGTTGGTGGATTGCCCTGTGAAAGTACTTATTCATAGAGGAAATTTAGGCAATGATCTCAGCCCATGAAAAAGGGATGAAAATGTTCTTACTGTAATGGGAAGCCGTTAGTAAGCAAGGAATAGTCCCACCTCCCTGTATGCATTGCTCCCAGTATTGTTATGCCTATTTCTCATAAATTATTTTAAATGGCACCTGACTCTAGATCAAAGCAGTGCTTTGGTAAGACTTAAGTATTGTAACTAAAACTACTTTCCTGTTTGGAGGCCTCAGTCTTTGGTACCTGTTATTGTAAACTCCCCTGAAGGAAGCTCAAGAGAATATCTAGCTTATCCTGCCCAGAGCAGATCTGACTTTAAAGGTAGATGAGATTTGTTTAGGTCCAGAGGCATGTAGAACATCTCTAATATGAGACAGAAAAGTTGTAATGTGTGGGATGTACAAGTCAGCAACCCCAAACTTCATTATTGTCTCATCCTTTTTTCTTCCCATCCACAGTAAATCAGCTTCTTAAGAGTTCCCATTTTGGAATTACCCTTTGTGCTGATTGCAAACTCCCTAAGGATATGATTCCAGTAGCTTAATCAGGTGCTATAGTCTTGGGCTATCATAGAGCAGTGTTTGAGGGATGCCCTCCAAAGATGCTGCCAGCTAAGTATGTTTTACTTTCTTGTGAAAGAATGCTTTTCATTGTTTTAATTTTATTTTGGATTTAGACAGTTCTGTAAAATGTATAAATGTGCAGAGTGCAAGTTTTCTCTATTTAATTTGCTTCCAAAGAAGGTTGTTATTTTGGAGATCAATGGCAGACATTTGGATGAAGCCAAAAGTGATACTTCATATGTGTCCATTGCCTAAGACAGATGGTGAATAACAGAGAACTTATATATTGAATGTGTTCCTTCAGCCTATGTTGCATCTGGGATGCAAATATGCTTTCTACAAAGCTGAGAAACTACACAAAATCATTTTTTTGTCATCTCTGGGTGAAAGTCAAAGGCTGTTTCTTGCTATGCAGTCTTATGGTTTACAGGTATAACTTGTGGATATGTCAGTGGCATTCCATGGCTTACCTTGCAATTATGGCAAATTTGGTTCAAGGAGGCTTTTTGTACTAACCTCACTCAGTTCCAAACCCAGATACTTGGTTTTTTGATAGTAGAAGAATTCCTGACTTTCATTCTGTTATTGAGAATTGTGGATTCTCAAGCACTACAGACCCTTCTAAGAGCCCTGAGAACTTTGTGTTTCCTAGGATTAAATTTTGGAAAGCTGTCTACTGTGATGATTTTTTTTCCCCTGGATATTAAGGCTACTCTATTCTGCCTCTGCTGTGGAACATTATAAATTGCTTTCATATGACTTACGTTTCCCACTGAGTTGCAGATACTTTGGATTTAAGAACAGTCCTGAAAAGATGAAGCTTTCCTAAGACTTTTCATTTATATTAAAGCTTACAATGTTAATATTTTTAGCAAAGCTTTTAAACTTCTGTTACAGAAGGTATGCTTTCCTAACTAGATGAGGCATGTTACCTCTCTGTGGGAATCCTTCTCATGTCATAGCCAAAACCTGGCAGTTTAAAAATCTTCTATTTGGACTTTATTACTTTCAGCAAAACCTTTCAGTGCAAAACCCCAGATGTTTTAATGCATAAAAAAACCCCACTCTGTTGCATACCCCTCGCCAAATCAATTATTGGGTGAAATGTTTGTGGTGAAGCAGCAGTTAATGGAAGAGTGGCAGATGTCAGACACAGAAGTGTCCATTTCACTGTGGTGCTCCATGGTCTGTTGTGACAGCTAAATGAAGCAGCTCAACAGCTGTCAGCATGTTAATGTTTTGGATCAAATAAACACGCTTGGAAGAACTTTCCTCTGATTTTTAAGACTTAATGACTTTGAAGGCAGCCGTGCTTCTTTGCAGATGAAGTTTGAAGTGTTTTATAAGTGAGGCCAGATGCAATGAGGAATAACATTGGACTGCAGGCTAGACTAGTGTATTTTGATTTCCTTGGAGCTGTGTTACTGAACCACAGTGAGGCTTAGAAATTCCTACTTGGTCTGAACATCAGAGTTAAATCAAGGTTGCAGTGAGGTAGATGGTTTTCTTCCTTTGCTTTACTAACCATGGAGAAACCATAGAGAAATAAGCATGAGGCAAGCTTTTAACTTTTAAAGAGTGTGGAGAGAAATCAATCAATCAAAAAAGCTGGACACATATAAACATATGATATAACATCTGTCTATTTCAGGCAAATACAGTGCAGAAGGCTCAAGGATGGATGTATGATCATTTAAATATATTTGCTTGGGGTTTTTGTAGTTGGTCAGTGATTGCTTTATAACATAGCCAGCTGATTCTCCATGAAAGTTGCTGTTGTGCCTGAGGGTTTTCTTGATTGCCTTTCTGACCTCAATTGTTTTGGAGCTGTAGTCCCTGATAGAGGTGTAATATATGGACAGATACTGCTGCTTGTAGCTGGCCCGTTCTTTTTCATTTCAAGATTTGTTTTCAAGTAGCTTATGCACTTCATAGGATCTGAGAGGATATCTGTTATTGTTATTAAAAAAATACAGCTGGTGGGATTCTCTTTGCCATGATGCTTTTCATGGTTGACTGTCAGACTAAGTAAGGGCATAGCTTTCAGCACCAAGGCTGCTGAAGAACTATGATGCTAATTTATCTTATTGATTTATTCTCTTTATCTTGTGTTCTCCTGCTTTTTTTCTTCAAGTGTCTGCTTCTGACTGTGGTTTACTGGCCTGTGTAACAAAACAAGAAACACGCAGAAAACCAAAGTTCTAGGTAATTCATCCAGGCTTGAAGGAATGAGTGAAGATTTAGCGTGCCTTAAAAATTAGGAAGAATCATTTGTGATGGCATCTGAGGTAACCACAAGGGTGCTACATCTTCAACTGTCTCTTATGGATGGAGCAACAATCGCTTATTTCCTGCCATTCCCTGCAATTCCCAGTTTCTAACTTTTAAAGAGTGCAAGCATGAGCAATTATTGAATATCTTATCTCTATGTTCTGTCATTTGTCAGCAAATCAGAGCGGAAGCTCAGTGAGTTCCTCTCTTGAAGAATGCACCAGGGCTATGGAAGATCAGAGGAGTTTGCCTGGGAGCTTTCCAAAAAAAAAAAACTTTTTCTCCATTAACCCTGGGAGCTTTAGCTTTCATAAAGAAAAGTGAAACCAGCAACAGTTAGATCCTAACTCACTCTTCTAATATTTCTTTTTTTTCTTTAATGCCAATGTGTATATGATAAGCAATTATTAATAATCATTGTAATGATAAATATTAAAACCATTTGTATGAAGCAAGTGAATGTAAAGTGTAACACTGTTGAAAAATGAGGGTTGCTGCAGCTTAAGCATAGAAATTTTGTTGTTTGGGTTTTTCATTTGGCCACTGTTTCAGGAATCAGGACATTTAAATTCTGTGGCGGTCACCCTACATGAGGTATCAGAAGTGAGGTCTTAATGGCCATTGCTTCAGACCCCCATGGCAATGGGTCTGGCAGACTATTTTATTAAGTCTTCTACAGGGGAAAGGTCTTTGCGTTTCTTTTCTTTCTGGAATTATTGCATTACTGTTGTCAGTTAGCAGACAGGCTGCCGTGCCTTGCTCGGTGAGCTTCCAGTGTACCTTTCTCTTTTCCTCTGTTTCTCAGGGAGAGGTGCCCCTTCCAGTTCTCACAAATCTGTGCTTTCTGCCTAGGTCTGACCACATGGGGCTGTGGTGTTTTGGTGTGGATTTTATTACATTATTACACTATTTTGGTATGAAGTTTGGTTTGTGGATTTTATTACATTTCTTAGCAAGCTTGGACAATCATAGCCTGCCTTAACTGTAATTGTAAAATATGTAGAGAACTAGAGCATCTGAAAATAAGATCCTCAATTCCTGGTTATGACTGTCAAATTCTGAACTGGTTTTTATGCCATAATAGAGCAAGTATGTGCTGTTAGTTGGTTTTGGTCTTGAAAACAGCTCTAATCACAGTAATTTTTTGCTCGCTCCTCTTTCATGCTCACCCTCAAATTCTCATATAAGAGTCTTAGCACATAGAAATTATAATTTCCATTTTTGAAACCTCTAAAAATTTACAGCTGCCTTTTTCAACTCAATAGGAAGTTTTCCCCTAGAAAATATTTTGGTACCTTTACTTGTCACCCATATGGCAAATAAATGTTTTAATCACAGTTTTTGTAGGGACTGAGTCTTTTTCAGGTTTTGATTTCTAAGTTGAAATTGGGTAAAGAAAATATGCACAATCTTCATGTCAATAGAAAGCAAGGAGAGTTATAAAGCAAGATTCTACATGTGTAGCTTTGCAACAATAGAATAAAAGGTGGAATAATGAACTGTGTTTGTATCTAATTACATAAATAATGCATTTGTGTAATTGTCTAGTAGGGGCATGCTAATGAACAAATTACTTTTAATTGTAGGTTGCTTGATTGTTTCAGAAATATAATTGATTGTAATCAAGAATCAATTAAATGCTGGTAGTAATTGTATTTATCAAATTTAATATATTATATTTTAGAAACATTTTCAAAAAAGGAAGTATTAAAGGACTGTGTTGGTGTTATGTGTTCATACCATGGGGTTGATGGGGTGGCGCTTGCTATAACAGTGCACAACAAAAAAAGAGTGTATTTTTTCTCATCTTTGTTTCTGATCCTATCTGATCTGCGAGGATAAACAAGGGTTTAGACTTGCTCAGTATTCATGACTCTTAGCTTGCTGTGTGAAGTGGGCTTTTATGGAAACCAAGAGCCCCCATGTGAGACTCCTTCAGTGGTGTGATGCTTTGCAGTCCTGACCAGATGAGAGCAGTGCTCTGCACCGCAGGGAGCTGATGCACAGGGAATCCAGACCTGCCTGCCTTTCCCAGGTGCCCTCAGGAGCAGCCAGCCCTAGATTTGCTTTCTCTTCTGGACTATTTTTGGATTGCAGTGTGTCTTGTGGAACTGTTAGCTTTTGCTTCCAACTGGTTTATTATTATTTTCGTAAATAAAACTTTATCTAGTGGTTTCAGTTTGTAGGATCTTTAGGCGCATGAAGTGCACAGAAAAGGCATTAGGTCTGCCTTCCCGTGGCTCTGCTGGCTTTACAAATATGAAAGACAAACAATTAAATGAAGTCAGTATGACTCTAAATGGATAGTGACCCAACCAGGTAAATGAAGAGGGCTCTGTTTTAACATAGCCCTCATTCTGGTGTCATATGCAGATGCTTTGTTAATGCTGAACCGTTTTTCGCTTTTGTAGAAAGGGCCAATTTTTAAGCCCATTGCACTGTATATGGGAGAGTGGATTGTCCATTAACTCCATAAAGTACAGGCAACATGTGCAATACATGTTTCCATGGGTTTACAGGTCCTAATCAACAAACTTGACAAGATTGTTTGCCATGGGAAAACTGAAATCTGCACTAAGAAGTAGGTAAAGCACAGAGCTCCCTTCCAAGGGAAGCTGTCTAAGGACCTGTGATCTACTGCTGCAGTTAAGGAGAAGCAGCATTTCTTTGACAAGTGTGCAAAACACAAAGATAGTAAATATAGAGAGTGCCATCTACTGACCTGTAAGGGAGAATATATTTATATGCAGCATTGTCCAGAATGAGTCAATAAAGTTGTTGATGTTGTGCTCCAAATTGCTTCCTGACTGTAGATGTGCGAGCCTAGCTGGGGCTTGACTTTCCCCTTTAGCATCATAAAGGAATCAGTCAAGCTGCCTGATGTAATCTTGGTGTTTCTAAAACCTTGTCCTTGAACCAAAATACCAAGACTGGTGTGCAAAATTTCAGTGAGGAGGAGGGTTTTTAAAAAACTATTGTTTCTAAAATCAGTTTGGGAAGTATTTAAACTGGGTATTTTTCTCAAGTTTTCAGATCTGGTGTCACTGGAAAGGTGATGGTATCTGTATCTTGTCCTTGGATCTTTTGCTGAATGAGCCATGGAGTAGCTGCTGGGTCACCCTGGGTTTTTTTTTCTCAGAAAAATTAAATGTTGAGTTTTCATTTTACTACAGAAAGGTGCTCTATCAGGTAATATCTGACTATCACTATAAATCACTCCTTAGTTCAACACAGAGAAATTACCAGAATTACTTTTTTTTCCTGCCTGTGGGGGCTGTTATTTCAGTAGTGAGTTTCTGAATTTGAGGATGAAGACAGTATTTGACCTTTTGGGTTTTTCTTTTTGTTCTAGCATTGTTTTCTGAACATGAAGGTGGGGGAAGGTGTGGGACAGAGTACAGAAAAGGGAATTTTGGTCTTCCCCTTCACCCCAAAAACTGAACTTACT
Organism: Melospiza melodia melodia; assembly: GCF_035770615.1. Taxonomy (NCBI): domain Eukaryota; kingdom Metazoa; phylum Chordata; class Aves; order Passeriformes; family Passerellidae; genus Melospiza; species Melospiza melodia. The sequence goes on along the minus strand of NC_086196.1, from coordinate 9,647,731 downwards.
GCTCAGAAAAAGTTCAAAAAGACAGAAGCTTAAAAAGACAAATGTTAGGAAATACTCATTTGTGAATGAAGAGCAAAACAAAAAACCTCTTTATTTCACTGTATAAATCTTCAGTGTATCATATCTGGAATACTGGACTCAGCTTTGGTCTCTGTGCTTGAAAAGAGATGCTATATAAACTAGAAAAGGGTAGTAGAGATGATCAAGAGTTCAGGAGCTGCTACTGTGCTCAACAAGGTCCTACCAAAAAAACTGTGAAAGAGAGGAAATGGTTACTCACCACTACTCACACTTGAAGAATTGAGAGGCAACCAAATTTAGAAAAATGTTACTGTGCACTGATGAAATTGTGAAACTTGGTCATATATTATGGTCTGAGAGACAAAATAATGGAATTAATGAAGAATTCATGAAGAGTACTTTGGCTATTAAAAGTTGTCACGGTTGTAAACTTTGTCTTAGAAAGCCTTTTTCCTTCTAACTTGGGGCAATCAACACTATATGACAGGAGGGATAACTTTATTCTCATCCCATTTCTTATATTCTCCTCTAATTATGGCCTACTGAACATAGCAGGAAATAGATTATTAAAGCAGGTGGATTTTCATTCTAACGCAAAGCAGCAGGAGCCAGAAGATAAGACCTTGCCTCCTACTCTGTGCCTGCAGAGTCATGCCCTGTTTTCTGACTGCTCTGTTTGTGGCCCAAAGAGATGAATAACTCTTTGCACAAGTACCACTGGATGTCATTTGGGATGACTGGTAGGCTCTGCTCAGGGCATCCTTCAGGGAGGGAGGGAGGTGTGCCCAGAGCGAGGTTCCCAATTCTGCTTTGTAACACAGGTGCCTAAAATAGCTTGGGACTGTGGTGCCAGTCTTTCAAGCTCCAAAGGCACATACTGGCTCTATCCCTTAATTACAAACCAAAGTTCTTCACTTCATCTGTAGATATATCTTGAGGTTGCTTGTCAAGGGGGTTTATTCTGGCTTTTCAAACTCAAATGAACTATTTTGATTGTAAGATAATGTAACAAATGTAACTAATCAAGGGAATATGTTTGTATGTAGATACACCACATCATTCCAATTAGCTGTTGTAAGAGGAAAATAATGTACAAAAATGGCAAATTTCTACAATTGGAACTCCTCTAGGTGTCCCCAGTTTCTTCCCAGGTACATGCCTGCCTTTCAGACATGGTATGCCAGTTCCCACATTTCCATAAAAGCTTTAGTTGCCAAAGGAATTTTCCTTATTTATAATTTTAACCATTTAATTTGCCTCATATTGAATGTCACCCTTGGTCCATATCAACAAAAAATGTCAAAGGATTAAGTAACTCTTTTTTTCTGTCTTCTTTCTTTCTTGACTTGAATTTCTTAAGTAATTCTTTACCATTGAGGGGGTGACACAGCACCCTGACTAAGGAACAATATGTGTAATCTTCAAGTACACAAAAATCCCCAACAAAATGACAAAACCAGAGAAAGATGTTCATATACAGTTGGTTAGCAAACCTAGCAATCATGCCAGCTTCCCAAATCAGTTGCCAGTTATGTTCTGTAATCTCTTTGCTTCCTGTAATATAAAAATTCTTGTCACTCACTTTGTTAATAGGGTATCTTCTGTGGTCTGAACAGTCACATTTAATTTCTGGATTTGTTCTTTCAAATTTTTATCCTGCTGGTATGCAAGTGTGAGAATGTCTGTAAAGGATGGTTTCACTCAAGGAGGCTGGCTGGAGGGGCATTAATGTCTGATGCAGGTGAGTCTTGTGATCCTGCATCTGAAGATGGGAATGTTGCACTGATATCCTTTTGGGTTATTTAATTTTTAAGTCACAGTGCAGGTTTAGTGTGAAAAAATGTTATTTAGCAAAGATAATTTTGTGATTGAAATAATTTGCACGAGAGTGGTAGCTGGATTAAAAATCTCACTCCTTGCAGTGCTACACCACTTTGTGCAGGAGGTCACACTTTGGCAAACACAGAGTTCATGCATTTCTTTCAGTGAAAATACTGTCAACTCCAATTTACACCAGCCTGGTTTAATGCAGAGCTTACCAATAATTTGTAGTGATCAGAAGATCAATGAGATTTAGTGTTCATGTTCTGAATAAACAAGTAAGGGTTGAGTGGCCTCCTGGGGGTTCCTTTCTTGTCTTTGGCTGTGACAGCTCAGAGTCCTCAAAGTTGAAGCAGTAACTAATTGATGTCATGTTAATTTTAGAATGTAAAAATGTGAACACGATGATTTTTACAGTCAGAAAGTTGTGAAAGTTAAATCGGGGTGCCGTGTCAGTGATTGGACAGTATCCCCTTTTTTTAGCCACACTAATGTGAGCAAACCCAGGCTGATGCGCTGTGAGCAGCAGCGTGCTGAGCCACGGCAGCGCGGCTCTGGAGCAATCTCTCTCACGGGCTCTCCTTCCCCCTCTCCTCTTTCCTGCCTCACTGAGGTCAGTTCTCCGAGATTCTTGACCTGATGGAGGTGGCAATCCGAATGGCAGTTCTAAAATCACTGGTCTCCACATAAACATTGTCTAGCATATATTGCACCGTTAAAAAAATGAAATAAAATAAATGCTCTCCCTGCACCCAAAACTCAGCTATGGCTGTAGCATCTTCAGTCACAGAGGCATTTCATGCAATCTGTTGAATTAAAGGGATTTTTCCCTCACTCCTCATATCTAATTTTTATGTATATAACATTGAACTTGTTGGAAAAAACCCTTAAAGCAGTAAGGCAATAAGAATAAATTGCTGAGAGCTCCAATGAGAAATGTGTCATGTGAAATCATGGAGGAAAGAGCCAGCAGCTGTTACTGTGTTCCTGGGAGAAATAACCCCTTCAGAGTGAAACACAAGGATAAGACAGAAGAAAACATATTTTAGCTTTCCTAAGCTCTAGCACTTGATGTAAAGCGAGTTCTGATTTGGAGAGGGTAAAAGAAGGGTATTGGTTTTCTGGCAAGAAATGCAAATTACTTGTCATACTTGTTGCTAATTGTAGTCCTGTAGATTGGTCAGTGTATATATTTTTTTTCCACTAAATTACAAGATCAATTTGGATTTTGGCATATTTGCAAATAATCATTATGTTTATTTTTGTTGCACATCAGATACATGTATGTTAATGTTTGTACTTTTAAAAGAAATCATACGTCAACTCCATTTTCTATTCTAGGAGTGATACAAGGACATTCTAATCCCTAAGTTTTTGTGCTCAAGACTAGTTGAGAAAGCCAAAACAAATTCACAGTTTAAAATAGCATATTTTTAAGATTTAGGGGTTTGTCAAGAGTTGACAAGTTATTTTTGCCCCATATGAATGACACTAGGTACAGAATAGTTATGGTAAATTTGGGAGGTTATTGCTCAGAATCCAGTATCTCCTAAACTCTAATCAGTTCAGGCTCTGGATGTGTAGATTTTATTAATATTCCTGAACTGAGTCATATAGACATGAGTTATTTGAGGTGGCATTGCAATTTTTCCTTCGCTACTCAATAATTGCTCTGGAAAAACAGTTCAAATTCTGTTCTTGCTGCTGGAGGAAGCTGGGATGTTAACCCACTTTACTTACTTTGCAGTTACTTAAATTTATCACTTTGGGGAGGGGTTTTTTTTTCCAGAATCATGTCCTCAAATTGCTAAAATCTCATCTCTGGAGGAACTTTTATCATTGTTTCATCTGCAAAGGAAGGGTTAGTGTAATGGATTCTTGTGCTTCCAGGCTGTATTTTAAGATTCTGATACCAAGTGTTCTGAGTGGAGCAGGATTGTCTCAGACACTGCGACCAGAATTCACAGCTTACCTATTGAGGGCTCTCTGCATTCAGTATTTCTGAGTCTTTCCCTGTCTCTGCCATTTGTTGTGCTGTTTCAAGTGCCTAACTGATCCCCATAGCCTGTAATTGCAAGGTCAGTCTAAGGTGAAGCTGTGCCTTGTTTAGGAGACATGAACAGTCTGTTTAGGCCATATGTTGTTGCCTTGTACTTTTCTTTAAGCCTTTGGGTAGCTCAGGATGTTGTGTATGATGACTAGGAGCATCAAAATCTTTCAGAGTACACAACTGGAGCCAGCTTCGTTCCAGTATGCTTGGCAATTTTGTGGGATCTCTGCTTGAGTCATAGATGGGGAGAGAAAGAAAGTTGTTCTGGTCTGATATTTGATTTTGAGAGTTAGGTACTACATATTCTCTGGCTTTTCTTGCTATCTTCTGTATCTTTATTGCAGAGAACAAAGCCCATCGGGTATCTATTGTTCCCATTTTTTTTTCAAAAGCATAATTTTGCCCACATCCATGGGTATGCCTGCTCTGCATCAGCCAGCAGCCAGTGTCTGGAGGACATTTTTTCAAATAAATTTGTTGGTGTTCTTTTTAAGAACTGAGACTTTCTTTGCCATGACTGCAAAAAAGAGGAAAGGGTCAAACAATGTAAGGATTCCCCTTTGACCAGCAGCTTGCTTGCAGCCTTCCATTGATGTTCAGTCTAGGTGTTTCCTTAGCTATTTATTTGGTGAGATGCGCATAAGGACAGAGATCTATTATTTCCTTGCTGAAAAAAAAGCACAGGCTACAGGTTTGTTTTAAAACAGATTATGGTTGCTAAGTAACAGTCCCCTAAATTGAGTGTCTTCCCCAAAAACTAATCCCAAAGTCTTAAAAAGTGAGAAATGAAAGATGCGATAAATCTTACTCTGTCCGTGTGGTTAACAGATATTCTGAGTTAAACCTTGGTCCCACTGCTCTTGGTGGAGAAAGCTTCTGATGACTCAAGGACACGAGTATTTCTGTGCTGATTCTCTACTCCCCAGAGTAGAGAAATTTGTAGTATAACACACTTATTTGACAAATTTTGTTCTTGTTAATGAGCTAATTACTGGATTTTTCCACATTGCCTTCACCTTCTCACATCTGCAGCATTGGGGTATTTTTTGTTTGCTTTTTTGAGGCAAATAAAGAAATACTTAAACATAGGAATGGAACTGGATATTGTCTTTAACCCAAAAGGAAGAATGTTTCAGATGCAGCTAATGATGGCTGCTTCCATCAGTGTGTATATTTTGTTTCCCGGTGGCTTATTCAGAATTCATAGAATGACTAGGTTGGTAGAGACCTTCAAGATCATGGAGTCCAACCCATGCCCTAACACCTCAACTAAACCCTGGCACCGAGTGCCACATCCAGTTTGTTTTTAAACACACCCAGGGATGATGACTCCGCCACCTCCCTGGGCAGGCCATTCCAGTACTTCATCACCCTTTCTGTAAGAAACTTTTTCCTAATATCCAACCTATATCTCCCTTGACGCAGCCTGCGACTGTGTCCTCTGGTTCTGTCAGTTGCTGCCTGTTGTTCTTATGTTAGTCACATGGGTGTTGTACAGCTCTGCTTTTTCTTGCAATGCTCACAAAAGGACAGGAAAGCAGGTCTAGGCTGTAGTTTAGGGAATAGAATGACATCTTCTCCTTCACAGCCAGTGCTTAACAGGGTAAGTCACAGCACCTCTTGATCAAGTCAATAACCTCCTGCAGTGCAGAACACCCCAGGAAAGTCTGAGATAGCACCAGGGATGGGAGCGAAAGAGGGGTGGAGCTGGGCTCTGCACCTGAGCTACCGAGCTCTGCCACAGAAGGTTTGTTAGCAGAAGTGCTGCACTGACACTTTTGGACCAGGGTTAGCCCACCTGGGTGTTGCTGTGCAAAGTAAATAAATGAGCCTGGTCAGGCACTTGCTTAGATGTTTAAGCCCTATCCACTCACACTGTAGCCATGACTTCCAAAAATTGTATTTGTGAACTTAGTTATGTTGTATGCTTTCTGTCTATTTCTTACTCATCTGAAGATTTCAAACTGTTGATAGCTTACAGAAGTTGCCAAATGCTATTGCAGTTAATGCTACTACTTTTATGTTTGCCCAGTTTAGGCACCTTCTAAACTGACTTACAATGTGAATTTCTCCTTAAAATACATAGAAAGCCACGTTTTCTAGTCTCTCAGCATAAACTTCTCTGTTTTGCAAATGTTCTTGTAAGAGCAGTACTGATGCCAGCATGCACAAGATGATTATTTTATGCCTTGGCAATTAACTAGACAGTACAGTAAAATGAAATTCCAAGTATATTGTTTCCCAGTCACTTGGAGCTTCAGGTGTCTGGGCCTAGTGCACTGCAGGGTTTTGGTTTTTTACCTTTGACATTGAGCATTCCTGCCCATGGCAAGGAGGTTGGACCTGCGTGGTTTTTAATGTCCCTTCCAAACCAAAACAGTTGTATGATTCTGTAACTGAGCTTTTTGTTGGGCCTGCACACATTGCTCATCCTGTCCTTGCTGTAATGTGCTTTTGGGGGTGGTGGGCTCCTGTGCAGTCACCTTGAAATGTTCTGAACTTGTCTCAGGCTCAGCACTGGCTGGTTGGAGCACGTGTTGTTGAACAGAAAGTCTCTGCAGAGTTGTGTTCTCAGCTGAGCATCTCCTGGCTCTTCTGTGGCTGACAAAAAAACAGGAATAGGTAACCAAAGTTTTAGGACAAAAATGCCCATTTACCTCCTTTCCCCCCCTCACCCTCCAAAAAAGGTATCCAGAATATCACAAGACTCAAGGAAAATGGGAATCTCAGGAGACTGCACTGTTGAATAGGGACTATTAAGTTATTCTTCTCCCTTCAGATTTAAGTCATTGAGGGTAGTTTCATCCTTGTTTGTCTAAATGTAATTCTCCTTGCAAGCAGCTTGATTTTTAAAATTAAAAAAAACCTCACCCTGTAAAACCAGATTTTTTCTGTCTTCTCCTCAGTAAAAGGAGTGAACTGAGAAAATCCTGCCCATGAACTGTAACCTGTGTTGTTTCTTTAGAGAGGATTTGTGTGTGTGTGTTGGGATCTATTTAAAGCATTTTCATGAACTGTGTCCACTTAAGGAAGTGATTCAGCCTGTTTGTAGCAGTAAGCAGCTCCCTCATTGCCTACCACTCCACGAATCTCTGTCAACTAATGTGCTTAACTGCCAAAGATTTCTATTCTTATTCATCAAAAATATCCTCAAATCATTGATTAAAAATCTTAATGAGACGTAGACTTAAAGAAATCTTCAAAAAACCTCACTGTTTAGTTGTCCAGTTCTTTGGTGTTTTGCCAGTCCCTTCATTTCAGATGTGCTGGTAAAGTAGTTTTTGAGACCCTCAGTACATGTTAGATGTTGGTACTTGTGTATACTGTCATTTTCACAAAGCAAGATTTTAAAATCAAGATGTCATGTAGTACTAAGCAATTTTATTTTTTTAAATTTAATTGTTTTATCAACAGAAATATTATTACTAAACTCATATCTGTTAGAAAAGGTTAGTGATTCAATTGGGAAGACCTAGTTACCATGGAACTTGTTGACTGAAATAGTTTTATCTTTTATCATACTTTTTGATAGTCTATTTTTTAATTATCTATTTAGATATCTTAGGAGCCATATCAGCACCACCTTCCCATTTTTAATTTTAAACTTTTTAATAGACTTCTAACAATGAAACCAATTTTTATTTGTATGTTTTTGTAATAATGTACAAATCACCTTGTTTTTCTAAGAGATTTATTAATAAATAACAACATTTTGGAAAGCCATGTATCCTTTCAAATAGTAGATTCTACTGTCATTATCTTTACTTTCTCATTATTTCTATATTTGTGACTTTCATCAGTCCTTTCAAAGCAATTTTAATATTAATAATAACAACAATTGTTATTTAAATATCATGATAATAGTCATGACTGTAACATTACTTTACAAGTTCTTGCTGTATTCTTTAATTTTCTGTACCACAGGCTGCTTGAAGAAAATTAACACAACATAATAACTGTTTTTCAAACCAGCCACTAACTTTTAAAGTCAGTTTTTATCTCTTTTGTCAATGGAACTCCATATTGCATTATGTTTGTTGCTGCTTCATATGCTCACTAAACAAATTGTGTGCTTTTTAAAAAAATCTAAGTGTAACATTATTGCTGAAAGGTGATAATTCCACATTATTACTGAAAGGTGGATGTAGACCCAGTGATGTACCATGTCCCTGGTAAACCTGAATTCCATTGTCTTAATATTACAATCCACTCCATTGGGTTTCAGTTATATTTCAAATACTTTGGGATTTTTTCCTCTATATAAGAATATCTTCAATTTGTGTCTCTTGTTACTTAGGCAACTAACATTGTTGAGCAATTTTTTTAAATCTTCTTCAAAAAGTTCAGTGGAGTGGAGTTATGTTGTTATGAGACTAGCTTACATAGCACAGTGTTTGTGCCAGTTATTCCATTGAATGGAAAACCTTTTGGGCTACCCAGTCAAGTTGATGACTTGGGAGGGCGAGATTTGAAAAAGATGGGGCCAACTGAAGCAAGAAATTGTATCACAACAGACTTTTCAGTACTTCTCACTCAAACCCTCCCTCTAAGTCCCTGGTGACATTTTAGCTCACCCACAACTAGCCTTATAGATTTAGCAAATTCCTTGTTCTTGAGGAAAAAGGGACATTTATGACATAACTTTCCAGATATCCCCCCACAACATCCTGAGGTCTTCCAGGATCAGAGGAACATGGGTTAGTAAGGTGTCAGAGCTATCAAAGGATGCTGCTGCCAGAGGAACTCCTCTTTATCACCTTTTTCAGTAGTGGAATGAAGAAAACTGTCCTGCCTGTGAAATTTCCTGCTCTGGAGCTTTCTCTTCCAAGCAGGCTTTTGTGACCTCGTAGTAGGTTGGTGTATTTGGAGCTGGACAGGAGCTCATTTCTGTCCTCTGGCTGCTTTTTCCTCTCTTTAGAGGACTCATTCTGCATATTGACATACCTTAGGTCCACCTGAGAAGATAAACCAAACTGCCATTGCAACTTGCTACATTAGTGAAATACACAACTTTAAATGTGTATCCAGTCTTTGGCAGGTGGCAATTGCAATGATGTCTACATTGTCACCAAAATATGAACATTAGATCACCTTGACCAATTTTAAAAATTATTGAAGTAATGAATACCTTCATTATGTTTTTCCAAACTCGTTTCTCACAAATGAATGATTTGTCTTTAGAAGTAAAATTGCCTTGCACTTATTTCTGCATGAATTCAACAATTACTCTGAGAAGGTATAATTTTATAAGATTGACAAGAACAAAAAAAGTTTACAAGAATGAAATAGTCCATCAGATACAAATTATATTGTGTTCTGTTACCTTAGCATTTTGTTTTAAATTCACCAGATATCCAAATTGCAAGTCTAAGTAATTTCAGTTGGGCTTTTCCCATCATTTTCTCAGATTTTTGCTTTCCTTTCTTTTCTACTGTCACTCACCTTTAAACATCCACTTTTTGTGTCTTGATCAAAGGCAGAAAGATCACTGTTTTTATCTGAAAAGAACTAGTACAACATGAATCTCTCCTCTCTTTTTAGGGTATGCTTATTTGTGATCTACTGTAATAATTTACAAAAATGCTTATGAGGACCTGTACTCATGAGAATAAAACTAGCCAAACACAAATCCCTGGTAATGTGAGAAATAACTTTCTTTCACTAAATTTAACTGCAGTGTTGAAATGAAATATTACTACAAAGAGATTTGTGTTTAAGAGATCACATTATTGTGCCATTATGGTAATTATAAAACATTTTCATAGGTCAGCAAACTTATAAAGAAAATAATTGATCAGGTTAGGGAATCCATACAAAAAACTAAGGCTATTTAAAGTATTCATGATAGACCCCTGAAAATAACAAGTGCCTTATTAAGAAGAAGTTCTGTTGCTAGGAGACAGTAACCACAGTGTCAGAATAACATGTTTTTATTTCATATAAGAAATGCTGGTTAACACACCTAGGTAGATAATGAGCAAGGATAGCTAGGTGATGTAAAAGACTGGGTGAAATACTTAGTTTGTGAGATATCAAGCCAATAAAAACTGCAGGTCTATAAAGGCTGCCTTAGAGTAGTGTCCCCAAGAACAAACCAGTGACCAAGACCTGTTTGAAGCTTGACTGATTTCATATTGTATCAAAATTTACCAGGACATCTGTGACAAATTATTTTTGATCGCCATAAGTGGCTGACACAATGGCTCCTGCCCTTGCAAATAAGGGAATGTGGGTGAACAGCATGAAAATGCTTTCAGATATTTACTTGGGGACACATGTTTTTGTCCCTCCATCTACTTTGGACATTCTTTTGTCACAGCTTTGCTGGCAGAATTTTTCATAGAAACAGTAAAGGTCAAATACATGAACGTAAGTATTTGTGGAAATAGTCGGGGGGGGGATTCTTTCAAATGTAAAACTATCGTACTAGGTTTAACCATTCAGATAACAGAAAAAAAATCCCCAGTAAGGGAATTTTTGAACTTGCTCAGAATCAGACATGTGTCTGATTTGTGATTTAAATGAAAATATAAAAATTTTAAGCTGCTCCTGGTTAATTTGCAGAGGAGGGGAAACAGCAAAATGCAAAGTTTAATTAATTTGAAAAATTGATTCCCCTACAAAGTCAGCCATTCAGCTTGAGATATATTTTCAACCTGTTCCTCAGAGGATACAGGAGCAGCCAGAGAGCATGTTTTGCACATAATTACATCATCTTGAGACAAATTCTAGTTTGACTGGACTCTTACCTGACAGCTATACTGAACATGTCCTGCACTTTTTCTCTGGACATGCTAGCAGCAGAAACTAAGGAAAATACCTGTTGATCAGTGAATCCTTAGGAAACATTTCTTATGATGTCAGTATGCTTCAGATAATTCCTCAGAATGGATTATTGCTATGATGATATTATACTATATAATAATATTATATTTCAAAAGTCCAGCTTTTGACCTAATTTAAATGAATCTCTAGATCTATTTATAGGCCCAGCAGTAGCAGACAACTGCACCAGATAAGAAAAATGCCCTTAATTTTTATATACATTCCTAGATAAGCTCTTGTCCATCTAGAAGTCCATAAGTTTTCCCAATCCTTCATAAAATTCATTTACATATACCATTCATGCTGGAACAAGGAAATAGTTATGAATTGAAAATTCAGACATTTTCTTACAGAAGTCTGAAATTATGCCATGATACTCTTGCCCTGGCCTGTTCTCATTAAGGCTTATCTCATGTACAGTGCAATCCTCTTTGCAAAGAATACACACTGTTTCCTATCTGAGTTTGATTTTCTGACCCTCCTTTGCTCTTGTGCTTTCTTCTCTTTTCAGAAACTCCCTTGTTAATCTCCATGTTTTCTTCTACGCCCCAGTTGCTGCAATGTGAGGAATGTCTCTGGCTTTCTATTGGCAGGCTGTTTTCATGGTGACAGCTTCTGCTCAGACCTTCTTGCCATGCCTGTATGATCCTGAAGCCATCAGCTCAGGGTCACATCCTCCTTCAGATTCTTCCAAAACTAGACTGGAAGATTCTTTCTTTCCATTGTTTCAGATAGCCCTAAATATGACAGAGTGTAGTTATGACCCTTCACAGGTGATCTTGATGGCTGAGTTGGGGGTGGCTAGGGATGTTTATAAAACATCCATCCATTCCTAGCTCTTGCAGGGCAAGAATGGCATGGGGGGATTTAGGTTTTCTCTAACATGTATAGGGTTTTCATATGCTAAGACCATATTGTAGTGAATAAGCAGTAGAACCTAGTGAGTAATTAAAGTCATTTAAGGTTTGGAAAATAAATTTGTTGTATCACACAGTACATTTTTATTTCATTCAGGTTTTAAAAAATTATTGTGTTGACTCTGCCTTTCACCAAAAACATAGGTACATAATGTAGGACACAAGCCTGGATTAACTAGGAGACCAGAAGACACTACATCTAAGTGGAATAGATAAGCAATGAAAACATAATTTCAAATCAATAATTAACCAAAAAAGAAGATGTATAGATGTTGCTGGTTTTTGCAAGGTGATTTCTTTATTATCATTAATTTTTATTTTATTTTGGTATTTGCTGTTTCTTCATCTAGATTTATGATTACAAAAAATACAATGAACCAAATGTGTTGTCTTATGATTCTCTTTTCTGCTAAGGTCAAGTTCACTTTGTATCATAATGCCTATTTTTCATGGCACCACTGCCAAATGACATTGCAATCTTAATCATGTTCTTTTAATCTAGTTCTGCGTTTTTAATTTCAAAGTCAGGAAAGGTCATAATTAAGGTTGCCTGTACAGTTTTAACTTGGCTCCCATATATGTCCATCCTGATAAGGGTGTTTATTTACACAGGCATGGCCATTTTTTACCTAGTCTGTGAGCATCCCCAGTCCTGTGTGAAATAGCTATTGAAAACTTTTCCTGTTATATGCTCTTAGGTCTCACTTATTGCTTGCTAGCCAAGTTTTCTCATGGAGAGATAATTATTAATTCCATTGGGTCCCTCCAGTGGTGTTTATCACTGTTGTTTTATGTGTCTTTCAAATAAGAATTTCTTTTCACATGAGAGAGGTTAGTACTCTTAACTTTCTATAGAGAGATAAATTGTTGTCATTGAAGTTTGCTGATTCTGAGCATGCAGTTTGAATTGTCTGCAATGTGGTTTTTGGGTCAACTACAATACTACTAAATCCACTGAATTCTGCACAGTTCTTCCTTTGGACAGTTTCTCCTTGTTAGCTGGAGTCAGCAAGCAGGACACAGAGAAAAAAGGTCTCTGCTCCATGACCTGTGCTTGAGATGTCTGATCCTGGCCTAGAACTGCAGTTACTGGGGAAATGTAAACACAATATAGACTTCTGTTATTCTGAACCTTGAATTCTCTCTATGAAAACATAGCTTGTACATCTTCTGAGGGTGACAGACACCACCTTTCCAATGGGAAGAATAATCATTTCTCTTCTATCCAGTATACTAAAGGTTACAATTCCCACCTAGGCTGAGACATGAGTTTCTATTTTTGTTCATTCTGAGGATTTGCAAACATATTTATGTATTGGGGCTATATCTGCAGATAATGCTGGAGATGGGACATTTTACTAACTCCCATTTAAATGGTTACATTTTTATGGATAAGTGTGGTTTTTGGTTTGGGTTTTTTTTTTTTTTTATGGGTTGGAGTTAAACTAATTTGAAAGTGGGAGCGGGTGGCATTGTAGATCTTCCACTTAAAAATCAGAACATTCATGTGGTGACATTAATATTTCACTGTATTGTGGCTCCTGCATAACAGAAGTTCTTTAACTGGAACAAAATATCTGACCAATGCTCTTGACTGAATCTCCCCATGCCCTGTCTTCTCCAACACTATAGAAGAATTCAGTTTCAAGTCCAAATACCCAAGTATGGACAGATAAAAGCAGCATAAAGCAGAAATAAAACAGTGAAACTTCAGATGATTTTATGAAAGCCCCAAACATGTGAAAACGTGATTTTATGATGTCACCTTTTGGTGACCATTTGGTTATCTACTGTTTTAACTTCTTTAAATCAGTACAACAAAATTGAGAAATAGAGGGGGAAGGTTTGTGTTCCTTATAATGAAATTATTTAAATATATACAATAAGAACCATAATATTTTTGGTATTGATTTTATTTGTGTACAAGTAAATGTGTCATACTTACTCTTCCCCCTTTAAGCAGGAATTTTAGCATAAGGTCACCGTAGCTGTGAACGAGTTTATAAATAAGGAAAGGGTTTTGTTTGAAATACAATTTTGGACTAATAGGTCCTTGAGTCTCATTTCAAAGGTTTGGGTTTTTTTCAATTTAGCCAAATTAAGAATATATAATTTAAATTAATTATGGAAAATGAAAGAGCATGCAACATTAGCAAGAGCTTAACCAGAAGCAAGGAATAAAGGAAATGTGAACTGGTGTTCCTGACTTGGGGTTTTTTTGGAACTTTCGTTGATCTTATAGATGGGAACCTTTTGGAGCTCAATCAGGACAAAAGCAAAGGCCTGTATGTACCTAGAAAGGAAGAACAACTCCAGCACAGGGCAGGGAACAGAGCTCTGGTTAGGAGACCTAAGGGTCTTGGTGGACCATGAGCTGAACAAGCTTGAATAAAAGCAGAGTTGCAGGATTCAAAGTTTAGCACACTTGTGTATCTGGTAGCATTTAGGACTTAGCCTTCTGCAGGGAAGGAAACATGAAAGGAAGCACTAAGTGTTGACCATTTCTAAAAACATGAGCTTTGAGTAAAGCCTTCTGAGCTTCAGTGACTACTTCAGCCTGGACTGAATAGTTAAAAGAACAGATTTCCATGGGACAGCCAGTAAGTTTGATCACATTTTCTGTTTATCACCTCTGCAAGCCTGCCTGTAAAGGGAAAAAATAACAAACAAACCAGTTTACATATTGCAGAACTCCTAAAATGTTTGAATCAGAAGAATATCAGCAACAACTACTGCAGATTGAGAGTTAATTTTTAGGATCTTGTGTAGTTTAGTCCAAATCTGGCTGTCACATCCCTATGAAACAGTCGCTGAGTATCTAATTTCTCTAGCCTTAATCATATTGGCTTTATCCTCTAAAGGATGCTTCATAAGATATGACCATTGCTAAAAAGCAATACAATGTGTGTTTGCAATACAAGGTTTACTGGGCATAATGGGATGCTGACAACTAGGCTGGCAGTTTCTGTACTCAGGCTGGTTTGAGTCCTAGCAGATTGGTACATATAGAATGCTTGTTTCTACCAGTCAGTATCTGCAGTTCTGTGCCTGCAATTACCATATCAAACAAGGAATAAGCTGTGATTATAATACATGTGATGTGGGAGGCCTTGAAATAAGCTCTCTTCTCAGTGATTGGCGGGAGAGCCTGAATGGCTTTGGCATAGAGAGCTGAGAAGAGTATTTCTGAATTGGTTTCACCTTTACTTCAGAGAAACCAGGAGGGCGGTAATTTCATAATTTCTTAAAAGTGTTATCAAGATCTACAGAAGAATACTGTTATTTGAGTTTGGAAGAGAATCCAAGTGAGTGCTTTACATCAGTAAACTTCAGAGGGCTCTATTAATTTGTCATGCTCGACAGGAAGAAAAGCAAAGTGAAGGAAGTGTGTGTGTATGCTCTTAGCACAGTTTTGGATTTAGCTGAACTTTAGTCTTCAGTTCACTGGCTTGTGTGACATTAAGGAGACAAGAAAGGTCAGCCAAATAGTAACTTCAAAAAGGTGCAAAATTCCAAGGATGGCTCCTGACTTTGGCCAGGCTGATGAATCCTTAGCTAACTATCAGAGAATGCCAGTAAACAAGCACTCTACTCTAGATGTAAATTGTGGTCTTTTTATTTTAAAATCATTTGCAGTGATACAGTAAAATTCCCAAGTTCCCACCACAATAAAGCAAAACAGATTTTGGGAATTTGTTACTCAAAGTTTTTAACAGGCTCTAAAAGACTGAGGCTTTGATTTGTGTAAAGCTGTTTATGGTGCTATTTGAGATTTGACCTCTCTCTTGATGCGATTAAAATGGCAATATAATTAATACTTTTTCCTGACACTAGGGCCAGCAGGTCATTAGTTGCCAAAGAAGGAAAGATGTTATTTCTAGGAGCCAAATAGGAGCTCTACTTTTTGAAGTTCTGCTTGTACTAAATGGGATTTCAGTTTGGTAGATAAGGGAGCTGTAAGCAAAATCTCAAAAGTGCAGAAATGAAGGATTCTTTGAACTACTTACAATTGACCTACAAGTTTCTTTAACCTCTGTGGACCTCCTGCATAGACCTGTAGCCACTATATTTATTCACTATACCCAACTCTTCTTCACATGAACAGTGCTGAAAATTGTAATAAGGCTGGCAAGTTTCCATAGTTAGCAAACCATTGTGGAAGCATCTTCAGTTTTTGAAGAGCAAACAATAAAGAATAAAGATGTCCACAGATGGAAATTAGCCCTGATCATTTACAGATGGCTGTTAGCAGAATAGTGGCATAAATTAGAAATACCAATGAAATGCTATTCAGGTGATTTAATCAAAGATAGCAAGGCCAACTAGTTCAAGAAAGAAAGTGAAAAGGAATAATTCCAGACATGACTGCTGATTTAATTTGTTTCAATTAATACACTTCAGCATCCTTGAAATGCCTCCAACTGATGAATGCAATAGTAATGGCTACTGAATCAATCAAAAATAAACATGTTCATTGTGGGTGCCTTTTGAATTTAAAACATCCAGAGGAGAAGGTTAAGCCATTGGGCTAATGTAAGGCACCTCACCATTGCAGAACATAGCACTCTCATTTATTAGGTAACATATGCCTGTGTGCACTGGGTAAGAGGAAGCTGGAGTGGATGGGCAACCCA
The DNA here is from genome assembly GCF_035770615.1 of Melospiza melodia melodia. Taxonomy (NCBI): domain Eukaryota; kingdom Metazoa; phylum Chordata; class Aves; order Passeriformes; family Passerellidae; genus Melospiza; species Melospiza melodia. The sequence continues at coordinate 9,631,463 of NC_086196.1, read as the reverse complement.
GCTGAGGTCACAGAACCCATCATGTAGCAGAGAGTTTTCTGTGTGTTCCTAAGAGATATTTATATATCAGTTCCAGGCTAGACATGTTTTGCAATTGTGGGTGTGCTTGACAACTGAGAGAAACTCTTCTGTCCATCAGTACAGCCTGATTGTTTCTATGTACTGCTCCATGAACATTACATCTGTTCTCCCAAGAAAAATGCCAATTTACTCCTTGGAAGTTTTTTTTTTTTTTTTTGATTCTGTTGACCAGCAGTTTTCTCTGCACTGTAACAATTCAAGCAGCTAAATATTCTGATCTTGACCAGATTAAGTAGTGCCCTTTAAAAATTCTGTGTGCACATCGGACCTAATTTTTTTTGTGCAGTAGATTTATAAGTTTCAATGCTTGTGAACACCTGTGAACAGATCCAACTGTGGATGCAAAACACATCTTCAAGCTGATATCCCAGAATTCCTGATAATGAATCAATAGCAGTTTTACTATCATGCTCAACTGGGGTATAAACACATACATAATGATAATAGCAGCATTGCAATAGCCTGTCTAATAAAAAATAATAGAAAGAAAGCTAGATGTAGGATAGGAAATTTCAGTTAGAAGGGATCTACAAAAATCATTTAGTCCAACTGCCTGGTGGCTTCAGGGCTGACTGACAATTAAACCTGTAGTTAAGGGCATTGTCCAAATGCCTCTGAAATACCGACAGGCTTGGGGGCATCAGCCACCTTTCTGTGACTGAAGTGCAATACAGAATCCATAAGAATTCCTTACAGTAGCTAACTGCCCCAAAGAATTGCATTTTAATCACCTTGTATGCTTGGTATTTAGAACATAGTTACTGGGTTTTATTTATCATAAAAGATACATAGGTTGATTTGAGGGACTTTTCTGGGGGAAAACTGGAGGGAAGACCCCTTTTTGTCTATATGGTTCCAACCATCTTAATTTAAGTTATAATGGACAAGCTCCCAACTTTCTGGTATTCTCTGTTAGAAGCCGATCCCAAGCCTGTCACCATGATGGCAAGGAAGAGAGTCTTTGGAGAGGCAGCATCTCATTTGCAGTGAATTCCTGGATGATTTTTCTTAAATTGGCTCTTCCCCAGGAGTAGCTTAAATGTGGTTATCCATTTAAATAGTTTACTACTGGGAAAACAAAGCTCTATAAAGTACAAGATCTCATTTGCAAAGGGGGTCCTGGGGATCAAAAGTGGATTTACACGTGCCATGTGCTGCAGTCTCCATCCTCTGCTTTTCCTGCTGTTAGGAAATAATTTGAAAATTATCTAAAATAAGAGCAATATATTCCATGGCTGAACAAGAGGCTCAGATCTGTCTCCACAGCAGAACATGGAGTGGTAGCCTGTAGTATCCCATGAACTCTCTCCTCCTGGTCAATCCCCAAGCCCTCATGCCTGAAAACAGCAGTAAATACTTACCATAGAGGCAGCTCTCCTAGGGGAAAAAACTGACTCCCAAATGGACCCTTTGTGTCACAACTTCCTCAGGTTTCTCCTTCCCCTGTCATTGGCTTGGGTGGCCACCCCCCTTCCCCTGGAGGCCAGCCCTGTCCCCTCTGCCCAGCCCTCAGCTCTGCCCCCCACCCCTTCCCCTTCTTAGGCTGCCTGCTCCGTGTGGTTCCCCCTCTTTCTAGCAGGGTTTTCCTTCAGCTGCTGTGTTACTCTGCTGGAATAAAACCTTGCCAAAGAGCCTTTCTTGCCTCTGTTGCTGAGCCAGTTGCGGTGAGTGTTGAGTGGAGGTTTGACTGCATTGCCTGAATGTTAATTCAACTTGCTTTTTTGACAGGAGAGGTTTGTTGGGGACAAGAAATAGGCCCTTCAGCAATAGTTCCTGTAGTCCACAGGAAAAAACAAGTGAGCAGTTACTGGGAGGAGCAGCACAAACTCTTCCCAGGAGGGATGTCTCAAAGGAAAGGCTTGGCTGTGATATATGGGGACCTCTGGCCACGCTTGTACTACAGTCCCAGGACTGTTCTTTAGTCATAAGAGCATCTGCATATAGCAGCTTGTGTTCATGATAATTAAAAAAAAAAAAAAAAAAAAAAAAGAAATCTCTCATCCTCTGAAACAGAGGGGCTGCCTCAAAAATGTCTGTCTGGCTGATTGTGCCTTGAGTCATGCCTATGCCCAGACTATGCCAAGATTGGTCTAAAAGCAAGGAAAGTTACTGGCAACACTTCTTCTCAGAGATCCCTTGGAATTATATAATGAAAGGCATTTCTTTCCCTCATATTGGGTTTGTGTGGCTTCCTTTTGGTAGCAAGGGGTGCCACAGAGGTGGCTTCTGTGAGAAGTTGCTGGATGCTTCCAAAACATCTGGGAGAGGCAATCCCTGATGGCTCCAAAGACAGCTGTTCTGCTGGACAAGGCTCAGCCAGTGAGAATGCCTCTGTGATAACACAGGTAAGGAGAAATCAAGACAAAGGTGGTTGTGCAGGTGTAATTCCAGCCAGAGAAGAGCTGAGCAAGAACATGTGAGAGGAACAGCCCTGCAGACACCAGGGTCAGTGCAGAAGGAGGGGCAGGGCGTGCTCCAGGCTCCAGATACTCCCCTGCAGCCCATGGAGGAGACCCACACTGGAGCAGGGGGTGCCTGGAGGAGGCTGTGACCCTGTGGGACACCCATGGAGAGAGGGCAGAGAAGTTCATGGAGATCTGTCTCCTGTGGGAGGGACCCCACGGGGCAGCAGGGGAAGGACTCCTCTCCCTGAGCAGTGGGAGAAGCCACCAGTGATGAACTGACCACAGTCTCCATTCCCATCTCCCTGAGGGGGGAAGTAAAGCTGGAAGGATGGAGGAAAGGTCCTTTTAAGGGCTTATTTTACTTGTCATTATCCTGCTCTGATTTTGTTAGTAATAAATTTGTTTTATATCTCTGAGTTGATCCTGTTTTGCCTGTGATGGTATTTGGTGTTTGGCTCATCTCTCTCCTGGGCCTTATCTCAACCCATGAACTCTTCATTAAATTTTCTCTCCTCCCTCCAGCTGCAGAGGGGAGTGAATGGCTTTCATGGGTGCCTGGTAGTGGGCCAGTGCCAACCCAGAGCATCACCTAATTTAGGGAGAGAATAAGCTAAATCCTTGGCTCCAAACTGCAAGTGATAAAAGCTCTAAGGAGACAATGCTGCTTTCATACATCCAACATTTCTTTACTTGGAATGACAGTTTGGGGAATATCTTTTGGGAAATATTCTCCAAAACCATCCCAGGCACAAGGAGTTGCCCTGAAAATAACAGCCATCTTACTAATGACAAATGAGCACTGGCTCTTGGTACTTATATGCTTCTTTGAAAAATCAGAAAATGTTTTAAACGCTTCCACAAAGTCCATTAATATGACGTTGGTTGGAACAGATTCTGCTGTTAGCTGTAGTTTTAATTTCCTTATCCAATAGAATTTTAAAACATTTCAGAAATAATTTGCTATATTTAGTTCTGTTTGGGTTTTTAATTTTTGGGTTTTTTTTTACTTTTGAGTAAAAATTTTTTGTTTAGTTTTGTGTAAATTGATTTTACTCAATGCTCAGGCCCTTGTGTAGTCTGGGTTTGGCTGAAGTCTTTTTGGGAGTTTAAAAGACCTCAGAGACACATCTAAGAGCTTAAACATAAGTATAAAATACTGGGGAAAAAATAGGGAGACCTTTATATGTACTATAGTGTATATAGAAAGGTACATGCTTTTATTGGCATACTATTAGCATTAAAATTTAACAATTACATATAAATGAAGAAGACTCCTTTTCAGGTAAAATACATAACTTCAAAACATGCATATTTCTCCTACATATTCTTCCTTTTTTCTGCTATTTCTTTTATCATAAACACAAAAAGTATTTACAGACCCTGAAGGAAGACATAAAATTTAGGACTGCAGGTAGCACTCCTAGGTTTCTTGAATTCTCTAAAAAAAAGTGATTTCAATTTACTAAATATAATCACAGTTATTATATTCAATACGTGATCTTCATTTATTTTTTGAGGGGATAACTTGGAGAAGAGAGTTGAAGTTTCATATACCTTATAAAACCAGCATTTTATCATGTTGATATTTGTCTTCTTCTGTGAACAATGGTTTCCATTAGTGTCTTGTACAATTACACCTGTTTGATTATTAATGCATTCATAAAATATAATTTTTTACCCTATTTCTGTTTCATTGTTCATTTTGGCTGGGAAGGTAATTTCTTTCTAAAAAGACAAAGAGCCTAGTTGCCTAATCTAATTGTATTCTCAGTTTACTTTAAGCAGAGATTTTAGTTGATCTAAAGTAAAAAATGTTGGTTTATGCTGTATGCCAAGTGAACAGAAGCTGTGCTTTCCCATTTTTCCCTGCCTTTATTACCTAATTGCTATTCCTTATTACAAAGTGTCTGCCCTTATGTTATTTATTTATTTTGCAGCAGGTTCCTTTTCCTTCACACTTGTTCTAACTGGTAGTAAACCCTTAATGCCACAGTGACCAATGGTAAATCACCGTGTCTGGCACTGGGAGACAAAAGAAGCAGGAGGGATCTGTGAAAAATGCCTGCAAGAAGCAAAGCACAGCGTGGATGGAGATGATTCACGTCTCTGCAGTGAATCTTCAGTAAAAGGTAGCAGAGCAGAACCAAAGACCATTTTCACTCATCTTGAATTCATTTCACCTTATCTCTAAAGTATTTCCCTGCTACCCACCAGAGCTTTGAACCAGGCTGCATGTTTGAGTACTTGCTTTTTTATTTCTTTTTTCTTTTATTTCTAAAAAAGGTGAGTGCAAAAAAGGCAGCTAACAGAGGGAGAAGCTACAAGCAAGGAATGCAAAAAAGAAACCAATTTGGACATCTGTCTGTCCATGCCATGAAACTTTCACAGATTTTTATGCTATCTGATTTAGAATAAGAAGTTTCCCAAAAACATGTAATGATCTCAAATTCCCAAGTTACTTAAATGCTTTTGGAAAAGTTGCTGGAAATTGATGCATCCATACTTAAAAAAGAAATCCTTTCCCTTTAACAAAGTCTGCTGGTAAATTTTTGTCTATTTTTATTGCTATTTTAGCTGTTTCCTTGAAAAATTAACTTTTTTTTTTCTCTTTTGCAAATATTGTAATGCCTGTTTGATTTAGTAACTTGGGACTATCTTATTCCTGTACATATCTATGTAAGTTTCTGGTTACTTTTAATGAAGCAGAATCAAACCTGTTGCCCTTCATCCCGAAAAGCTCCAGCAAGATTCTTATGAGTCACAGACTCAAAGTAAGTAAATTTAGGCTTGCACAGATAAAATTACACTGAGTTGAGGGTGATCCCATGAATTGTTGTATTCCTTTCTAGCACACACAACTGCAAGCATCATACAAACTGATTTCCTTGGAGTTTAAACTGGTGATGGGGCTAGCCCTGTAGTATGACTGAAAAGACACTGTATTTTCCTGCTTTCCTGGCTTTTTAGGCATTCCAGCTCATTTCTGCAGGACAGGAGACTTGGGATGCAAGTCTATGTGCTTTCTGATTAACTTCAGCTGAAGCTGGAAAAAATCAACACAAGATTTTGCCACTATTGAGGTATTGAACGTAGATTCCTCATATGTAGAAATTTTATCTTCATTTCACTGGGGAATTTACCAAGATTACCCTGTTAGATTCTTTGGGAAGTGGCTGCACTTTTCCTAGCTGCTGAGGCTCCCTACTTGTTTCCTATTCTGTCCACAGCTGGACTTTCAGTAATCATTCCCCAGGTTCCCTCTTTTCTTGTAAGACCTGTTGGCTTCTTCTCACTTTTGTGACTGAATTTTGGATCCTTCTTAAAAAAAATTTCTTAAATTTTGGCCTTGTGGAAGTAATGCCATTGTTACTTGTGTGGTACTACACTGTGTAACCTTTGTTGTAAGATTTATTCTAGATACACTGCTGAAAGTTTAAAAGGGAGCTGCTGAGGCCTGTGGATCTGAATCTTTGCTAAAGAAGCAGTAATTTACTACCCAGGAAGTGATAGACAAAGAGGGTTGGAAATCATAACACCATAGGAAAGTGAAGTATGGCCCATTTCTTCTTGTACATTCAGGGCAGAATCTTTTTATGCTAAGTGGTCTGCTTTGCAAACATTCACAGGAGCCCCTGTGCTTTCATCTTAAAAGAGTGAGCCTGCCAATATATCTTATGTCACTGATGCTATATGTTGCAAGGGATAACATTTTCACTAAAGAGGGGCTTTTGATTTGCCTGGGTTATAAAAATATGGCATCAACCCTTTTATTTTGCTGCCATCAGTGATGTTCCAGGCCCTCATACCTAGAGGTGGGTCTCACTGCATGTCAGGGTACTGGCAGAGAATACAGAGTGCTCACCCTGCTCTGTCTCAGAACTGCATCTACAGCCCAAGGTGGCAGACAAAGGGAAGAGAGAGAGAGAAAACACGTGCATGTGTTTGTGCACGCGTAGGCAGTGCTAACAGAAGGGAATTAGCTGGCTCAGAGCTTTGATTATTGCCTACAGAGAGCTTCAGCTTTGGTCTCTTGTGTGAATCAGTCAGATCCACGATATCCAAAAGGGGTTATCAGCTGACGATTGTTTGATTGCCTGTGAAGTAATTAGTTTGAGCTGGGCTCCCCCAGTGAGACTCCCCTGGGGTCTGTGCACCCTTTCCAGGTGCTCTGGGGCCAGAAGAGGAGGTGATGCCTCCAGGCAGCCCCAGCTCCCTGTAACCCTCTCCTTGCTGGGGTAAGGGCTGCCTCTGCCACAGCACTGCTGATGGCTTGCTGTTGCAATTGCATCCAGACCCATCTCAGTATAACTGAGCCAAATAACCCTGAGAGCTGAAATAATCAGTATTGGCTAAGCTGGCTGGTTCTGCCAGAGGTGGTGGGGAGATGGCCACACAAACCATTGTGGAGGAGCTGGTGGGCTGTTAGCAGTGGGACTGGCAGATGGGGCTGGGGCAGCAACCCGTGCAGCTGACACAGCTTTGTCTGCAATGGGATTGAAGGGGATCTACAAATACTAATCTGTTTTCTTCACTCTTGTGAAGAAACCCATTTCCAGGGACTAAATGAAAGCAGGATATCACCCTCTTGGCCTTACTTGCCATCCTTTAGTTTTCCTGTTACAGGCACCAGTCAAGTCCAAACCTTTGTGCCATTATAAGAACAGCCAAATAACCATTGCTTTCTTTTAAATAAGAAGTTAGTTCTTAAATTATGAGAAAGTTTGTAATTCTTTGATCTAAAACAATGTAAAGGTGCTCAGTGCAGCAAATATAAACACTTGTTCCTAACTAGCCTGATAAAGAACCACTCCTGTGGCCATTCCTTACACTTGGTCAAAGTGAGATTGGCAGACACCTGGATTATTCCAGTCCTGCAGCCAGGCTGCCTGACCTGTGTGTAAAAAGGGCTTCCAGCAATTTTAGCAAGCATTGAATTCACTGTTAAATTTAAAAGAGTGAGAAGTAGAGATTTTCTTTAGGTGCTAACATTTCTTGGGTTGTAATTTTGCATTACAGATGCAGTATAAATCATTTACTGTACTAATGGGATGGGAAATTTCTGTGGGAGGGAGCAGCAGCAGCTATCCTAGAGACAGATATAAGGTGTGGCCCTGAAGTTTGCATTTCTGCAGCCACTTTTCTGCCTGACCTGGAAGTTATAACCCTGTAATGGAAGTTGTCTCCTTTTGGCCTCTGCACCAAATAACCCTCAAATAATGACCAAAAACATGAAGTCTTTCAAGTTAAAAGTTTTGCACCCATCAAGTTATTAATGCATAGAGAAGAAGGTCTGTTATTCAGTCATATTAAAAAGCAGCTGAAAGCTCCTAAACTGGAGCATGGTTGCCATTATGTAAGAATACATTTTTAAAGAACATATTCTTATTTTCATGAAATCCTCAATATAATCTTCATTGTTTCCTGTCTCATTATTTGACATGCAACATATGTTAAGTCCCTAAAACCAACTCACTGTCACAGTTTGTGTGTGTTTTACACATATCTCCCCTCCGCTGTATCACCTGTCAGCAAGCTGGTCACCTCTTATGATCTCTTTAGTCATCTGCTTCCCATTATTTCAAGTTTAAGTTCTTTTTCTGACAGTAGCTGGAAATGTTTGCTCCTGAGGATCTCTGTGGCCCAGCTGGGAGGTGCAGCACAAGGGGAGCTTCTGTGGGTTGCAATATGTCAGGGTTTCTGTGGTTGAAATGGCTCCCAAATTATTAAAAAGTCTCTTTTTCCCAGCCCCACGACTGAAGAAGTTGAGATTCATCGGTTCTGCTTTTCAAGGTTGTTTATTTTCTCTTATCTATAACATTCTTTCTCTGACCTGCTGAGGTCTGTCTGGCAGCTTGTTTGCAGCACACTGACCGCCCTTGGGGTGGTGTTAGCTTTTTATACTAGGAACTATGTGTACTTTATTTACAATAATTTTCCAATGCCTATCATTTATGTTAGACAGTGTCTCTATTCTAAACCAATCCAGAAGTGTCACCATCACAGCAGAAGATGGAGGACAAGAAGAAGAAGAAGAAGAAAAAGAAGAAGGACAGGACACGCCCATATTCCTCCATCTTGCCTCTTGAATCCCCATTCTAAAACCCCAAAATTCTACTTTTTCACCCTGTGATAAATTAACTATCATTCTACTCAAACTCTTGTGGCTTGGAAATCTTCACACAAAGTTGGTAGTTTTTTCCATGGGCTAAAATTGAAGGCACAGGTGTTTTTGATTCCGTGCCAGGGTCTCTGAGCCCCTTGCCAGGGTCCCGAGTCCTCCAGGGCAGTCAGAGGAATGTCCTGGGTTCCGACAGCACTGTGGTGTTGCCTGCACTTCTGGAAGGAGCACCAGCCCAGAGCAGTGCTGGTTGAGCTAATGGGCACTCTGCACAGTGATGCACCTTGGCTGTCAGACATCCCACACAGATGAAAAGTGAGCCAGGGCATTTCCTCTCGACATTTTACTGGGCAGTTGGAGCTATTCACACACAAGATGGAGTGACAGGTTTGCTGACTGTTTTAATTGAAACTCTTGTCCTCTCAAAGCATTACTTGGTACCAGCCACACAACTCCACCCCATCCTGTCCAGTAGTTTACATTTTAAATACAGACATGGCCAGATCCAGGCATTCTGGCTGCAGCAAGGTTGGACCAAGCAGTTCCTATCTCTGATCCCACCCTACGCTGCTCATTTCTTCTCATGGCACCAAAGGGTAGCTCTTATTGTTCTGAGGGCTTTACTGCTGGACAGGTTTCCAGACAGAGTGAGAGATTATCCTACCTGTAAAACACTTAAGACAAGCATTGTGGACAGAAGCTGGGAAAGGAGGGAAATCTGAATTACAGCAGGACCAATGATTCTGTCACAGTGCACATTGCCCAAAATCTGGAGATGTTGCCATGCTGGGGTACTTTCTAAGGAAATGTTGTAGGATAATACCATCTGTCCAGGATCTGTAAAGTTCTTTATTGATTTACTGAAGTCAGTATTATTAAGGTTTCATTTTCAAGCTTTTACTTAAAGTTGTATCTACTTGTGAGTATTCACAATGCTGTATGCTTATTACTTTTTTTCTGTTTACTACATCTAGATAAAAGCATGGACCAACACTTACCAGAGTTGTTATATTATATGGTGTTATTTTAGCACAAATGCTTACTGTTCAGCACCTGTATAAGATCAGCCATGACAGCTGATGGTTTAAAATTTAGGATTTTCATGTTGACAATATGATTTCAGCTCCAAAACATACAAACTCTACTTCAGTCTTCTTATGTTTGCACATATAATTTTAAGCAAGAGGGAACAACTCTGGGCTGTTCTGAAAATTGTATATCTTATTGCATCGTATAATGTGGATTACATACAACAGAGGTGGCTGAAAAGTGGTTTCCCTGCAGACTCTGCCCTGACAGATTTGCTGTCTGCTGAATCCTGCAGAGAATTGAGGATGTGCATTACAATGCTTCATCTCCTGCAGGATGCTGTGAACTTTCAAGTTGTTTTCACTGTGTAGTTCCTACAGTTTTTAAAGCCAGGTAAGAGCAGTAAATGACTAAGGGATAGATGCAAAAAATGCAATTTATGAGCAGTGTTTTCACATGTAGGGTCATACACATTGTAAATCAGATCATTGTCTAGTTTGCTAATACATGGCACAGTTGTGCTGCAATGTAAAACTACAGCAGAGCACTTACCCCATGAGGAGTACTATTACTTGATTGAATGCAGATCACGTGCCACAAAAGCAGATATCACATATATAAGGACAAAAGTGGAATAGGATGATGTGATGAAGAAAGGCATGATGCTTTTTTGCTTTGACACCAGATGATGAAGTGACTGCAATCCATATATTTCAACCCTTGTAATTCATGTATTTCATGCCAGAATGATATTTATTAGTTTATCTTCAGCATTAAAGTATTAATATTATAACTTGTGAATAAAAGAGTCATATGCAGAATTGTATATTTTAAATCAGTGGTGAATTTACCCCAACACTGCTGAAAAGAAACCATAGCTTCAGGGTTTAAAACCAAAATCAGTAATGAAGTGAAGAAGTTGTTAGTGTGTTGGTGCCAGATTTGGCAGGGCAAAATGGAGCAGTTTTGTAAATTTAATCCCTCCTCCACAAAGATTACCTAAGCTAACTATTAGTAATTTGATATTTACTATTTAATGAGCTTGGATTTAAGCAAATAAATTTTTATCTTTGTGTTTATCCTTGTGAAAGTATAAACTGATTTATTATGCCAATAGCATCATCTCTGGTAAACCCACCAGCTTCCTTCATTCACACTGACTTGTGTGTGTGTTCCCATGTTGACACCTTCATTTTGAATATCCTTCTAATCCCTTATTTATTGATTTATAGCTGTCTCATCAAGAAAACACTTCCTTTCAGCTTACTTAACTTCTGTTGATTCCAGGATGCTGGTAAAAAGCAGCCTCTTCCTAAGCAGCTTTGGACTTGCTGCACTTGGGTTCACGGCTGGCTCAAGGATTTGCTCTTGAGTGCTCTCGGTACTGTGAGAGAAAATCAGGTTTAAAATAACCTCAGCCAAACCATCCATATGGAGTGAGCAAGCCAAGCAAATTTCCATATGATGTAAAGAAACAAGTACAGTAAAGGGGCAAAAGCGATTCTGATGAAAACGTGTATGTTCTATGGGTAGAAGTAGGAGCATTTCAGAGCCCTTGGAATCTGAGGGCTGGGATTGCTGTAAGCCATTGGCTTGTGTCAGTGTTTAACCCCAGGCCCACATAGCCACGCAGTCACGTGTCCTGTGGGATGAAGGGAGAGATTCATAAAGGCAAAAGTGAGAAAACTCATGGGCTGAGCTAAAGCAAAAGACACAAGCAAAGCAAGACAATGGAATTAATTCACCATTTCCTATAAGCAGGTGTTCAGCCACCCCAGGAAAGCAGATTTCCATCATGCATAATGGAAACTTGAGCAGACAAATGCCATCAATCCAAATATACCCCTCACTTTCCTCCTACTTCCCCCACCTTTGTATGCTGAGCATGAAATTGTGTGGTGTGGGATACTCCCTGGGTCAGCTGGGTCAGCTGTCCTGACTGGGTTCCCTCCCACTCCTTGTGCACATCCAGCTTCCTCGCTGGAGTGGTGGGGTGAGGAGCAGAAAGGTCTCGACTCTCTGTGGGCACTGCTCAGCAATATATAAAAAATCTCTATTATCAACACTGTTCTGGTCACAAATACAAAACACAGCCTCTTAATAGCTACTATGAAGAAAGTTAACTCTCTCTCAACCAAAACCAGCTTGACTTACCAGCTCCCATCTCTGGCCGTGTGTTTGTATTGCTTCCTGGAATCCAGGCAAGACCTTCTCATTTATGTACCTCATTGTAAACTCCCTAACACAGTTTTAGAAAGTGGGACAAATATTGCAGCAGTATTAAGACAGAATAAATAGTAGTGTTTGCACCATTCTTTCTCTAGAAGCATGCACAGATTTGTCCCTATGATTATTTTCTTGTTTGAAGAAGATAATATAAAAAAAATAAATTGGGCTTCTGACTTACTCCTTACACCAGAAGCTTCTGGAAAGCCGATGCAAATGTCCATTAACCATATACACAACAGAAAGTGCTGGGTCTAAATAATTTATGTGGTGTGCTCAGTGGGAGGCAGATAAGCACGCACAGGCTGCGGTTGCTGCTGTGGCATGGCGCTGAGCTTGTCACTGGCCCTGGAGTGAAGAAATGCTGCATGGAGGGGTTTGAGACAAACCCGTGCATGAGAGTTGAGGACCGTGTATTTGTTGTGAATGCTTTTAATTTCTCTGATCATAGATTGTTATGTAGAGTGCAGGGAACAGAGAGCAGCTCTCACCTCTCCTTCCAATGAATAGCGAGTCACCTTACTCTGTGATGTACAAGGCAGAGTAATTGCATCTCAAATGCGTGGTGCACTTTTGTTTAGAAGGTTAGCGCAAAATTGATTTATGAAACAATTTTCCCTGTTTCATGTCAGAGAGCCCATTTTCTGCTGAATAATTAGATGGGGGTTTCTCCTGTATGGTGACATACAGTTTTGTGAAGCAAGGGATAGTTGCTGCTTTTCATTAAATAAATCTCAGAGGAAATTTTGTCTAGTTGTTCATGAGAATTTTTTTTCCTGTGACATTGTTTCATAGATTGACTCTAGTTGATTTTGGAATAGTAATTTTTTGAAATGTGTTTACCTGTATTCACCATGACATGCAGTAAACAACTATCTTGTTCTACTCTAGAGGTAACTGTCGCTTTTCATCTCAAAATCATAATCTTAGATCAACATATGTGAGAATACCTGTACAGTATAATTGCACTGGACACGGAAATAATTGTCTTGCTGGTCCTCAGACTATCCCCTGGGCTTGCAGTTCAGTTGTTAGAACTTCACGACAAAAATATCCTCCTGACCTGGTGCCTTTATTTTATTACAGTCACCTACAAGAGGCATGCACAGTTTATGCAAATTCATTGAAGATTTTTTCCTCCTTTACCATAGATTTTTAGGTAATTTTTCAAACTTTGGTAGCTAAAGTTATATACATAAATATTGCTTGTTTTCTTCTGGGTATCCATTTTAATAATGTACATACTGAGTTGAATTCAGATGGCCAGTATATTTAATCTCCTAAATTTGAAATAGTGCTCTACCTTTTATTAGGCATTGAATTGAACTATTTTTTTTTTTAGGAAATTATAGGGTTTCCAATGAGTTTCCTTGCAATACAATTCAAATCTCATCAAGTTTAAACAAGTAAACTTGAACATTAAATGAGCTATTTACTTTTTATAGCCTTATATTTAATCTGGGAATACAGCAAACAAAAGCTTACAAAATATATTTGTTATGTTATTGGCATATTAATGCCAATTTTTTAAAAAATAGTATTTTTATGAATTTGTTAGAGTAAGTGATTTTAAGCATACTATAAAAGAAAGAAATCATAATAATTCATTGAATAAGATGATGCTGTGACTTCAATTTTAAGAAACTGTGGTGATTCTACAGATCTAAGATCATTGTTTCAAATAAGTTTCTTTGTAGATATTTTCACTTTACTTCCTCCTTTCCTTAGTGTAGACTGAAAATGCACTTTTTTCCAGGAAAAACAATACTCCATTCTGGATCTAATTTCTGAAGTTTTCATGTCAGTGGAAGTAATCTTGACAGTACTTTAACACAAACGAAACCTATTTTACCTATTTTATCTGTGATGATTTTTTTGTTGGGACATACCTTTAACACTTAAAGAATTTTTTTTGCAAGCTTAATGTTATGATTCTTTAGAAGAGAAGAAGAGAAGAAGGGAATTTTGTTTCAGAATATTTTGAGTAGTAGCACCATGGACTCTTTTCAGCTGGTTTTATAGTTATGCAATTTCTCTAATAAAAACACTATACATATTGGATTTAATACCTGGAATTATATTTCTCAGTTGGTGTCATGTGTTAGGCAGAGTCTTGTATGGGAATTATGAAAAAATGTAGATTTTCTAAACACATGGAGATGAAGGAATTACGTAAAATCTGACAATTATATGAAATATTAACAGAAATTCTGCTATGGATAGGAGGGCTTCTGGAAAGCCAGAACACATGTAGAGCAATGCAGGGTCAGATCTGTGAACGGATGGGAAGTTTAAAACTCTTCAGGCAGATGATTTCTAGCAAGGTAGTCCAGAATTTAAACTTCTGTGACCTTCTACCAAACCTCAGATAGCAAAGGCAGATTAGAAATAGTACTAACTGCAGTCATAAAGTTCATTCACCCAGACTGTAATCTTCCTTAAAATAGAAGTTACAGCCTTCTTGGGAGGATCATTCCTAAAGATTAACAGAGCATTCACTACTCGTGGGGAAAAAAATGGGCCTAAAATTGGAAGGCATCATTTTATAAAGCGGATGTGGCAGGAGAGAGAGAGAGCGAGTTGTGGTGAAGGGGATGCAAGGCCACCCTGGCATCTCAGAGGAAGCCATTAGGAGAACTTGGTGTGGGGGGAAAATCTCTCTCTTAGCATGAACAATACTGAGAAACTGGCTGGTCCCCACGCTGGCTGCCTGTGCTGAGTGCAGGCAAGACAGACTCAGAACTCTGATTATATTGATCTATGTAATAAAAAATTTAAAAAGAATAAGTTTTTTTTTGGTTGGTTTTTTTTCTTTTTTGTTTTGTTTTGTTTTTTTTGTAGGAGCAGAAATGAATTAGGAAACTGATTGTAGCACAGACTGGTAACTTATTGATCACTGTTCAGGGCAGCTGGAAATAGAATAAAGGGACGCGAGGATGGGAAAGTCTGCAGCCACCCCACAAACAAATGGATAACCTCTGGCTAGCATATGGGAAAACTGAGTTTCAGATGCATAACCCCTTGATCATGCTACATGGCAGAAATTTAAAAGAGAGTCAGAGATGGGAAACTTATCTCTTTGTGAAATTTGTAATTATACAAATTCTGGTACAATCTTTCATTGCAAGTTTCCCCTTGCTGTCCTGAGTGGTTTGCCATCCATTGTACTCTGCAGTTTTTTACGTGTGTTGATGTAGACAACCATGTTGATAAGAAGATGGTTGAGATCAGTATATTTGTGGTGCCATTAAGAGACCTACATTATAGCACACAGAGAATTATTTATTCATACATTGAATAGCTCCCAATGGACATTTTACAATGTACATGGAAAATAGGCTCTGTAAGATCAAAGTATAAATATAATGATTGAAATGGGAAGGTTTGGAGAGGGAAGAAAGTGAAACTTTCTCATATATTTGTTCATTAAAATGTCTATTTCCCTAAGAAATGAAACAACTGGCTGCCATGCTGCCCTCAGTCTCCGTGCTATTAATTGACTGACAGGCATTGCAGCATACTGAATTTAGTACAGGATTGAAGAAGATTGCTTGTAGATTGCTCCAGAGGATGTTTTAGATGTTATTGTGTTCTGGAATACTCTGCTGGAGGAAGAGGAATATGTACTCAACTCCATTACACCTCATCAGTGTGTGCTACAACCTGCATGCATTTCTGATGTTCTTTAGAAATTTACATTAAAAATGGCCCGTATCTGCTGATCTACTCACTGCAGAAATGTTCTCAAACAAAAAGGCAACTCCTGCGAGGTGGGATAGTGCTTTTCATTGTGTTAATGTTCTTACACAAGTGGCTTAGCTGTGAAAACTCCCCTCAGGAAAGTACCAGGACATGAGCCTGAAGGTCCATCCCTTCTGATGGGCCATGACTGATAAACTCTGACAGGTAAGAGGCAGCTGTCACGTCTTAGAGGGTGTCAAAGACTCCCAGAGTAGTGGGATACCATGATCCACAGTATTGTATCATACAGTGTGAAACTTCCCGCCCCAGGAGAGGCACCTGGGCAACCCCAGTGAGCCTGAGTATATTAACCCACCAGACTTTGTGTTTCATGGGTTTCCCCCATCCCAAGAGATCAAGACTGCCCCCATCAGTTTGACCAACAACATCAAAATTGCAACAATCAAGTCCTTTTTGTGGATCCAAGGGTGGAGACTATACACATTTCTGCTCTTATCTTTTATTCTCTTTCCTTTTCATTATACATTCTCTTAAGCATTATTTTTATGCTTTTATATTGTTGCATTTCTAACGAAAATGGCTACATTTCAAAATTTGCCGAGTACCATATTGTACCTCAGTATCCTAAAGTTTGCAAGGAAAAGTTTGTTATTGAACATCTTGAGAATTTTCTTGTTTCTCCTGCCCACTGCCTGGAGTAAATCAAACATCTTCCCCCTAAGCCCACCAAGCAGACCAGGGCATAACACCTTGGCTAAACTGCTGCTTCCTGCCTTTTCATTCCTTAATAACAGCAGCCCAGTGACTGACAAATCACACAACCAGTGCATAAGTGACAATTCTTAAAATGTAATTCACCGTCACATGGGACTTAAAATACAGTGAAAAGATTTTTATCTTTTCATATACATGAAAACAAATTTCAGCTTTGCAAGCACTGTGGGAGGTTTTAGAAACACTATAATAAAAGATTTGACCACCTCTTAAAGATTTTAGCCTGGTAATGGCATATAATATTCCAAAATAGAAGTAATCCATCTTTTAATGATTTATGCAAAAATTATTTCCTGTTTTCTGCAACTACATAAGTATATGAGAAAAATCTTGATGTATTAAAAATTGATGATGAATAATAAACTGTCTTTAATGCAGTATATTTAGTAGTATATCTTTATATTTTCTATGATGCATTAGTTTCAATGCAGGCTCAACTTGTGCTTTCAATCTCTTTCCATAGCCCTAGTCTAATTTTTATACAGGAGTTTAAACTGAGATATATTCACATTTTTTACATATGTCCTACAGCTTTCTATTCTCAGACTCACAATCTGCAGATGGAATTGCTGCATCCTTAATAAAAGAACTTGTCCCAAAACCATTTAATTTAGTGATTTAATACACCCCATATTTTTCTAAGGTCTAGAAGAAGATTTTGAGGATATTTTGGAAGTCCTCCTCATCGTTCTATGGAATGGCATCAAAAGTATCTGTAGAGACATTTCTGGAGTTGTGGTGTAACTTCCCTGTTCCATCCTGAGTGATACTCAAAAGCCATCTGAACATGGTTGAGGGCAAACAGCTCTAGGTGACCCTTCATGAATGGAGGGTTCGACCACACAACCTCCAGCAGTCCCTTCCAACCTTAACCATTTTATGATCCAATTTTTCTGTAATTGCTCTGCTAGTAGAGCAGATGACCTATCAGATAATAGATAATAATGTACTTAGCATTTAAATAATTCTTTCCTACATATTATTAGAAAGCATTTTACAAATACAGTCCTATAAATGACCATTTTACAAACAAAGAAAGGAGAGATAAATTAATTGATTTGTTATGAACTAAGCAAAGGATAACAGATTAAAACATAGGACTGTAGGATAAAATTCTTATATGCTGTACATCAACAAGAAGTTTACTGTTCATTTTATGAAGCAACGATTTTATCCTGACTGTCCAAACTTCTCCTCTATTGTATAGCCTGGGACTGGTTGCCTTTACCTACACTTGAGATGATTGACCTGACACAGGGATTTAAAACTCTAAAATAATACTTTGTTTTGAATTTTTATCATAGCATGGCCTGCTTTGCTCATGGATGAGATGTCTTTCACTTCAGCTATCTGCAATTAGAAATTTAACCTTGAGCTAGTATTCTGAGCTTCTTTTTTTCCCTGACAGCGAGGAAAAGATGCAGCTCTAGAGTATGCTTCTTTCCCACTATTTGAAGACAAACTTGAATTATCAGTTTAAGTTGGTCCTGCTGTCAGAAGGAACAGTCTTGGAGTCTTCCCCCTTCTTCATGTGTTCATCATGAAGTGTGAGATGCACCATGTGGTGAGTGGATCTGAGCTAACACAACTAACCTTGGGTGAAAATGGCTGGTTTTCAGCCAGATCAGCTCCCTGAACATCTTACCATATATTCATACAAGTGTTGGTATCAGCACAAGACAAATCTGTGCAGGACTGGGAATAGGGCATGTGAATAAAAGCAGTGCAGGCCTTCTTTCTTTCCCTGGTAGCATGAGATTAAAAATGTACTGAATACCAGTCTTAGCCACCTATGCTGGTTTTGACTGGGGCTGTGTTTTGGGTTTGTGACCAAAATTGTGCTGATAATTCAGGGGTGGTAGTTTTACTGATGAGCAGCACTTACACAGACTCTAGACTCTTCTGCTTCTCACCCCACCCACCAGAGAGGGGGCTGGGGGTGCACACGGAATTGGGAGGGGACATAATGGGGATAGATGACCCCAGCTGACCAATGGAATATCCCACAGCATCCCCCCATCCTCCTTGGTGGGGCTGAGCTGACTGCTGGGGTTAAAACATGACACAACCTACCATACTAATGATTAATCTCACCTGGAGTTTATGTGCAATCACTGCTACCTGGCATTAACCTTATCAGATAGACTTTAGTGTGATATTAGTTCAACAGGCTTTTTAAAACTCCACCTTGTGGCATTCACATTCTCTGAAAAAATTCCTTTGCCCGGGATTTTTCTCCTAGGACGCTGAGAAGCCTCAGAGAAAAGGAAAACAATTCTTACCTCATTTGCTTCTCCTGTGTTGTGCTCATGTGTGGAATGTGTTTGGAGATTGTTTACCCACAGGTGATTGTTTGACTGGTCTCCAGTGTGAGTTGATTTGACTCAGTGGCCCATTGGTGCAAATCTGTGTCGAGATTGGAAAGAGTCACGAGTCTTCATTATTATCTTTTTAGCATTCTGTAAGTATCTTTTCTGTATTCTTAAGTATAGTATTTTTTAATATAAAATAGTATTATAAAGTAATACATTAGCCTTCTGATAACATGGAGTCAGAGGCATCATTCCTGCCTTTGTTGGGACACTCCCAGGGAATACAATACCACCTCCATAAAGGAATCTGACATGGTCAAATAACAGTTAGAGAAATGCTGTTATTGGAAGTGGAGATGCTGAATTCTCTGTTTATTTGTGACATCTTACATGCAAAGATGTGAATTTCCAGATATCCTAATTTTGAAAATTTTAAGAATTATAAAATTGAAGAAGACTGAACAGGTTCACCCCATGCTCTGATTTTATACTTTATCTAGTAACAATTCTCTTAGATACTTGTTTATTTTACTGAGAAGGCAAGCCCAAAAGGATTAAACCTTGCCTGCAGCTTTCTTTTTGTGCAAAAGTCAATTATGGCTGGCTAAATATCCCTGAGGTAAACATGTGTGAGGTTGATAATGTGGTTAGAATAGCAACAGCAGTTGTAAAGGAGACTGGTGTTCATGGAGTTAACACATTCCATATTGCTATCATGCAAAAAATTACAGACACTTCCAGTCAGGGAGCATCAATCAATTTTTGTTAACTTTCAGGATTTTTTTCTTCCCAATGGAGCTAATATTACATCTAAATATTATGTGTGCTGCATCTGTAAATTTCATTCCATTTTCTTAAGGAAGCCTTCTGTATGAAAAATGTGAGTTAAAAACTATGTTATTTACCTGGTGCCACTGGATTGATTGTGGAATGGGTCAAATCCTGCCATCCTTAATGAGGAAAATATTGACTAATGGCTTAAGCAAATATTATCTGAATTCAATGAATGTTTGTCTCGTGTATTAAATATTCAGAGGAGAAGAAAATGGTTCATAGCTTTTCCTCCCAAACACCACGGCACCTAAACAGCCATGTTCATGTTTACTATTTCCTTCTGTATTTTGGTAAAATGTAGCAGTTTCAACAGACACTGCTACAAACATCGTATAGCACCACAGTATGCAACCTTGTAGTAAAATGATTCACCTGGGAAATCCTGGAAGTTCCTTGCAATCAGAGAAAGGAGCTGAAAATATGTTCTCACAGGTGGGTGGAGTGCTTTAACCACTGACCGCATTGAGGGAGGCAGAAGCTGCTGTACAACTCTTCCAAGTGCATTTTTGAGAAAAGGCTGATTTTACTCCAGAAGGAGGTAAAGGAACCATGACATGCAGTCAGACAGAAAAAATAACATTCTTTCATTGGGGCTTACCAAAACTGTGCAGCATCAGCTGGCTTGAAGTGACTCCTGACTCAGACATTGGCCCAACAACTCCCAACGTGGCATCCCAGGCTCTTTCCATGCATTATTTAGGAGCCTAATGCCAAACTTTGGCCTTTGACTTTCCCTTGATAGGGCACCAAATTCCTTTGTCCCTCCAGTCTTCTCAATATATTTTGTTGCCTGGTCTATAAAATAGAAATATTTTAATCTCTTGGGAAGTTATGAGTAGAAGAGTCTCAAAATAGATGCAAGACCCTCATCTACTGATGTGAGCCAAGGTTAAAATACCCAAACATTAAAAGATAGCAAAGAGGTGCAGAAGAAACTTGAATTTTAAAATATTTCTGAGTATATTAGACCACTTTTGATGAAAGAGTTAGTCTGGCAAAGAACCAGTAAGACTAATGGTTAATAATTTTACAACAGATATTACTATTACTTTTATTCCTTGTCAATCTATGAATTGTCATGCTTCAGGAGATACCCTGACCGCCACATGTGGTAGGCGGTTAAATCCCTCCATCCTCTAAAAGTATTTTGCATTTACTTACAAGCCAATTTGCTTTCCTCTCCCCTCTGTCCTTCCAGAAATTTTATGTTAAACAAAAAGAAAATTGGTGACTGATATGAAGAGGTATTAGACCACACATGTTCATCTCACAGATACAGAAAATAGTATGTTACCTCCTAAGTGGTCTTACTAACAGTCTGAGTTAAAGGCATAAATTTTCCAAGTTGTTCAGATGCAAAATCCCTGCAAAATTATTGCAATGACAAGTAGGATCTGGGGTGCTTTTGCAAATATAGACTATAGAGCTTCACTTTCCATTAAATTACACTGGCGTACCTCTATTGTCATTAGTATTTTACTTGTTTAATAGGCTTACAAATGCCCAGTTTGGCTGGTGTTATTCATGTTGTGATGGAATTTATTTATTCCTGTTGATTAAAAGGTGTTTCAGTTCCATTACCAGAATGTGATGAGCATGTGATAAAGAATATCAAAGTACTGTCAGCTAACTTTGAGATATAAGAGCATAGAGACTTTCTGTGAAGGGCTGGAATCCCCATCAGTGGAAGACAATTGATTCTCTTGGACTCTGAAATAAATGATAAAACTTTTTGCATTCTGAAATACTTCATTTGGAAAATTTAAAGGGTTCAAAATCAAAACCATAAATGATGGAAAATCCAGAAGTCTTTGCAATCTCAATTACAACCCCTTGCACTGTATATAATGCAAAAGTGTCTTATAATTAAAAGACCTCATATAGTATCGCAGTCACTGCCTAGTTAACCACCCTGAATGATTGGTGCCCACAAAAGGACTAGTAATTTGATATTTACTTTAGGGGAGTTTTTTGAGAGGGTTTTGTGTTTTTTTTTGTTTTTTTGTTTTTTTTTTGTTTTTTTTTTTTTTTTTTTTTTTTTGAGGCATGATTCTCCCTTTTGTTCCTAAGCTTGAAACCTCATCCTGAATGCAGAAATATTGGCCATGTCAGAGTGGAAATACTTTCTATGGTAGTCTTGCCTAGTGTCCTAGTAGTTCTTATCTGCTCATTAACATAACTTCAGTGTGTTCCTGTGTTAAAGGGTGTCACTTTCCTGTTTAGCAGATGGGAGAACTAAAGTAAAGGACTACTGTTGATTCCCAAGCTTGCCTAAAACAAGGATGGAGATGTTTTTTCATAATTAGTCATAATTTGCATTCATATTTAATTAATTTGTTTTCATAGTTTGTGTGCTAGAATCAGACATTCCCTGGGCTTTGGGAGTAACACAAAGAACTTGCCTTAACTCTAAAACAGGTTTCATAGGCCATGTGGAGGCCATAAAATGAAGAGCATGAAATGATCTAGGAGATGTCTGATTTAAGGGACCTCTGTGATTGTACACTGATTGTACAGTGTAACACAAAAACTCTAAAGCAAAAGTAAGGCTAAAACTTAGAAAAATAATTTTTCAAGCACTACCTTGAAGAGCTTTCTTTGAACCCCCTTTTCCCACATATTACACAGATTTTGTGTTCAGTTGTGAATGACGTGAGTAGGAATCTGATTCACCCCACAGTCCTCTGAACTGATGGAGGAGATATCATTGGTGGGAAGAAAAGTGCTAAGTTTTCCATAATATGAAATTCTTTATACTTCTTTGTAATGTAACACTGTAATAACATGTGGGGATTCTTCAAATGTCTGTAAAAAAGCACAGTTTGTGTAGAATTGTTTTATCCAAAACAGGCAATATGAGCAGTGTCACAGTCAGGAAACAGCATGCAGATGGCAGTAACAGACTCTTGCCACATGTCTGGGGCTGACAGGTGATGATTTGCAGTGGGCTTCACAGATAGTTGTTAATAGTAGAACAAAGCTTATAACTTCTATCTTGGTTATTTTAGACTGCCCTTGTCTTTCTTTAACCACTCTGTCCTCTGTATTGAAAAGAAGACTTAGATGTCATCCCATACCAGCTCTGCCTAAGACATCTTGTGTCAGGCTTGATCATACCTTCATTTCTCATGCTCATATTATCAAGATATGAAGTACAGTAGACTAAGAAGATCATACCTGCCTTGTTGAATTTAATACTTTCAATACAAATCCCTACATAAAGTCCACAAACTGAAAGGAATTCCAATATCTTGTCTTTCCCTTTGTTTACTCTAATTATGTAGGTTATAAAATCGAATCTTCTTTTTTGTAAAACTCCTTTCTTGCCAATGAAAACACACCACCTTTTCCATTTTGGCAAGTGTTCATTTAGGGTGTTCAAAGAGATCAATGCCTAGTTCAACTCCTTTTAAGAAGTTTATGCTAAGCTATACTCATGTGTTCCAGCTCTCTCATGTTATTTGATATGGATATAAAAACGTATTCTATCTTCTGCTGTTATATGCTAGGATAACAGACAGCCGCTGATAAATATGCAGATACTAAATGCAATTCCTCTAATTGAATTGAAACATTCCTGTCAGAAGCATAAAGAAAAGACTTGTGATTTTTGTGCAAGTAAATGTAATAAGGCTGTCTTTTTGGGTTTTTTCCCCTCCCTCATATATCTGTGGTTTTATCATACCATAAGGGATAAAATGCTGTTTTAGCAACCTAAGGAGTTGCTTCTAGTAGTGGTGGTTGCCCTTGGTGAAGAATATCTTTGGAAAGGATTTGAATGACCTTGTACTTTTAAGACAGTCTGATGCTATTAATATATTTTTGCTGAGAAACTCCTAAAGAGGCAATTATATTGTCTGTTGCTTCAAATACAAGAGCGCTATAGGAATATCCAAAAAGTTGTTTTTGCACAAAAATAACACAAGTTGTACTTACAATATTATTGCATTAAAACTGTAGAGATTTTTACACTTTTTTGGTACCGTAAGGTTTCAAATATGTGTGGTCTTCTATGCTCTCTTTCACTCAGAATAGCAGCACACAGGTGAATGCTGAGCTCCGCTCAGCAGGTGTTCCAGGTCTCCTTGAAGGGAATATATCACATGCTATGTGAGCACTTTCCATTTGGGCTCAAAACCCCAAGCTGCAAATTCAACCCCCTTTTTTAAACGTGCGCAAAAAATAGAGGGATAATGTGTACTTCAAACTCCATATTCACACATGTGGAATTTGTTAGGCTGTGTGCTTTGGCAGTAACAAAAAAAGGAGGAAAGAGAGAAGAAGTAAGAAGGACACCAGCAAAGAGAACTGCTAACAAAGACAAAACAACATAGCATGAAGAGCAAGGCAAAGGGGTTGGAGGAATTTTGTAGAACTTTATTGAAGAACAGTTTTGTTTCTGTCTCTTCTTCACATTGGTGGTCCTCTGTACTTCCATCCTCCCTGTCTTGGGATGGCATTTCTTTTTGTGTTGTCAACATGATGTGGCAATTAGATAATTTACTTGCTTAGCCCAATAATTCCTTCTGTATCTTCTCCTGGTTGGCTTGGAAAACCAATTAGTCCTTGTTAGTCGTATTGAACTCCATGCTAGTTGATTTGTGGTTACATACTCTCAGGCCCTAATGTCTGACAGAAAACGCAGACACATTTTATTTTTGATCTACCTGTAGTTTGCAGGTTCAACTCTTAATATTTGTATATTGTCATTTCTGGACTGAATTAATATGAAATCTAATAAAATCTAATAAAAGCTCTCTAGAGGAAATCACTGTAACACTTGAACATGTGACTGTTAAAGGTATTTGGGTCAACTATTGATTTTTTTCCAGTATTCCAGTATCAATCAGTGTATTTTAATTTAATTCACAATATGGGGAACCAAGAGTTCATGGAAATAAGTCATACCAAGGTGGGGTCATTTTCTCAGGGCTGCTATCTCAGTCTGCTGATACAGTGGGAAACAGAAATAATTCTGTACTTTAAGGAAGAGCTAGGCTGCTGGGTTGAGATAGCCTGTATTTATACTCGTTCTGATAAAACCAAGAAGCAATCTGTTAAGTGAAGTCTCTCCAGAAGAGCATGAGCAAGGTGGCTGTCAATGAATGGTGTTAAAGCCCAAAGGATCGGGTTGGGGTGGCTGGGGGAAGGAACTGATTTAGTAGCGTGTTTTATGGTGCATGGATGCAAACAAGGGTATATGTCAGAAATTCCCAAAGCAGAATATCTCTAGCAGTGAGCCTCAGAAAATAGACTGGCCATGGTAAACTGCATTTGTAAGTAGAGAGTGAAAACAAGCCAATGTTGCTTGAATGTGCATTCCAGACATTTAATGCTTCAGTAGAACTGTGGGATTCACAGATGTGGTGGACCCTTCTGGACACAGAGCAGAATTCCAGATGATTATTGTATATTTACATTTGGGATGTTTGGATAGTACAAGGAGACAGATAAAGATGTGTGAGTATATATCATTGATTAGCTTACAAAGGACAAATTGGGAAATATGCCCCCAATTTTGGATACACAAGTTTGAATGCTTTGCACCAATATCTAAAATGCAGTGGTCTGTAAAGGAACCCCTGTGTCGGTTCACATAAATCCTGTGAACCTGTACATTTGTTGTTTCTGTAACTGAAATAGATTTTCTGGGGTCCAAGGTGCTGTATCCCCAGTGCAGGGATTTTAATAATCCTGGCAGCAGATTGATTTTCAATAAGTAGAGGTCGGATTATGAAATCCCTTCTCTTGCTAACAAACACCTGCTCCTGCAGGAAGATCCACTAAGACTAGTGGAATTACTGGAGTCTTGACTAATTTCAGTGAAACTTCCACAGTCTTCGTCCACTAGAAAGTTGGTAGTCAGATTTAATTGCATTTGAAAAGGAATGGAGCCATACCAAGGTACAGGAGGGGAGAAAAAACAGTGGCTCCTATGGATGTGCCTTCATAGTAGGTGAAATCCACATTCTTAGCTGAGGTTTACCCAGAATCCCACCCTGCTATTCACATCCCCTTAAATCCTTGCCTGTCTGTCCGCTGAAAATTGACACATTTGCTCAGATGCAGCTACAAGATAAAGTCTGTGCTGTGCTTTAAGAACAGTTCTAGCCTATCTACTTAGCAGTGAACATGTGAGTGAAACTCATTTTGTTTCCCCAATTCTATTTTATATCTGAGAATTTCTCACCTTTTTCCGTCCTCCTGCACCAGAGACTGCATGCATATGTGTTTATGTGTGGTTACCATTTAAATCCTCATTTCAGATGCTCTGTCACATATCTGACCAGCAGAATCTGTCTCAGACCAAAAATATAAAAACAAAAAAATCTGTTTGAGGTTAGTGATTGCTGACTAGAACACTGTTAAGTCAGCCATGGTGATATTCATTGGTAGAGGATGTGAATTAATATTTCCACCTCTGAAGGAAAGAAAAAATTGGTCTGAGTGCTAGGCACACATAAGCACATCTTGAAGTATCTTATCTATGCCATCTAATTTAGAAAGCTGAGTTGGAAGCTGAGTTCTCAAGTAGAAAATCCTGAAGGAGATAGGCAGCAAATGAGGCAGAGGAGGGAAGAAAAAAAGTGACAGGGAGGACAGGGGGAAAGAAAAAAGCATTTTTTATTAAAGAAATTGATACAATTTACTCTCACATAGTATTTCATAGCAAAATGTTTTGAGTTGTCGTCTGGACTATTTTGTACAGGAGGCTATGATTCCTAAATCGCAAAGTAGGGACCTGGGCAAAATTTGTCACTGTGCATTCTGCTATGGGCCACAAGACACCCCCCAGAAAGGCCAGCATGGTCTTCATTAGCAACCCTGTATCTATTGAATCATGACCCTGACATGGCTCTTGCAGCACAAATTAATCTGCCACTCCAAGGAGAAGATTTCTTTCCTTCCCACTGACTTTCTACTGGTCCCTGCTCTTGCAGTGTTGCTGTCTTGTGATAATGTAAACGAGAGCTAAGTGTTCTTTCAGTGCATGCACTCAAGTCTACAGCTACTGTCTTATTCACTGTCACCTCAGCTTCAGTGTCCTGCTCTCTTTTCCTGATATTCTTGTTTTATCTCTGTGTGCGCTCAAATCAAAGCTCAGTGTTATGCTAATCCATCTATTTATTGAGAAAACAAAAATGTATGGGGATGCTAAAGGAAGGGGCTTCAGTTTAGTTCAAGACAAAAGAAACAGTGGTTGGTGTAAATTCTGAAAACCACAGCAATGGGCAAGTCTGACAACTGACTGAGATTTTGCAGTCTTTCATGAGTGTTCCATGAGCCCTCATCCACAAACTTTGAGGTTTCTCTCACTTTCAGATGAAATTCTTGGGTCTGTATCGGTGAATCCCGTAGCGAAAGGAGAGGGAAAGGAGAAGGAGAAAGAAACAGACCCAACGTGACCTGACGTCCTGGAAGTTGTGCTGAGCAGATACTGAGGCCCTATGGGAGATGAGTCTGTGGAAGAAAGAAGCAGCAGAGTTGGAGTCAAAAACCAGCAAATGGCTGCCAGTGTCTTTGTGGCTGTGACTGAACTGAAACAACAGCAGCAGCAAGAGTGGGAATATTTCCCAGGCAGTAATCTATATAGTAAGAGCTAGAAAAACTACTGTGCTGTTATATCCTGGGTCACCTCAGGTGGAATTCCAGGGAGATACTAGGGGCTTTCCCTTTGAGTGCCATCCAACCTCTGCCGTGTGCAACCCAAGACAGATTTACACATGTGAAAAATATAAGATTGGAAGTACAAGTTTACTCCAGCTACATCTGAACTTGTTGTGAAGCTTGCAATCCATTTCCTTTGCATTTTTCTGTCCATATATCCATTATCTGAACAGACTCTTATGCTGTTATGCTCACAACACTGTCCTAGACAATTAAAAAATCATGAAAACTGTGATAAATGAAAATGTCTCTTGATGGTTTTCATTTTTTTCATACTTTAGATCCTTCTGTTTTCTGGCATGTGGCTGAGAGTCCTGTTGTTTGAAATTTCTCTTCATTAGTTCAGCACCCTATTCATGTGAAAATTTTCCTTTTTTTTTTTTTTTTTTTTTTTGCAATTTGTGCTTGATAATACTTTGCTTATTTTATTTAGAAGGAACTGAATGCAAACAATAAGTTTCTTGATTGAAAGAAGGTTCCAGTAACTCCAGTAGCTACTAGTCTTGGTCATTTGATGGCCAGGTGCCAAGTAAGCAAGCCATGAAATATCTCTCTTTCAAGTAGATAACAGTTTTCTTAATGAGAGTTTGTAAAAATCACCTTTACTACAGAACTGATCTGATGTCTCTGCTGCACCAACCTTTTCTCCTTCTTCAACTCAAGCTCCATCTTTTCTTCCTTGTAGTTTTATTTCATTGGCTTTGTGAGGTGTGGGCCAGTGTCAGTCCTTCAGTGTAGCTTTTCCAGACATCAAATGGTATAACATGTTTTATCTTACAAATCCTTATTTGCAGAATACTTAAAGCAATTTATAAGTGAAGTCAGATAAGTTTGCAGCACTATTTCTGCATGGCTTTACCTTAACTTGTTAGTCAAATCACACCCCTACTATCCAAGGAGAGGTGAGACTATTCTTTATTTCTGTTCATTTGACCTTGTCCACTACTGAAAGACACAGGAAATCTCTTAAAGTCCTACCAGGAGGATACATTTTGGCGCAGGCACCATGCAATTTAATCCATAAAGAATCTAAGCTCCAGAGAGTCACTGAGCCTCCAAGAAGTAGAATGTAAAGGATAAATGAGTTGGAGAAATAGTAGGGAGGTAAGGAGATTGGTTGCCACATACTCCTAAACAGTGCTCCACACCAAAGAGTCTGAAGGCTTGACTGACTATTGAGTGAGAGCAAGCCCCTGATGCTTGAGGTTCATGTGAATTCCTTCTCACTTCCCCTCTGCTCCTCGTGCCCCTTTAATAAGGAGAAAAATGATTCCCTATTTCTGAACAAAGGTCTGTAGCTGGGAGAGAGCATGGTCTCCCTGGCTGAGTAACAGCTGGGGAGAAATTGAATAGACCATATGCTGGGAGAGCAGCCACCAGAACATTGGGACAAAGCTCTGGACCACTGCCAAGCCCTGCAGCTAAAGCCACGGCAGCCAAGATGAGGGGTGAAGGGAGAGCGTTCAGAATCTCACTGTCAGGGACCCTGCATTGGGTTAGTTTTAGGAACTGCAATGTGTAAATCCTGAATGAGACAAAAAAACCTGTTTTTTTCAGAAAGGCCCTTGAAAGGGAAAGTCATTTACCCAGGTGGCCCTGAATATCTCTATTAAAACTTGCCTAGTTCACTTACATTTTCCTTTCTTTTTTTCGCTGCCTGCTGATTCTCAGGAAAGCCTAGACCACTGCAGAGTTTTCTCTGAGGGAATCAATGCCTCTTGATTTCTTTGTTTTACTTTTTTCACCTTTGCTTCCCTTTCTCTAGAAGCAAGGTCTACTGTTTCTCTGTCATCTGGGCTCACTGACAGGATGAGATCTGCTCAGGGGTACATCATAAGCAGCTGTGACAATTCTGCAGCCTCTGAAAGAGGAGCTTAGTTTGTGAAGACTTCCATGCAAAACAAATCAATAGGCAGTATTTTCACTTTGAAACTTTTTCCCTCCTACCCATAAACCGATTATATATGCCAGTCTCTTCCAGGCCCAGAGAGGATGCCCTTGGTGGTGATGTATAATTTCATTAGAAGTGGGCTGAAGAGCTATAAATGATGAACTTGCTGAGGCTCTGTGAGAGAAGTAAGGTAGGAACATGAGCAATCCTTAGAGAAAAAAAGGAAACTCAGACCTGGACCTGAATTGCAAGCCCACAAGCCGTGGGTCACAGCCAGTTTTTCATGTGAGATACCAGTGTGAGCTGGGATAGCTGGGAGCTGCTGGCCCCTGCTGTACTTTGTGCTGAGTTCATAGTGGGTACTACACACCTGATCAGGCTTAGTCTGTGTAGGTATAAGTCAATGGCCCATCTGGTAAGTGGGGAAACAAAATAGAGTCTGGGCTAAATTTTTGGTTAAAAAAAGGGAAATTTTAAAGTAAGGCAATTTTTTACAAAAGAATGTATGGATATATGTTTAAAAACCGCACTTCAACTTTCTCGTAAGAATCGCACTCCTTATAATTCTAATTAAATTTGTTTAATCGCACTCTTCTGAAACTTTTTGCTTTAAAACAGAATACCTGCTTAGACACAATTAAGCAAAAATAGGGAAACAGTTCACATTAATTGATTGTGACTGATTAAAGTGAAACATAATTGCTTACAATGCTGATACTTATTTGTCTAACAAACCTAAATGAAAGTAATTGGGAAAAAAAATCCTTATGCAGTGTTTACACCTTGTTGGTTCTTCCCCTGTAATTATTCATTTTAGATTCTAGATATCTAGTTCAGTGTAACTTGTCAAATATTGGCTTATAATGTTTAAGGGGAAAAATAAATGAGAATATACTTCTGGAATGGCAGCGATATCTACCAAATTTCCTTTTAAATATGCGCAGCAAAATGGATTGTTAAAAATAATCCCCTGAGGATGGTGCCTCTTTTGTCAGTTTTCTACCAGAGTGCATCCTGCTCTCTGACAGAAAATTGCTCATTAATCTCCAAGGAATGACCAGTTTTTCAAAACAGTCACTCAGCTATGCTGCCACTGTTAATTTTTAAGCATTATGGATGCCATTAATTGCCTGATGTGGTTGATAACAACAGTAATCCTTTTTGAATGGGACATTAACTCCAAAACAAGTCATTAGTTTTTGTCCACATACTGTAATTAACACTTACCTTCCAGGAATTCACAGAAATTGCAAAGGCTACATGTCACTGGAGATTTGGCAACTCTGTCTAATACGTATATTTAGTTTAAAGATATTGTGGCAGGGTGGGTTTTTTGGTAATCACTCTTTTCCTAGCAGCAATTTGCATTCTGAGTGGTGTACATAGTTAAGGTAAGGGATCTGATCTGCAATTTCAGCCTCACTAGATTTTTCCCTACTTTTTTCCCTCCAACTTTTTTTTTCCTTCCTAAAATAGGAGAAAGGAATGTATGCCTCAAATTGCTTCTTCTCAGATGTGTGAGATAGCACCATGTCTGGCCACCCAGCAGGGACACATTGAGCCATCTTTTTGAGTGGAGGTAGTCACTGAGCATCTGTAAAAGGAAGCTTAAGGATTGGTTGGGGTGGAAAAGATAAGAGACATAATATTTTTATTTTTGCATACACAGCATAGTTTTCCCTGCAACCTCTGCTCATGTCTACTACACCTCACCCCAGTGGGTGCTGAAATGAGTGATGAAGAAAAAGGAATAGTTGAGCATCATGGAAAGTAAGAGCCTACTAGAACTGGAGCTGCTTAGATGTGAATTTTGTCAAGCAAATTCGTTATTTAAGCTTTAAGGTAGACATGGAGGGTTAAGTTTGCAGTGTCTGTCCCTCACTGTGATGCTTTTCTTGGTAAAAGGTATAGAATTACAGGTGACTGTGCATGTATGTGCATATATGTGCTTCTAATTAATTATGGTATGATTTTGACTCCATTCAATTTTACAGCATAGGACTAAACTTAGTGTGTTGAAGTACACATACATGGGCAGAAGGGAGGCAGAGCATAAAGCATATTTGGTTTTATACTTAAGAAAACCGTTCTTTCTTTGCTCCATGTTTAAAAAACACTACAAAATGCAAGCAAAAAAACCAAAACAAACCCAACAACTCTAACCTGCATTATAAACCTCTAGTAAGTCTATTTAGTTGAGATTTTTTTAAAGCACTACATGATTTAAGATACATGCTGTCCCAGAAAATCTGAGAAGTTTGTGCTTCTAGGCTGCTAAAGCATATTTGATATGCCTGTTTATATTGGATTCTTTATATTGGATTCACTGGTAGCTTAGCTCAAATTGAAGCAGAGCTTTGGTTTATCATTCCTCCAGGACTATAATGTCAGCTACTGACACCATCTCCAATATTTTCTGTATCAGGAATGTGCTTTTTCAGAGCAGTGCTTGGTGGTATGAAAGGGCACTTCCCAGTGGCAGCTTCTGCTGGTTGAGAAATTAGTAACCTGGAGATGCTCATAAGTCTTGCCTGCTTTGCTCAGAGATAGCAAACACTCAAGCAAAATTACACACAATAATACTCCCTGCAGACACACCTAGGAAGGCACTGGAATTTCCTAAACCTGCAGCGAAAATTCAGCTTACTTAAACATGTTTTGCTTATCTAACTCTTCTTTATCTGGTTGTTCCCATACTCTGGCCCACAGGTGTTTTCTCCTCTCTATCCCACTGTTTCCCCCCAGCAATTTGCCTAATATCATGGAGTGTATAGAAAAGGCAGGTATGAAGTCTCACTACAGATTCTTTATCCATAAGGTCATTTGTGTAATAATCTTGGGGTGATGTGGTTGTCTAGCAGTGCTTTATATTCTCTCTACATTTGGAAGTATTCCAGAATCTGTAGTCCCCATTTTTGAGCAAAATCTTCCAGATTTTGGGCATCCTGCAGTATTTTGACCTATAGTTTTCTAAGCTTTATTTTTCAGCTGGAGCTAAATTCTTTTTGTCATTTAAAAATATTTTGAACCATTAAATGGCAGAGGTGAAGAATGCTAACACTTGAGTCAATACAACTTCATACAGTTAAAAGAGAGAGTGGTTTTCACTAAGATCAGAAGGATTTTGGACTTCAGACTTCATTTATCCAATTTTCTAGGCGTTTCTGATGGTATTTTCTGTAATAGCCATTTTGATTTGTATATATGTGCCATACACTCTAAGTTACACTGGAAGAGATTTAAACTATATGCAATTAAATCTATGCAGCCAAATGTAACAGGGTTTGATAAAAGCTTATATTAAGTGGATGGCTGGCCCAGGCAGACCATTTTCACATGGTGATGGTGAGAATTGAATATTGGCTATTGTTATTGAATATTAGGATAGAGTATAAATATAGAGTCCATCTAAAGACTCTGTATGCAATTTAAAAATGTGCAGCTACACCTTTGTAACTGAAAGTCATTTGTCTGCATCAGTGTGTATGTTTTCCTGAGGAAAGTGCTGAGCTCTAAATAAAATCTTTATGGGATTAATTTCAGATTAATTGACTAGAGATCATGAAAAGAGACTTTGTTTATTTTATGGATTTGGAGGCAATTTATTTAAAATTATTTTTTTTAAGTGGACCAGTAGATCATACTAAACCATAAGAGAAATATTAGTGTTCTTGCTTCTTCTTCTACCTTGGAAGAGATGTGTGACTCACTGTCTTTGGTAAATGAATTTAAGGGTTTTTTTCCAGGTAGTTTGAAGATTGCTAAAGGCAAAAAAGGACATTTGTTAAGACATCCATTCCATCTGTTTTTTTTAGAAGTGTGTTGGGAAAATTTTGAAGTAAAAAAAAATGGAAAAATTATTTGGCACTGAAGTAGGGAAAACCTGAATGGATGTAGTGAAACTGTGTAGACAGCATTTTCTTTAGAGGTTGTAGAAGGTACCAAAACAAGTCTTCCACATCCAGTGGTTGCTGAGCCATTGAGAAAGTAAATGGTGGATATGAACACAGAGTTTTTAAAGATTGTCCCTCAATAAATTTTGGAACTTTTACCAGGTGTCTGAAAAAAACAAAGCATTTTATTTTGATTTCAAAAGGACCTTTTGTGTTGAATGAAACATTTTCTTCCTGCCTTGACTAAATAATTGAAAAATATCCAGTTCCTTTGAGTGCATTTTATTTTTCAGTTTGTAACTAACTAAAAGGGTTCACTATTTACCTGTTTTTTACAGGTTACCACTTTCTTGGTAGATGCAAGTTGTAAAGGCATCCATAGGTTTACAGAGTTATTCTGGACATATTTGTATATCCACGCATAAACCTAGAAAAATAGCATTTGAAATAGCTGCAACAATAAACGAAAAAAATTGTAGCCTATATTTACCATTACAGATTCCATTAGTAATACCATCTGTACCAAACTGAAGGAGGCAATGGCAAGAATGGCTGAGCCTATGCTTGCCTTCACTGCCTCTGTCATCTGTTTTAGAGAAGCTGACATGTTGAGACCATTACATTTTTCCAATTTTCCTTAGTTCTAAGGAGTTTTCACATGCAGCAGAACCCCTAGGTTGCTTTCATATTCTGTGAGGTAGCAAATAACATGGGTATCTTGTATTTTGACTTGGGAATTGGCTTTTCTCATCTTTTAAGTCAGTATCAGCAAGTGATGTGAAAGTGGGAAGATTTTAGAGCAACAGTAGCGACAGGACAAAAAACATCAGTCAATGTGGAACTTGTGATGGGACACTTGCAGAACAGCTGTAATTCAAGGTTTCAGTAGCCTAAAATGCAAGTCTGTTGAGAACATAGAACGTAAAACTTTTAGAAGTCCACAAGGAAGGGAAAATGACAGCAAGGGTTTTAGGATTCTGGCAGAAAAACATTCTCTGAGAGACTAGAGGGAGTGGAATTTTTATCAAGAGTATTTGTTCTATCACAGAAAGCTGAATAAACAGAGTAGGTACAAATTTCTGTATAAGTGGAGAGTTGTGGAATTGGAGGGCTCTGGATTTGATGGGAGAACTGAGGCTGTCACAGGGCACTCCCTGTAAATCCAATCTGTGGGGCTCGATGGTTTCACCGACCTGGCAGGAGCTCAGAACTTCCATCACTTTGCAGGATTTTTCATGCAGCAGCTAAGTTGAGCATGTGAGAACATGAGCTCAGTGCTGCAGACAATGTTCACAAGTCTGACTTGACACAAGAAAGCACCTGCCCATGTATTTAGATCATGCTGGAGTTAAGGTGTTTTGAATCCAGGTTTAAAATTGATCACATACTAAGACCTGTTGCTAAAGAGGAATGAACTTAAGTGTTTGCTGAATTGGGACCCAGAAGCAGTAAAAAGGTTCTTTTACTGTTTTTTTTTCCTTTAGAATTGGCTATTCTTGCAGGGTGTGTAGCCACCACTCACAATTACGAGAGAAGGGGCGGCAGTTCAGGAGCCAAACCATACACCTTCAGCCCCCAGCATCAAACACCAAACTGAAACACTGAAAAGAGCAAGGGGGTGGCTCACTCTTTCCTAACCCCTGGCTATATCATTAGGGTGGTAATATTACTTGAGCCTAATGCATCACAAGGAAGCAGTTTCATTGTTATCCAGTGGAGCCCCTTCACAATGCTGTGGTGACTGAGGCTGTAATGAGGAGCTCTAAGATTTCAATGGCAAAAGGGATTCATTGCTAGTCCATGACCTCACCATGAAATAATTACAATGAAGTCAGAGATATGAAGTTATTATAGGAAAACTATTTCAGAGCAAGTCTATAAGGACCTTTTTGACAGTGCCATTATGAAGCCATTACAATGTAAGGTTATGATGGTAAAATGGTTTCAGTGAAACCCTATTATAGTTTAAAAACAGGCTAAATGGTGTCAGTGGAAATCATTCTGCCTTCTAAAACCAAAAGTTAAGCAGACCTCTGTTCCTAAACGAAAACATGTGATTCTGACTTCCATTTTCTCTTAAGGGTAGCTGTGACATATCTCAAAAATGAATTAAAATTCCACTACCACTCCCAGTCTCGGATTTTGAGTGACATCTAAAACTGACTGTCAAAGTAAATAATATATTTCAAAACTGAGTAAAAACCCCCTACCTAAGACTGGCTTTTCATCAGTAAAGATAGCTACTCTTTGTCTGGTTAAAAGTCTAGCCCAATCTAATCATCTGCTATATCACTGGTGGTGAAATGGAATAAAATGGACATTTAAAAATTAGTCTGTGTTTTCCACCTCACTATGAGATAAAGTATTTCCACACAGGAACATGCCTCTGAAGTATCTCTGTTTTTATCAGATGGAAGTTCAAATCTTTCTTGTCAGTCCTGTTTGTTTTCAATGAATAACAGCTTATTAGATGTTCAAATGGTTCAGTAAGGGGTGGTCGGACAGGGACTTGGGTGTAAGGCTCCATGGAACTTATGGTATTTAAGTGTCCACTGGCCTTTTAGGAGGGAATGTTCTGGGCCACAAGAACATAGAGTGTTTCCTTAGGTGAAGAACTTTTTTATGGAAATGGAAGATTTCTGAAAAATGTTCCAAGTTTGTCTTGATGTAAAGTGGGGGGAAAAGCAGATTTGTTAAAAGAGGGAAAAATATTCCATGTAAGCTTTACATGTGCTGGAGTATTGCTTCAAAACCAGTGACTTAGGTGGGAGCTTTCTTTTCACTCCTCCCTAAATAAGTGTGCAAAATGATCTGGCACACTGTCATAGAGGTCCACTATTTTTACTACCAAACCACACTTACCAGGTATGAATTCCTGTGAATAGTAGTAGATGTGTATTTCTAAGAGAGCTTGAAGTATAATCATTTGGGTTTTATGCATCTTTGTCTCAGGAGACTGTCACTGCACACATTTTTGTTTGGAAGGGCTCTTTAGCTCTGGAGGAATCCCATTCCCTTGCAAAAACTGTGGTTGAAAGCAAAGGCTTGAACAAGAACTTTCCTCTTGAAAAGCAATCTCAGTGGTTTACAGCAACCTGAACTTTTTGTATCTCCTTTGCAGAGGCTTTTAACAGATGCTCACTTCCTTTTTTGAACACATGCCTTTTCTATACAGTGACAGCGACAGAGTTAGATTAGCAAATGAAAAATGAGCTCTGTATTTCCCATTTCAGATAAACTAGAAATTATAGATTTCTAAAATTATTTTGGTATTAAAAGCTACACCCCACCTATCAGTTCATCAGTGAAATAAAAATCATATATGCCAAAGGATGCATTTTTTCTTCTGGAACATTTTAAACCAGGAGTGAATATAGTCTACAACATTTGGGAAAGAAAGCTGTGCAATACTTTAGAAACATGAAATATCTCAACATCAAGTGTCTCAAATTCTGCTGTGCTCATTCTTTTCAACTTCTTAATAAGTTCAAACCCTGTTTGATATCCTTTGAACAATATCATCAATCTCTGTTATCTGTGGTAATGAGGAGGTTACTCTGTAGACTGGTATAAATTGGACATTACCGGTGCTGTGGAGCACATGTCAGAGAGAGTCCTCTGAATGTGTCTGTGTGCTGCCAGCTGAGGTCTGCACTGATAGAATTGAGCTTGCAGTGATGTTTTTTCCTGGCCTCAGTGACTCCTGTTGGTTATCAGATGCCCATACCACAGTCCCAGGTGCTGGGAGGGTGTCCTGCCCTGGGCACTGCTCAGCACAGACACTGCTTCCATACATCTGTGTCACGGAGCATCCAAGATAATGTGAAAGAACAAATGCAGCAAAACGGGCATTGATGGGCTGATCACCTCTTCAGGTCATGCTGCTATCAAAGGTCACAGTCCTTGCCTGAGAGCAGATGCCTGAGACCTATAAAGATGCTTTTCAGACACTTTGCCCTCCTCACCCTCTATGGCCAGGAGCCTTACAGAAGTGAGACTCGCCAAGGGAGTGAAACCTTGGTTTCAGTTTTAGCTCAGATGCTAGAATTCATATCCCCCATCTCTTTCTGTCTCTGGAAAGTGCCAAGTAACACAGTACTGTGCCTGTGGGGTCTCTCCATGCTGCTGCAGTGGGTTTGGGGGGGACAAGAAGGGAGGTGGACATCAGGCCTAGGCAAAATCTGCCTGTAGTTTGTAGATGATGGAGATACAGCATCAGCTGATGCTTCATCCTTCTGTGATGAGTCAGTGTATCACTACCTTCCATTTCTTTCCTGCATCCAGCTCATGGGCTAATGGCAAAAATTATTATTATTTTCCATTCTGTTATTATTTTTTATTATTGCAGAGTCCTCCACAGCTCCTTGTCCTCTTCTGCTTCCATGGTGATTTACCTTTGTTTACTCAGCAAATTTGATGATTACTGTTCTCCTTTTTTCCTCAAAAAGCCATTAAAAAAGATAATAAATAGGATCTCTTTCACTAAATACATTTACCCTTAAAAAATTCTGGCATCTCTCTCTTTTTGGCTTGGTAACAACCATTTCAAGTGAACCTGGAAGAAAATGCAGATGAAGTAAAATCACTCTGTTAACCAACATTACAGACCTCACAACCATCCATACATACTTCAATTTGAAGAACAATTTCCCACATGATACTAAAATCCATATATGTTAGATGACTACTTTGCTTGAAAACAAGAATATTGCAGCTATTTTGAAAAAATAGTTGATTCCATTCCAGTTATGATTACTTTTCTATCAATTTCTTTGTTTGTGACTTAATGGAATATTCTCTTGATACCATATTTGACCGTTGTAATTTGACTAATCTTTTTTATGACAAGTAGGATAAATATAACTAATGATTACTTTATAAAGGCTGGCTAGAGGTGAGATAGGCAGAGATTGCTATATAATGCAAGAAATCACTAAAAACATTTCATAAAGAAATAATATCTCTATGGGTCAGTTCTTTAATCATCTGGCATAATTTAGTACAATTTAAAACAATATCTGTTCAAATGCTGAGCACCATAAATGTACATTACTAGAAGAGAATTACAGAATGGTTTTTGTTGAAGGGACCTTAATGATTATACAGTTCCAACCCCTCCGCCATGAGCAGGGACACCTTTCACTAGACCAGGTTGTAGCCAGATCCAACCCGGCCTTGAGCACTTCCAGAGATGGGACAGCCTCAACTTCTCTGGCAGTCTGTTCCAATGTCTCATCAGCCTCCGAGTAAAGAATTTTGTTCTAATATCTAATTTATGCCTCCCCTCTTTCAGTTTGAAGCTATTCCCCTTGTTCTGTCCCTACATGACCTTGTAAAAAGTCTTCCTCCATCTTTCTAGTAGGCTCCCTATCTGACAGAATTCAGACATTCCAGGTTTCCAAATTCTTGATTCTTTGCTATTTTTTTTCATAATTATCATTACTTAGAAATAACTTCAGAGAGTGTGTTATCTCCATCTCTCTCTAACACATGGGGTGGATATGTTTTCCTGTGTATCCTACAGTTCTGGATTTGTGGATCTCTGCTTGGTGGACCACAGATTACTTCAAACCTGGACACCTGTGTTTCTGTCAGGACACGCAGAGCGATGGTGACCATCCCCATCCTTTTCTAACACCTACAGTCAGGATGAAGTAGTACACTGAAGGATTTGGAGGTGTGCTGAGTCGCCACAGTTTAGGGATGTGCTTTAGACATGTATAGAGAGTTTAAAGACTTATGGAAATAGGGCATTATGAATTCTCTTTGTATTCTTTTTACTTGCTTTGCTATAATGTTAGCACATGAATAGCTCATTCAATGACAAAGGGTATTCAAATCTGCCATTTGAGGCTCATCTGCAGTAGATTTGTTTCCTTTCAGTTCTCAAGTAGCAGCAAGTTAAGAGTAAAACAAAAAAGAAGATTGTAACTTGCAACAGACACATTGGGAGAATCTAACCTTAGCAAACATGAAAATGGCCACCAGCCAATTAGCTGTTGGTTAATAAAACGTAAAATTCTTTGTTGAACACAAGGGTCAAGAGACTGGAGTAAGCAGCCATCATTGTGTTAATGCTATCAAATAGCTTTTGAGGAAAAGAAGGAGCATGCCCTGGATTCTTAGAGCCACAATCATGCGTCACACACGATACACATCAGAAATGATACACAAAATTCACATAATACACCTCTTCTTTAAGTCACATTCTGATCTCGTGTATCAAATGTTTCCCTACATATTTTAATGACCATATTGCAGTCTAATAGAGTGATTCTAAGTACCTTTGCAAATTATATTGGCAAGGGGAGAAAAAATTCTTTGCTTTACACACAAGTTCTTTGTGC
Source organism: Melospiza melodia melodia (assembly GCF_035770615.1). NCBI lineage: Eukaryota > Metazoa > Chordata > Aves > Passeriformes > Passerellidae > Melospiza > Melospiza melodia. Next base: position 9,592,183 of record NC_086196.1, on the reverse strand, counting down.
TTTTGGTATGGCAATGATTCAGAAACACACCTCCAATACGAAGTTTACACTAAAAAAAATTCTTTATATATATAAACATTTCCCTTGCTACATCACAGTAATGATACAGTAATCATTCTTTAGCTAATTCTTCTCTGACTACTACACCGTCTGTGTAGAGGACAGATGGATTATAGGGATGTTTCAGAAAGTCTTTATTTCATAGTACAGTTCTATATGGGTATTTCCTTTTCTGATTTCCCAACCCCTTTTCCATCCCAAAGGATAAAAAGGGTGTCTTCTAGAAAACCAGGGCAGCAAAGACCCTGTTGCATAACCGAGCCCTGTACAAATTTTTTGAAAGAAGCTGTTGCATAGAAAATGCTGATTGGGCTGGTTTAACAGAATCACAGAGTGGATCAGGCTGGAAGGGACCACAGTGGGGCATCTGGTCCAACCTCCCTGCTCAGGAGGGATGTAAGGATTTAAAGAGCAGAGTTTCCTGTCTCAGACATGGTTAAGGCCAAAGAAGATGTCTCACTGTGAGCTCTCTGGAATAGCAGAAACTGCTTGGATTTCTTTCCACTTTTCTCAATTCCTGAAGTAAAACCTGAAATGTCAATGGCAACTACTTGCAGCTTTGTTCTCATGTTATTCTAGCTCTTCTTGAAAAATCTAAAAAAAAAAAAAATCTAATCTCTATGGATGCTATTTAGAAGTCAAAACTGAAGAATTATGGAAACCAAAGAGATATTTCTCACTCCTACGTTTGAATTCTTCCTTTTCAAACTGCTCTGATTTATTTCTATCGTTCTTCCTCATCTCTTTTTACAAGCTGAAGTATCTTATTTTATTTAAAACATCATCCTATGTAAGACTTCACATATGGTAATCTTTCCGTTGCCCTCCACTCTTTTACAGACTCCAACTTTTCTTTTCTAGGGATGACCGGAACAGGGTCCAGTCATCAAAATGTGGGTACACCACGTATCAGCACCCTGGCTGCATGATGTTTCCTATTTTTCTTACTACACCTCTCCAATTAATTCCCTGTTTAATAGCAGCTTCTTCATTTGCTTAGTCCAGGCCCTGAGCTATCAGAGAACTGTCCTAATTTCTTTTTTGTCAGTGTTGCAGTTCAGCTGACAACCCATTTGCTGAGAACTGGAGACCTTTGAAAAGCCTCTGCTGTAGGGTTAGTGAACCTATCTCATCCTGAAGATTTGTCTATTTGTCTATTTGATCACTATCAGTGACCTTATACAGGTCGTTTACAGTTATATTGAGCAAGGCAGGCTCCATTGTAGCTCCCTGGGAGACCGCCTTACTGAAATTCCTGCACTGTGAACTTCCTTTTATTCTTGATTATTTCCCCCCATCGTTTAAACAATAATTTGTATATGTAAGGTGTGAGCAGTTTAGTTTCTTTAAGGGACCCTGAAAATGTGTGTCTTCAGGCCCTTTTGTATAATCTTGGTTTACCTGCTCATTGCTCCTTCAAACAACTTCAACTGGTTTGTGAGAAATTACTCCCAAAAATCAGACACTACCTGCTGCATTTGAACGTGTCCTAATTCTGTGCTTTCTGCTTGGTGTAACCACTTTACCTAGCATGGAAATGTGTATGTGCAGTCTCCACTTCCTCTGAGATCTCCAAAACAAATTAGTGTCATGTTTCAGTGCCAAAGCTAATGCAGATTTCAAATTACAGCTCAGTACCCAGATTTTGAAGAAGGTGTGAGTACAGTCTGGGCTGACTCTTCTTCACCTCTCTCTGCTGACCTTTAGCCTTGAAATGATTTTTTAGCATATTCACCCTGCAGAGAAGGGCTGAAGGACGGAAAACTTCTCTATAATGAACAGTAATACAAGTAATTCATTTAACTAGTCTGTTATGTTCTTGTCCTCTTTTACATTGCCCGGACACTTCAGTGATGACTGAGTGACCATTGGCAAGGATACTGTGTTGGGAAAGAGGTATTTTTTCATGCTCTTTATGCCTTTAACCCGTTGTATAATTCCCATTTTCCTTATTTCCTTATTGACACAAACATTCAATTTCCAGCAGGCTGTTTTCTCACTGCCCCTCTGTGACAGTATATGTGGGGCTGAGGGAAAACGTCTTTATCAATCTTTTTGCTTTCTAATGTGCTTTCACAGTGATGTATTAAAACAGTCCCCTTTGCCATTTAAATGCATTTTATCCTTTAGCTGCTTGATTTTTTTACCTTAATTGGACTTCTTTGTTTCTATGCAATTCCCTATCTGATCTCAATGCTGTTAGATCTATGATGGTTATTTTTTCTTTTCCATTCTTATAGGGATGCTGAAATTCACCCTGGTATTATAGAATATATCTTTGCCAGTGACTCCCTAAACTGAGTTGCATGCCTTGCCCAGGACTACCCTAAGGTTTGTTTCTTTTATCGTAGCAAACATTAGGCAGAATTTAAGTCCATGACAGTGTTTGGTCAGGTGGCTGCTGCAAAGTTTGCATCAGAAACTGAAGACAACAAATTATGTCTGGGCTGGTTCATTACAGTGGGTGCAGAAGGACTGACTCTGTTTTGGTGTGCAGTTGTCCTGGTCATCCTTGGAGGATGGTCCAGTGATGGTTGTCTTAACAGCTGCAAGTGACTTATTTCCTCACTGTGCTGCTCTGCATAGATGTTCTTCAGCAGTTGCCATGCCAGGCCTGCACGTGATGTGGCACATGAACACATGCTGCAGGTGATGTGGCACATGAACACACCCTGCATGTGATGTGGCACATGAACACGTGCTGCAGGTGATGTGGCACATGAACACACCCTGCATGTGATGTGGCACATGAACACGTGCTGCAGGTGATGTGGCACATGAACACACCCTGCATGTGATGTGGTGCATGAACACATGCTGCAGGTGATGTGGCACATGAACACGTGCTGCAGGTGATGTGGCACATGAACACGTGCTGAATGTGATGTGGCACATGAACACACCCTGCATGTGAAGTGGCACATGAACACACGCTGCATGTGATGTGGCACATGAACACACCCTGCATGAGATGTGGCACATGAACACACCCTGCATGTGATGTGGCACATGAACACACGCTGCATGTGATGTGGCACATGAACACACCCTGCATGAGATGTGGCACACGAACATATGCTGCAGGTGATGTGGCGCACGAACACGTGCTGCATGTGATGTGGCACATGAACACACGCTGCACGTGATGGGGTGCATGAACACGTGCTGCAGGTGATGTGGCACATGAACACACGCTGCATGTGATGTGGCGCATGAACACGTGCTGCAGGTGATGTGGTGCATGAACACATGCTGCATGTGATGTGGCACATGAACACGTGCTGCAGGTGATGTGGCACATGAACACACGCTGCATGTGATGTGGTACATGAACACACCCTGCATGAGATGTGGCACACGAACACGTGCTGCAGGTGATGTGGCACATGAACACACGCTGCACGTGATGTGGCACATGAACACACCCTGCATGACGAATACTGAAACCACATTTGGAAGCTGTGCCTAGCTGAAGAGCTTTAAGCTATTAATCCTTGCTGTAGAAATAAGTCCTTTTGTCCTTAGAGTCTACAAATCTGGTGCTCTGGCTGTGGCCATTGAAGGAACATATTTCCTTACTACTACAGAACTGTAACAGTTTTTAACCCTTTGAAATTTTACTCAAAAATCTGTTATTGGATTGTCCCTAGTCTTGGATTATTCCCTGGCACACAAAAGGCAGGGCCTTTTACGGGACCACATTTTCTGGATCAGGGGACGTCTTCTATGGGTAATTGGACATCACTTAATAGGAATCATGGCAAATGCATTATTGTAACACCCTCTGCTCCATCCTTTTGACCTTACTTACATCATGCATATTTATTCTTTCTGCTGATACGAATATTAACCTCCTGTCTTGCATTAGATTCATATATTCATCCACTACCTGGGAAAACCGAGAGAGGGGAAAAGACTGATGCAGGAGAAAGGGGCTTTTAGTATTCTGTAGCTGAGCTGTCTGATGTAATATATTAGAGAATATAGGTGCCAGTAATGTGCAAAGAGCTTGAAAAATGACCAGACAGTGCCAAGCCCACAGTGCCTGTTGTCAGGAGGGCTAACAGTGTAATAAATCAACCTGTCTTGTGTCAAGGGTCATGCAGTGCAACGTTCAAAGCTGTTTGGCTAGCCTGATCCAGACTGGCATATGCTATTCATTTCTGAGATGTTGGTACTATTACTAAAACCTTCCTAAAGCAGTGTCTGCCCTGTACTGGTTTGGGCTTTAAGTCAAGGTTCCAAAGGAGAATGTATCTGGGAGAAGAGAATGCATGCTGCTTAGTTTCATGTTTTATGGTTCTCCTATAATTATTTTTACTAGGCACTGCTGGGAAGAGTACAGAAAATGGCTTGTCAGATGGGTTCTTCCCTTGCCTTTTGTGTAGGACAGTGTGCTTAACCTGTTCCCGTTGGATGAGCCACATAGGCCCACAGTGGCAGATGGGAACAGCAGTCACTGTCTTTCTCTGTTCACTTGAGCACACACTTACAGAAAATGGACAGAACATGTCCCAGTTTGAGTAAGTGGATATCAAGCAAAATACAACTAAATCATCCACTAAAATCCCATTTACTGCACCTTTTGGCAACTGTGTTGCTTCATTGTAGGTCTCATTGCTACTGTGCTCTTCACCTTCATTCTGTCATGTTTAGGTGGGCTGGAGGGAGGACAATCTGCTCCTAGCCCTGCTGAGATAGGAGGACCATCTTTCCATCTGCCTTCTCCTACCCCAGTGTTTGTAGGGCTGGATAGGTACAGGCAAGCTGCAGTAGACATTTCAGGCCAGTCTGAAACTTCCTATGTTCAGGAGCTTTAATTAGGCTCACTAGATGGGAATATGCAGGGAGAAAGGTTAAGACAGCAAATCAGGCTAATTACAGGCTGGAAGTCCCAGGAGTTCAGGTCAAGTGATCTTCCGTGGCCCTAATCTCTGAGAAAGAAGCTGTTAATGCTGTGCTGTCTCTGCCAGTGCTGCAGGGCTGCTGGTTTTCAAGCCAGGCACGTGGTGACTTCCCAAAGGACCATTCTGCCCTGGGTACCCACAAGGCAGGTTAAGTTACAAACCTGGATAAGCTGGGTCACAAATTAGTATTTCCCCTCAGTGCTTTTGGGTGGTGATGGCAGTAGGTCCTTGGTCTCTGCTAGAGCACTCACAGATCCACAATCTATTAATCCATCCATCAGGGGCTCATCAGGCTCCTACACTGCACCCACCCTCACTCTCACGTGCAGCTGGGGTCCTGAAACATCCAACTGTCAGAAGCAAATTGATGTGAATACAAATGACATGCAGCAAAAAAAGCCTGACACACATTTTATATAGCAAGTAATTTTGCAACCTGAAACAAATTTCAGCAGGAAAGGTTTGACTAGGAATTTAATTAGTTTGCTTCCGGAATTTTTCTCAAAGATTTGTAAATTCTGATGTTTGAAAGTTAATTTTATTCAGAGGAACAGCTATGGTTATAATGTAAGTCTTAATTGTACATGGGGTTTTTAATCATTTCACACATCCTGTGAGGATTTTATTTCCTCTGAGCATTTGAATGGTGACTGTTTTTGAGAAAGTTACTATGCCCATCTAGCCCCCCAAACACACTGGTTATATTCTTCTCAGACTGAGGAAAGTATCATTGATTTCTGTTTTTCTTGACATACCCAAGTCCTGGGAAGGTCTTTTACAAATTAAGATCAAAAGTTGTAAAAGTACTGGACTGGAAGTAGTGCTGGTGTCTCATACTCTGGGCACTTTGCAACAAAGTCAGCCCCTTTCCACATCTGCAGAGACCATGATAATGCCTGATGCTTTTGTAAATGCTTGGAGAAACTTCTAAGAAGTCATTTGTATAAATAAGCAAGTCAAGTCGTTATTGGCAGAGCCTAACTGGAGTATCAAGATGCAAGACAAAAGACAAAAAGCAGGTTTGATCACTTAATGCCCATAAGCACATATCTAGGATTATTAATTTTTCAGATTATGATTCCAAAGATATCATCAATGTTAAATGCTTGTGAAAAATTCTGTCTATGTATTTCAATAGGAAACTTTGTAATGATGAAGCATTAGAACTGGGAATATTTCTCTCTCTGAAGTGTTTTAGGCAGTGCAATAATAAAAATAGAACAACGGTGTGTAAAATTCCAGAGCAAGGCAACAAATAGTGAAGACAGAGGGCAGAAGGGACCAGTTGATGTAAAAGAAAAATATATTCTTTTTCTGTAGCAGTTAATTCAGTGCTCTTAATAGCAGTGTTGAACTATGTGTTACCATGCTAGACATGAGTGCCATCTCAGAGTCTGAAACAGAAAGCTATGAATTAGAAAGGGCTGAGAAAATAAAAGGAAAGAAAATGTCCAAAGAGTGACATACTGTTTCTTCCAGTGAGCTTATCAAGAAGACATTTTGCAAGTTTTTTTTTCTTCCAGTGCTTACTATAGAAAGGACCTTAAAAATCATCCAGTTCTTGCCATGAGCAGGGACACCTTTCACTGGACCAGGCTGCTCAAAGTCCCATCCAACCTGGCCTTGAACACTTCCATAGGTGGGGCTTCCACAGATTCTCCAAACAACCAGTCCTAATGCCTCACCACCCGTGGTTTGAAAAGCCAGGGTGTCAATATTTGATATGCATTTGTTTGGCACCAGAGCTGTCCTGAAACTCCCAAGGATCCACGGCCAATTTATTGCCCCCTCTGATGTGTTAGAAAATGCTTACAGCTCTGTGCACGAACCGGGTAACTCCGATGGTTTGGAATCAAAATAGCCATGGAAATCCACCAATGGTTAAAATCAAACTGTTTTGGAAGATGGTGTAATGCCAGGTATCAGACACGTGCTTTGCTGCTGGAGCACAATGTAGGAGCTAGCAACAACAAAGGTGTGCAAGCTTCCACTGAATAATTCCATTCATGCAGCTGTGTTGCAGGATTAACCACATGTATCCTGACAATAATGGATTTATTCCCATCCTGTAGTAAGAGTAAGATTTTTATATAGGGAAAATATATCTACTATATCCAGTTTGCACTTGATAGGTAAGAAATTATCTCCAAAGAAAGGATTCTGCCTGTTTATTCATATCATGTCAGGCTGCTGTTAATTTCATAGAATCAAAATACTTTTTGTTTATTTCTATATATCTACAAAAAATCCAGTAAATGCTTGCAGTATCATTTAGATTTCTACTTTTTTTTTTTTTTTTTTTTTTTTTTTTTTTTTTTTTTTAAAGAAAGTGTGCATTTAACCTGGTACAAAATGATATATAAATGTTGTAGGGGAAGAGAACTTTTGATTTCCAAAGTATTCTGGACTATTACTAAGGCTACTATAATATTCCAGTATTTAGAATAATATGCCTATAAGGTTTGTGTTTGTTTTACTCAAATTATTGTAAAGTAGAGTCTGAATGCTTGTTAATTAAGTGTAGGGCATTACTATTGGCACTTGTTGGTGTAGTAGCTGTGGGTGGTGCTTTATGTACCTACAAGAAGAAAGTGACTGGCAACAAGCAACTTAAAATCAAATGTGGACTCTTAAGCACCTGGTGCACAATCAGGTAGGAAAACATGAGGCTCTTTCAGGCTCTGCAACAGCAAAGTAATGAATAAAAACTAAAGCCACTGCAAAAATTTTTAAATGCACATAAGAGGGTACTTTATTATACCATGATAGCTGCAATACTTTAATGTTATGAATTTTGCAATTTTTTTATTTAAATATTGATCACATTTTGTTTTGGTTTGTTTTTCATGTTCCTTATCGTTTCAAGATTAGGTGCTGAGCAATGAGAATAATTGGAGATCAGTGCAGACTGCTGGTGTTAATGCACCTTGCTATAACATTGACAATGTTTTTCCAGCTTGTAACAACCAGTTGACCCAACTGATTGTGGCTAATGCAAAGCAGAATAATGCATTTGGTGGCCATCAGCAGGGGTGTGGCATGCATGTAAAGATAAAATATTTTTCCATGCTTCTGCAATCTTTGCCTTACCAAGTAAGTGAGAGCTGCATGTCCAAAGCCTGTACTTTGTGTGGTACACTGTAAATGCCAATTATTTACATGATTTAATATGATATATGGATATTCTTATTACTGAGCCATTTACAATAAAGCAATCACCTACATGCTTTCTACCCACTCTAGAGAAGAAGCAGGATGGGGCTTATTGGACTTTCCTACCCTTCTGTCCCACAAGGAGAGCACCTCAGCTGCCTCCAGGAAGCCAAGGTAGCATGAGGGTGGAAGGGCCACCTGTATGTCCCTGTGTGAAGGGTTATCTGTATGTCCCTGTGTGAAGGGCCACCTGTATGTCCCTGTGTGAAAGGTTATCTGTATGTCCCTGTGTGAAAGGTTATCTGTATGTCCCTGTGTGAAGGGTTATCTCTATGTCCCTGTGTGAAGGGTTATCTGTATGTCCCTGTGTGAAGGGTTATCTGTATGTCCCTGTGTGAAGGGTTATCTGTATGTCCCTGTGTGAAGGGCCATCTCTATGTCCCTGTGTGAAGGGCCATCTCTATGTCCCTGTGTGAAGGGCCATCTCTATGTCCCTGTGTGAAGGTGTGCACTGGCCTGGGGGAGCCTGGAATCAGCTCTGCCATTCAAACTGCGAGTGCATCCACCTTTTTCTGTTGCACAGGTCTCTGGTTCCCTGGCTGCTCTTCAAGAAGTCATGCTAAAAGCGTCCCCTTCCCTTCCTTTCTAAAGGAATGAGGAGCAGATATCCTCCTCTGCTTGGAGGTGAGCACTTGACCAGAAGATCTCAGAGGTCCATTGAAGCAGAAGATGAGGATTTACAGGTCCCTGCTTGGGGCTGTAGAGCCTGGGGGAGGTGATGTGCCCTTCAATCACCAAGCTGGGCTCTGTGAAGGACAGCAAAACCAGAAATGTCTCTGGGAAGTCCATTTGTCCAGAGCTTGGGTAAATGATCCCCGGCTACACCTCTCTCCTGGAAATAAGTGTCTAGTACTTCTCTTTGACAGAATTCAGCTGGGCTTACGCTCAGCATTAGGAAACAGAAAAACCTATAAGAGTAAATGCTAAAGGATGGCATACTGTAGTTTGTTGAGATTTTGAGAGATTAATCATTGTATATGCATATTTCTCACATTGGAAAGCTTATATCAACATTTAAAACTTTAATGAAAGAGTTGAAACCTCCTGAAATATCAAAACCATGTTTAAAATATTTAAGTAATCGTGCGTGTTGATTGACCACCTAATTTTCCTCCATGTATTAATTTCTGGAAATTATTAGATTTTGAATTTTTATTTTTTTTTTCTCTGGCTAGGAGTTTTTTTTCAAGGGTGGAAAATATTCCAATCACCATGACAAAGCCCCATGCCACCACAGTCCTTCAGCTTCTGAACTGACCATAACCTACACGTGGTGGTCTGTGCAGCTGAAGAGATGCTGTAGGTACAGCTTTTGTGAGCATCCCTTTAAGAGGGTGGTAATTGCTTCATGGCAGCTTTTGTGGTGTCAGCATTGTCTTCAGTTGGCATGGGAACACAACCAGAACCTCCTGAATGTTTTTCAGAAATAATTGGTTTGAGATGAAAAATCTTGGATTTTCAAACAGACTGCATGCTTTCTCTGTTTTTGCCTTCAGAAATGACCAGTAGCCTTGAATCTTAAATACCTCCCTGATTAAAGCTTCACGTAAACAGACACGTTGTCTGCAAAATTTTTGGCTCTGACAAAGCAGCATATTTTGATGAGACTTCATTTAATGAAAACGTTCTGACCAGCTCCAGATGCATACTTTAGATATGCATAGATGGGTTCAATTGCCTAGAAAGAACCACCTAGTAGACAGAGAGGGTTTGCCAAAAGCAATTATATTTTATCTCAGTTTGGTTTCACACCATTTGTGACTATCCAAGATCATGCTTTGGTAAAACAAACAGATGTGGTCCAAACTGCAGCAAGAAGCTAAACTGTAAGAGACAAATACATCTATATGTTGTGTTAGAGTAAAAATTAATATCGTGCTGCTAGAGAATTCCATCCACATTTGTAACAAATAAAAAGAGAAAGGATTATAGGATATTATATTCTGAGGAGCAATGTGACCAGTGAGGCAGAACTTGATCCACAATTGCCAAGTTACAACCTGATAATATACCATCAATTCTGCACGATACCGATCGGGGATAGTGCTTCATAATCTAAGCAGTTGCTTCAAACGGTTCCACAAAGTTCCAAGATCTACTGTACTGAAGGCAGCAGAAAGATCCATCAGCAGGAGTACTGTAATTTAACTTGAATCAGCAGCTGGTGATAAATCATTTGTGACCTTAAGTAAAGCAATCCTAGGACAGTGGTACTCCCTGGAGCCAGACTGAAAACTCTCATATAATCCATTCCCAGATAAAATTGCTGGTAGTAAAAGGGCAACCACTTGCTTCATCTTTCCTCACATCCCCAAAAAGAGAGCTTGTCCGGTTTCCATTAGGTAGAACAGAAATCTGCAGTGTGAGAGTGGGGAAGCTCTCCCACTAACAAAGAGCAGCTGCAAATTTCAGCAGCTCAGGACTTGCAGAAAGCAAAGTCATTAACCATGTTAGCTATAAATGAAACAAAGCACTGAAAGACTGTCCGCAAGCAGCCATATGGGCCAAGAGTCAAACCCAGGAGTAATGGAGCATGATTGCTTTCCCAACTGTGTGATCTCAGCAAGAAGCAAATACAAATGTATAACACTTGCAGATACAGGCACTGGGAGCATAATTGCCAGCCCTAGTGCTGAACAGTCGCAGCTGATTAGAAATTCACTCTGCACTTGCTGAATTCCTCACAGGAGGCAGCTGAAGGATTGTGCGCGAGGAGTGATTTGTGGGGCAAAGTGTGATCAATAGCACCAAATAAGGCTTTAGGTCTGTTTTTTCTCATTAATAACAGAACAAGGAAAAGTAGATCAGGCTGGATCAAATGCAATGTGCTAAGAGTGCAACAGCTTGGTGCATCAGGAGACTAATTTCTGGACTAAACAGCCACTGAAATAATTCCATGAGCTGCTGTCTTCGCCTTAGTCAAGTCCTGTGATCACAAAGGCAGGTAAACTAAACACAGAAAACTGAGAATAAATCAGGAGCTTCACAGACTTGTTTGGTTTTTAAATGAAAGGAAACAGCAAGAATAAAAAAAAAATCATGGTTTGCGCAACATGGTGAGTTAGGTAAATTTTATGCAAGTAATAAAATAAATGTTGGATCTCTCATTTATCCCGGTTATCTTTGAAGACTTTGGTGGTTGCTCAGAAAACAACATAATCCTAGGAGAGGTAAATGTGAGACATTTGCAAATTACAGGACAAATTATACATTTTGATCACTATCAAACATGTACAGACATCCATACAGGACTAACTAGACCCTGCATTTAATGCAGGTAATTTTCTAGAAGAATAATTATAATACACTTTTTCTAGCTGGTTTATCCAAATAGTTGCAGTAGTTCACAGACTAATTGTTGAGGCAATAACCCACCCACTTCTCATGATAAATATTATGGAAACACAGCAAAGAAACAGGGAATAGAAGAAAATACCACCACTCCTAAAGAGTCACCAGTCTTATACAGACTGCATCTCAACTGTAACTTTTAATGATCGGGGCCTGGGACTCCATTAGTGTTTAATAAATAATGATGATTATACTCTACCTGCACAATGCACACAAAACTCCCATTGATGTTGATGTGAGTTCTTGGCACAGACTGATGGCAGGATACTCCTGTGACAGAGATGAATTTTCCATTAGAACAAAATGAGTAGGACCTGTCTCAGTCAGCAGAATTCTCAGCAACAACAGACATTCCTCAGGGGCTCAGTGAAAGATGCCCATCCTGGGTGGTTGAAAGCAAATTGGGTGGGAAGCAGTGAGGCAGGCTTGGAGAGCCACAAAACCAATTTGGGTTGAGGTAAAATTGCCCTGATGTAAAAAATATATGTATAACATGAAATTAGATCCATATTTAATTTGTATCGTGTGGAAATCTTTGCTTTCTTTCTTATCACACCACAAGAGAAATTGGTATTTTATTTTCTATGAAGGCAAAGGATAATATTAGGGGAGGAAGAGAGAGGATGCAGATGTATTGAACAATCTTTTGAAAACCAGCTTTTATTTAAAGTAAATCAAGGAAAAATTAAATTCTGTTTTGGTAAACAACAGGAAGCCATTACCCACACAGAAATTTGGACCGTGAGTCAGACCATTCAGTTGCATTTTCTTTGAAGATTTTGTAAAAAATGCAGAGATGAGGAATTTATTTGAAACTGTCAGTGTGTGAGACAGGGAGACAGCTAAGCGAAACAGGGACACAGAGACAAAGCTCTTACGGTGTGGTCTTGAGAAAAAGAAATGAGAAAGGGGAGATTTTGGCAAGGGGTTGGCTCAAAAGACCTGGATCTGTAAGTCGAGAAAAACCCTCTGCTATTTTGGCATTAATTTTGTTGTGGAATAGGCATAGAATTTCTGTAAACAAAGTCTAGCGCCCAATTTTATTATCAACTGTTTCTCTTGGACATCTGCATATTTTGCCTGACCATTTGAGTAAAAAGAAGTAACACTTTCTACCAGTTTCTTAGGTGAACAGTAAAGAAAAAAAGGGAAATTGGAAATATAAGAGAGCACAAACAACTCAACTGCCTTTTTGAAGGATATTTAATAATAATAATAATAATAATAGTAGACTGTAGCTAAGTGAGCAAATATATTTTCAGGAGGAAAAACATAATTATTAGAACATATGCCTTAGCAAATCAGGTGGAAAGGATTAATCTGGCAAGGGGAATACCTATGCTCCAGTCCTTACATTATGCTAATGATTCCAACAAAAAAAATTCACAGCTTAGAATAGGCAATTAAAAGAGCACAGGAAACCATCATCTACTTGAGTGAAAAATAAAAGCTGAAAATAGTTAAAAGAAAGAAGGTTGGCAATTTTTGTCAGTGAAATATTTTTATTTTTATATTTTTATTTTTTATCAGTGAAATAAAAAAATATATCAGAAAGATTTCATCTTTTCTACATTAAAGTGTTACGTACACTTAGGTAATGGACAATGTAGGGTCAGGAATATTGACACTTGCTCTATATATATTGTTTAATAATAATAATTTTTGGATGTGTAGAGCTGAGATTTCTAAAGTGTGCATTTGTAAAATGTAAAACTGACAGTTCACATCTCATTAAAATTGTGCAAATTAGGTACCCAAAACCCAGACTGGCATTTCAAAACTCTGGTTCAGATTTCTGTGGGTGCCACTAGAAAATGGTGCTTTTTATTTAATAATATTTTCAGGTTTTGTTGCTCTAAAAAGTGATCCCAACAATTTGTTTTACTTTCATTACAGCTTTTACATGGCATAGTGCAAGGAATGTAAATATTTCTTGAGCTACTTAGTGGTGCAAATGGAAATGGGAAAATATTTATTGCTGAAACAAAGGTACGATCTCTATTGCTTAATTATGATAATCTAAGGAAATTGTTCTTGCATAATTCCATACAAAGTAGTAAGAGAAAAATTAGCTAGCTGTTCTTTTCTATTGCTTGCCCTTAATAGTTCCAGGTAAGATTCTATAAACTTGCGTTTTCATGTCAAATTTCTTGCCTAAGCTTTCTTATTTTGGAAAAAGTATAGTATTTCAAAATGGAATCACTAGTGCTTGTGCTCAGAGAACCACTGCTGAAGTTCTGGGAGAATTATAGATTTTAATGTAATGTCATTTACACTAATCTCTGAAATGGTAGGCCTTTTTATTTATGTATTTCTGCTTTTAATTTTTTTACTTTAGGGTCATGAATCTGTTTTCTAGAAGCTAGAAAGTTTTGAACAGAACCTAAGTTATTTCTAGTCCTTCTGGCTGTGAAGATATCTTCTTAATATAAATAATTACTACAACTAAGTTTATAGAGTATGCAAACTTTGGGGCTGTGGAAATCATCATGTTTTGTGCAAATAGGTATAGATTAGGCTTGCCTAATGTGAAATTTTGAAATGTGTGCATTTAATTTCAATTCCAGCTCTGGAACAACCGGCTGGAGAAAATAAATCATTATGGCCTATAGAATTTGCAAGGCGTTTCATTAGGTTTACATGGCAGGGGGACTGCCAGCTCTAAGGCTTCAAAGGACTTTCTGGGAAAAACAGCTTCACTTTAAGAATAGCAAAAAATATGTGGCTTGGTTTTCCACGGTGCACTGTTTGGTTTTGCCTTGTTGGATATCATTGCTGTGGCTGGAGCACTCTTGAGAGCTCCTGAGCATCAAAAGGAGACTGCTTGGGTGTCCAAATGACATCTGAGCTCCTGCCAGTCCCTTCTCCACCTGGCTGTGTGCTTCTGTGATGTTTGGATAACTTTACATCCTCAATACCTCTAACACGTGTAGAGGTGGCTTAAGCAGGCAAAACAATTCACCAGTCACTGAGGGGAGGTGGAACTAAGACATACAAACCAGGTAAATGTTATTTCCTTAGAAGGGTCCAACACAAATCTTGAGGAGTAGCTGGGGCAGCTGGGATTCCTTAGCCTGGAGGAAAGGAGGCTCAGAAGGGATCCTGTCACTCCCCAGTGACCTGAAAGGCAGCCAGAGCAAGGTAAGGGTTGGTCTCCTTTCAAGGAAACAAGGGGAAAGGGCTTCAGGTTGCATGAGGGGAGATTTAAGTTGGGTATTGGAAATTTTTTTCACTGGAAGTGTTATTAAGTACCAAAACAGTCTGCCCAGGGAGGAGACACAGTCCCCAGAGACATTTAAAAGACATGTAGATGTGACATGCAGGGACATGGTTTAGTGGTGGATTTGGCAGTGCTTAGGTTAATGGTTGGACTTGATGATCTTAGAGGACTTTTCCAAGCTAAATGATTCTGTGATTTTAATGATAGTTGAATCAAGTACTTTTTAAATTTCCAAACAGAAATTCAGAGTATGAACACCAAAAGGAAATCTAACACTCCCTCTGCCCAGCTTAATCTCTGTCCTGATGCTATCTCACAGCCACTTCAAGACGGGTCGAAATTAATAGAGACCTCTTTTTTGCCCCTGTTGCCTTCCTTGCCTTGGGTCTACAGTGTTTTCTTTTGGGGTTTGTTCTCAGAACAGCCCATCACCACACCGCAGACTAAGAATGAGTTGATGGTTTTTTGCTCTACAAACCAAAAAACTATTTTACTTTGTTTTAAAAATGTCCCCTTCTATTTCTGTAGTTACTCTGGTGATGGAAGTGAGAGTCTGGATAAAGATGTGCCAGTTTCAGTGCTGTGTGTCTCACTGAACACCGAATTCACTGGCTGCTGACAACGGATGGTGCCTTTCCCCAAGTCCTCACCCCCTCCTCCAGAGTGGGCAAGTGGATTTTGGTGTATTTGATGCAAAATACAGCCTAAGTACAGCCTTTCCCCACATCCCTGTGTAATGCATTTTATCCCTGTGAAAGGTGTGCCGCTTCAATGTGACACCACCTGAGGACCATCTCAGGCAGAATTTAGTTCTACCACAGCTCTGTGTGTATGTGATTTGGATACCATTTGAATGTAAAACTACAGTACTCTACCATTGTTATGCTTTTACCTCAAGACAACTAGAGTGGAATCATTATAGAAGGTAAAAACCAGAGCTTTTGCAGTGAAGACATGTTCAGAGTTGAGTGACCTTTCATATTTTGTTTGCCCAGAAAGTTTGCATCATCCCAGAACAGTTGTGTTTTCCACCTGATGTTCTGTCTGTGCTGGAGAAAAGAGAAAGGTAATTCAACTTTTCTCTTTGCACTTTTTTTTTTATTTTTCAGGCTAAATAAAAGAGCTAAGCTTTGTTTTCTGGCCTTTGCTTCTGTTTCACCGACTGTCCTTTCACACCTGCTCTGTCATCCCATCTTTCCTTTCTCCTGGCTTCCCTTCTCTCCGGACGATCTCTGATCCCGCAGTGGCGATTCCCTGCAGGAGGAGGAGGCAGCCACGGCTCTGGCCCACGGCTCTGCAGCTCTGGAGATGTGTGGGTGCCTGTGCTGCAGTGCAGACACAGTGGGAACATTTTGGGCAGTGTCACAGGGTGCAGGTGGGTTTCCTCTGCAAGCAGAGCCCTCACCTAAAATCATGAGATAAATGACATTTCTCTGAAAGGAAGCACAGTCACCATCTTTCAGTTACACCATCTGATTTCAGTCTCATGGCTTGCAATGAAACTATAAATAACATTTACAATTTCTTTTGCTTCATTTGGATTTAAGAAACATATTTATTACATAAACTCTTCTTACTTTCTAGCAGTAATTCTATAGCTATGTTTGCCATAGCAGCTCCCCTGCTACATTACTGCAATTATAATAAATTATTGAAGCAGAAGCCTAAATATGTACCTAGCCTACTCTTTCAATTTTAATTCCAATTTAAATATTTTATATAGTTTTCCTATAGATTCTTCATTGATGGCTAGTAATTGTACCAACACAGAAATTATAGTTTTGTTTTGAAAGATGCTTTTGGAAATTGTACCAGTATTGTTAATTATTCAAGGCAAAGAAACAAGTTAAGACTGTCTGTCTTCACCATGTCAACAGGATAAAAGAGAAGCATTGTTTGTATCTAGATGGGTATATTAAGCCCAGTCATAAATTTGGTAGAGAAAGGAGGGAAGAGTTAGAGGCATGCCTGAGACACATCTGGTCTTCAATGCAGAGATGAGTTTCCACAGTTAGAGCTATTTTATTAACTGGTTTAATTTGAAGTAAGAATACAAACAGAAAAATAATTGCTGCCACCCATACTTTCAGTCCTACCCCCTACCTCTCCTAGTTTTCTGGCCAAACCATATCTCTGCACTCCTTTGATATGCCTTATCCTTTTCTGTAAGAAGCTGGACTTGATCATCCTGATGGGTCCCTTCCAACTCAGTAATTTTTAATGGTAACATAAGTCACAATTTACTAATTGTGTGGTGAAGGGCAATGATAGTGTTGTACCAGCAGATTATGTAAATCAGAGAGAAGGGGTTTTTGTGTCAATCCAGTATTAGTTTTCTTTTTTTTTTTTCTTTTTGATCTTTTTTGTATTTTTTTTTTCATTTTAAGAA
This sequence comes from Melospiza melodia melodia, assembly GCF_035770615.1. NCBI lineage: Eukaryota > Metazoa > Chordata > Aves > Passeriformes > Passerellidae > Melospiza > Melospiza melodia. Next base: position 9,575,043 of record NC_086196.1, on the reverse strand, counting down.
CCTGTACCTGCTGAGTAATAAATTTTGTCGGCAGTTATTCAGCACAGAGGGTCAAATTCTGCTGTAAGCTTCAGATAGGAAATGGCAGGTTTCTGCTTGCCTCTTTTCTCCAAGCTTCTATTTTTCTAGCAGCAAACTCCCAATAAGTTTGAAAAAGAAAAATTATCTTTATTTAATTGCCTTGGACTAAAGTATAGAATTAAGCTTTATATTAAAATTATTAAAACATGTAATGAAGAACGCAATTTTATGAAGACATGAATTCAGAAAGTTGCCATGAATTTTCTAGATGTAGCCTAATGAATAAAAATAATAATTTTGCTTAAATTCTGTTATCTGTCACAGGAATAACACATCTTAATAATATGAGTTTTCTTTAATTAGCTAATGTTTTGTGTATAAATTAATGTTGGCCAAATAACAAACATAAGAATTATAACACCTCTCTTCATAGAAAACTGAGCACAAGAATGAGACACGCATTGAAGAAAGCATGGGTGTGACAGATCATTATCTGACAACTATTTTAATAACTATTTTAATGACTGGTTACCTAATTGCATACATGGAACTATTTTAGTTGAGCTCCTTGCTGGTATCATATATCTTAATTTTACAATGCTTTCTTTACAAAATCCTATGGAAACAATAGGATTCAATTCCAGTTCAGAGAGCAGGAAACAGCTTTGCAGTTCGGTGAAACTTCAAAACTGTTTTTATTTTACAAGATTTTGCAAGTTGTGGCAAGATAAAGCCACAACTTTTTGAAAATGAGAGAGGGTATGAGATTGGAGTGCTCCAGTGAGGAACCTGGACTGCAAGGGAACCAGACTCTTGACATGGGCCTTTTTAAGTGGACTTAAATTTCTGTGGCTGTTACAAGCACAAGGCTATTCTCTTTGCTGTCTTCTGTCTCTGTCTCTCTGCCTCTCTCACTTCTCTAATTTTGATCAGAAATTCTGTCCTGGAGCAAAGAAACCTTTTTCAACAAAAGTTTCATCTGAACTTCACTGAAAGTTGCAATTTCAATACACTGGCATTTTTGGCAGAGTTGACTAGCTCTACCTATGATTGCATATATATAAAAATCAAGTATCCCCTGCAGTAAGGAGCTGAGTAATCACATAGTCGTCAGCTACGACTTTATTATATTTTGATGTATTACTTCCTAATAAATTGGAACTCATAAGTGATGTATTGCTTAATAAAACTCAAACCTGGAATTCAACACATCTGTGGGAAACAGGCTATGGGTAATCCTTAAGCTAAAGCTACTTAAGTTTATGCTATACTGGATCTACCTCATTTTCACACAGAGTGTTATTCCCCCTGACTGGGTTGGTGAGTCAAAGAAAAAAAAGATTCTGTGACAAAGGCAGCCAGCAGTACTGTGATGGCAGTATAACTTCTGTTCCTTTTCTGTTAGCACTTTGTACACAACCCATCCTTTAATGTTCAGTTCCAAAACTGGATAGCACATTTTCTGGGAGGATTTTCCTCTCATCAATCATAAAGTTGACCTTAGCAACTGAGGGTGCCCAGCCATTTGTTTATAGACATGCTTACAAAGGTATTACAATGCTTAGCTGTGAAAGCTAAACCTCAGCTAGTGTGATATGTAAAATCCAAGATAAAGTGGTTAATATCACATTGAGAAAAGACTTTGATGGAATCAAAGGGAAGTGTTTCACCTCATTTGGGTATGTAATTTTGTTGAAATGATGATGACAGAATCAAACTGTATCTTGTTCATTAATACTGTTATTTTTAACAAACCCTTTAATCCTGGGAAATAGCTTTTTAAATTATTTTGATGAAGTATGTTATGAAAACTAAGCAGATGCTGCTCTTCCTGTACATATTGTACATACCCTAGTTCAGAGGATGCTTAGGCCAATACTGCAGGAGTTTTTTTTGAAAATTAGTTGCTCAGAGAATCAATCTGGCTGCAGTCTTACACCAAAAAGATATTTAATGCACTTTTGTTTTAATTCTCCCTTTTGTCTTTTATTTTCTCTATAAAATATGAGTCTTTAACAAGTAAATGCCATAGGGAAATCCCATACCAATACCATCTGCTTAAAGATATAGTGTACAGTACTTTTAAAAGTACATGCAAATGGAGGCAACATTTTGAAAGAGCCTTCTCTCTCACTGCATTTTTCATTCAGCACTACTGTGATTCCAGTGCAAAGACTGGATTTGCAAGAGAGCTACAAGTCTCCTTTATATAAATGATTTTTTTCAGTTCATCAAGAACAGAGTTCACTGTGAAAACAAGTGAACACTTAAGTGAGTTTATATTTCAGTGTTCATAGATCCTAAAAGTCATCCCCAGTGCAATGACCTTTGCCTAATAATGGTATAGCTGTGCAGTTTGCTTAATCTTATCTGCATCATAATAAATTGGAGCATATACTGCAGCCACAATCATAATAAATATCAGCAGCAAAATAAATTTCTCACAGCTTTCCCTGAAGTACCATTCGCCATTTCCCCTCAGACCTAAAAAAGCACTTTCCTATCTCAACCAATCTTTCCAAACACAGAAGCTGTCAACAGAGAATCTGGCTGCCAACTTTGCTGAAAGTTTCCTGGCGCCCCAGTTGCAATGGGTGATAGACCTCCGCGGGCTTCCCAGGGAAATGTGATCATTTCTTGCCCAGCCTTGTGTTCTCAGCACCATCCAATTAACAGTGGACCCCGACCAGCAAGGGTATCCAGCAGTGAATATTATTGGGAACCCAACTGAGCACCTGCTGGTAAGGTTTCCCTGTTTCCCTCTGCACTCTAAATACTCTCATTGTTTATTCATAGAGTCAAAGATTAAAGCCAGAGAGGGCCACTGTGATCATCTAACCTCTAAGCAGAAACTTTTCAATTTTTTCAACCTTCTCCCTCGCTTGCCAACATTAGATGTGGATGCAGAATGCAGTTTACAGTGACCCATTTAGAACTCCACCACAGCCCAGTCCTTCTGGGCTTGCTCAGGTATCCTGGTTTCTTGTTCAGTATTATCTGCGGTGAGTTTTGCAGAACTTGTGTCTGCTCTCCAGTCCAGTTTTGAGCCCTGTCCAGACACACTACCTCAGCTTTATCTCAGAGGAAAACTCAGCTCTTTTAAGAGATGTAGAGATCCTTGTACCAGAACTCAGAATCAATGAACTCCATTGAAATTTGTGTAAATTGTTCAGACTTATATCTGAAAACTCACAAAGACTGGCAGCGTGAGTTTTTCAGACAGCCTTTGTTCTCTCTCTCCTCCTTTCTTTTTGGCTGTTTTTTTTTTTTTTATTTTTAATTTGGGTTTAGGGTTTGGGTTTTTTTGCAATAGAACAATGCCACTATCAGTATCAAAAGTGAAATGTAGTTCAGAGCAGTCTAGGTTTTCATAGTGGTAAGTATCCACAGTAGCTCAAGGAAAAAAGCTTGAGGAGGAAACCCATGAAGAATTTTTAAATGGGTTCAAAATGAAGACTCAGCAGACCTCAGGATGGCAAAAAAGGGTTTTAATGTGACTAATTGCTACTGGAACAACGTTTTTAAACACACCTGGCACTTTCACGTGAACTGGTTTGTATCTGGATGATTCTGAAATGGGACTGTTGGCAGTCCCTTGTAGAGATGTATGTTGGACTGCTATATTGTATGCTTAATTCTGGCAGGTCAAAGCCTGCCCTGAAGGATTCCATATATCTACTTAGATAGACAGGAGTTACTGAAATGAGTATGGCATTTTAAAAAAAGATACAGAATATTCTTCATACATTTTCTTTGCTGGTCAAGGTATCTGAAGGATAGAAAAGTCTTAACAGTTGATAGCAATCAAAGGAGTTCAGGAGTCATTCATGAAAAGGGGTCTTTACAGACAGCCCATGGGAAATCTGTGGTGGAACAGGTGGAATCTGTGGCCTTTGGAAGACCCCATGCCAGAGCATGTCCCCTGAGAGAAACCACAGCCCATGGACAGCCTGCACTGGGGCAGGCTCTTGCAGGGACTGCAGCCTGAGAAGAGGGGCTCACACAGCATCAGGTTTCCTCTCTGAATCTGTGGCCCATGGGGAGCCTACACTGGGACAATCCATTCCTGAGGGACTACACTCAATGGAAATCACCCACACTGGAACACGTCTTGAAGAACTGTAGTGCATGAGAAGGACCCATGTTGGAAATGTTCATGAAGAACTGTCACCTATGGGAAGGACCCTGCACTGGAGCAGGGGAAGAGTGCAAGGAAGAAGGATCTCAGAGATAAGTGTGTTATGAAATGACCACAGCTCTCATTCCCCATCCTCCCTTGGTGGGGGATGTAGGAGAGTTATGAGTGAAGCTGAGCCTGTTGAGGGGAGGGATAGAGTGGCTTGATGGGTACCAGGCCAGCCAAGGACAACCCACCACAATCAAAAAGGTGCTTTGAACACAAAGAGAGCTACAAGAGCAAAGTCAGGTTTGGTACCAAAATGGCAAAGCTGTCTTCCTTTACCAAGCACACCAAATGAGTAGCTGTGCTGCTCTCTTCCAGGCTGCAGGTCTGGGTGCTGCAGCTTCAGGGGTGCAACTCTGACTGACACAGCAATGCCACAGAAGTCAGGCCTTAGCAGGTGACATTTCTGCTAAACTCATGGCTCTCCCTGGCTTTCTGAATCTCTTGGCAGAATTTTGCCTGGTGATTAGGATGTATAACTGGGAATCAGGTTACCTAGGGCTTTTATTTCTAGCTAGGGCATAGGCTTGAAATGCCAGTGGGTGGGTGAGGTGACCTTTAGTGAGACATCTCAGGTTGTTCTGCTTCTTTGCTGTAAAATAGAAATACAAGCCAGTAGGGAAGTAAAACATAATTCATTATTATTTGTAAAGAATTTACTGATCTGAAGAATGCAAATGTTCTACTTTTGAATAAATCTTATCCTTGTCTTACATTAAAGGTGTGTTATTCTTGCCTTTATAATAAAAATGAAGATAAAACAAATACTACAGCAAGTGATAGTGAAAATTAGTTGGTTCTTGCCCAATGCTGCATTGCAATTTCTATGCATCTAGTAGAACAATGAGAATCCTTAAGAAGAGGAGGATACTACTTTTCTCCCTCTCTTGCCTTTCAAAACATTTTAAAAGCATTAATGTAAAGGGATGCTATGTAATATCTTACCAAATTTTATCACACAATTAAACACAAAAATGGTAATTGAAGCATATTAGCCATCTATGAGGCTTCAAATATGAGGCTCTCTTAGAACATTGAAGCATAATTTTTAGTTTAGCAATCATCTAGTAGTATATGTTTTTTTTCTTTTTCACTGTATCCCAATGTATGAATATTTTATTTGGTAACTAGATAATTTCGCCATGACAATGTACAACTTTAAATATTATTAAAAACAATATTAAAAACAAGGTCTGACCAGAAAGCAAATAAACATTCTAGTGACAGCCTATTTTTGAGGCCAAGGTGTTTTTAAATCTTTTCTCACACAAAAATACTTTTTGCTTTTTATGGGCAGGTATTTGTGGTGTAACACAAAGTTGTTACCCTTCTGCCACCTAAGTCAGAGTCTGAATCCATCTGAGTTTTGGGCTGCTTCTTTCCTTCAATAAGTCCTGAAGAATGACCTGTCAGAAAAAAGGTTGTCTTCTGCCATCACTTATTCTAGTTACAGTGTTATTTCTTTTCTCTCTATAGATTTTGCATTTCTTTGTGTATAGTGGATCTTTTTGTCATCAGCAGATGGACAACAAAAAATGGAGAAAGGTGCTGTGAATAGTACTTGCAGAATTAAGCATATGAGTATCAAATACCTTTGATAAGCCACAAGGAGAACTTATAAGTGGTAAAGGGGTAAATCAAGAGATTTCCTAGCTCTCCTTTTTTTTTCCTAGAACAATGAATAGAAAGATTATTGTATTAGCACCTGAACTATTTTGTAGGTCAGACACAGCAAAAAACTTATTCTTACGTACTCATGGATAACCCGCATGCAGTGTACTGTGACATCAGTGTGGAGAACTCAAAAGGAGGAATATTGGATCTTGGACAAGTGTTAGGTTCTTCTTTTATATGAGATGGAAATTCACAGGGTTTAAAAAAAATTGTAGTAAAATATGCAGGTACCTCTTCATAGGCAAAACCCTCTGAGTGCCAAGCAGCATCTATCTTTAATTATAAACTGGCATTATAACACCAGTAAAATAAGTCTGTAAAAGCCAATTTAAATACAAGGCTTCAGTAAATATTCTGCCTTTTCTGTGATTTTCTAGTCTGAGTTTCTTGTGGTGCATTTATATTCATACATCTATCACTTCATTAACGAGTTTTCGTATAAATTGACCCTGACTGCTACTGTAAAATATAGCTTAAATGAAGTGTGGCTTGGAGACCACGAAGATTATTAAAATATTAAAGTATATACATTGAATCATATGAATATCTTTCTTGTGTAATATTTCAAGACTAAATACTTTTTGTCTGAAAGACAACCTTTAATGTACAAACTTGTGATCCAAAATGTACAAAGCTCCCTCTGGATCTGATTTTTCACTGGCTTCCATGCTTTAGTCACTTGTACATCTGAAAAATGGATTTTAAATGGCATCATTTAACCTAGTAGCCTTTGACACTCATTTTACTTAAATACAGACAAGTGGTTAAAGTACAAAACAGAGGAAAGCTGCATCCGTTGTCTTTTCTGTGAAATATAAGCATGAGATGGTGGTAGAAATTAATATATTCTGTGTGTAACTAGCAAGCTCAATTCTTGGTGGGAAAGTGCAAAAATGAAATTAATTCCTTGTAAAACTGCAAAAAATAATGTCTCTGACTAAGCATTTTTGTACTGAAAAGAAACACCCACAGGAATTGCTGGGGACTTTTGCAAAAATATCCATGTTCCTAGGGGATCACGGTGACTTTGTTAGGATTTTACCCTAGGTCCTTGTGTTTTTCATACGAATTGTCACTCTAATAAAAAACTTGTAAAATTCTTTTATTGCATACTAGTGAAGGGATAATCAGTGTCTTTTATTAGCACTTATGTTGATGAGAGAAAACTCTTAATTATGTTTAAATACGTACATGTACACCCATAGACTAATTCTGTTTTTACCATACAAGTCTCAGTAAGCTACTCAGTGACTAAGTACCATATAAGTTGCTCAAGATTTTGTGACCAGATGGTTCACGGGGCTAGCAATGGATTATAGTGCTTTCTAGCTCCAGATTGCCAGTTCAAATCTGGGTCAGGCTGACACTGTCTGAAAATTACTACTGTTTGGTGGCTTATGTGAAATAAGTTGAAGACCTCAATACACTTCCTAAAGGCTGGGTTAATATAACACAAATGTCACCAGACGATTGTTGGTTTCAGGGCTCAGGTGGAAGCACACTGAGGTCAGTGGAAAAACTTCCATTGATTTCAGTGGGTATTGAATTAGGTCTTAATTATGGAGAATGACTCCTTTGTGCTCTCAGAAGTGGTTATTTACAAGGGGAGAAGGATGCCCATGAACTGCTCCTGGGAGAGGAGTGGTGCTGCCAGCTATGATGAAGCAAGAGATTCTTATCTGTCCTTGTACTCATGGAGGATGAGTATGTAAGGATGGGCCCAGTCCTGACTGAAACACACTAATCTTCCTGAATTTAGGTAAGAGTAGGCTTATTCTGGCAGAGTGGTAGAGAGTCAAAACCTCTCTGAAGGTTTACATTATCATTCTCTTGTTAGGCTTGGTGCTCATCAACAGGTCACACAAATGGCTCCTATATTTTTTGCAGATCACCTCCCTCACCTAAGGATATTTTTCATTTTGTTTGAAGCGCAGAATTCATTTGAATTCCAAAGAGAATTACCTGGCTTCAGTCTAAAGTGCCTTTTGTCACCATCCTGGTTCCATTAGTGCAGCAATGAATGAGAAGTGACTTGATCCTTGGGGATAAGTGCCATCATAGGGAAGAAATATTACATATTAAAAACTCTTTAGTTTAACTGACTGGGAATTTAAACCAGACAGGTTAACGTGGGAAATGAGACACAGTATTATCACAGTAGTTGATTAGCCAGTGGATCAAACCAGTAGGAAAAATGGAGGAATTGCCATTTCTATCACATTGAGTTCAGATACATGTTCAGAAGACATGCATTAATCAGATGCGCCACTGGACTATGTCCAATAACACTGTTTGCATTGTGACAGTAATGTAGTATTATTGCCATGGGAACCACTAAAAGAAATCAAACTGAGCTGTTAGTGTAGTGAACTCCATCTATTTACCCCTGCCTTCTGCTCTCTGTTGAGCTTGGATTTAGTCCTACTCCAGAGGCACTCAAGTACAACTCTGGTTGTACCCTTTAAATAACATTAATTCAAATTTCAAAATCAGCTCTTGGGTATACAGCTGAGAAAAAATGTCTAACTCATTTGATACCCTTCTATGATAAGATCACCTTTTAAGTGCATGAAGGAAGATGTAGGATGCAGTTTTTCTGGATTTTGCTAAACCTTTTGATACCGTCCCTCACAGAACCCTTCGGCACAAGTTGTCCAGCTGTAAGACAGGCAGGTCCGTGGTGCTCTGGGAAGGGTTCCAATGAACACTCAGATAGTGACACTCAGATGGTGACCAGCAGTGCTCCTCAGGGTTCAATTCCAGAACCCGTTCTGTTCCATACCTTTATTATGATCCAGTTGAATGCACAATTAGAAAATTTGCTGATGATACCAAACTGTGAGATACTGCTGACTCTCTCAAGGAACGAGGAGCCTTGTGGAGAGATCTAAAGAGACTGGAGCATTGTGGAGACATTAATGCCACTTAACAAGAAAAAAAGTGTCAGTTTCTGCACCTGGTATGGAGCAACACCGGGCACAAGTATGAATCAGGAGGGGGATGGCTGGAGAGCAGCCCGGCAGAAGGACATCTGGGGTGCTGGGTGACAGCAGCTCCATGTGAGTCAGCAGACAGGAGGGCAAAGCCCATCCTGGGACCACCAAACCCAGCATTGCCAGCTGCTCAAAAGAGGTGATTGTCCCACTGTGTTCAGAGTTCAGCCCCACCTTCAGCACTGGGTGGAGTTCTGGGCCCACCACTTAAGGATGTGAAGATCCTTGGATGTATCTCCAGAGGACAACAAAGCTGGTGAGAGGGCTGGGAGGAGCGTCCTGTAGGGAGTGGCTGAGAACTCTTTTTTTGTTTTGTTTGGAGAGAAGGTGGCTGGGAGGAGATCTCAATCCCTTTACAGCTTCCTGGGGAAAGACACTAGCAGGGGGATGTGCTGAGCTCTTCTCCTGTTATCCAAGGACAGGATGTGTGGGATTGGTTCGGAGCTGCATCAGGGGAGGTTCAAATTTAACATTAGGAGGAATTTCTTTACAGCAAGGGTGGGAAAACACTGGAACCAACTTCCTAGACAGGAGCCTGTCAGTGTTAAAAAGGCATTTGAACTATGCCCTTAAAACCATGCTTTGTTCTTAGCCCAGATCTGCCCTGAAGTGGCATCAAAGTTGACTAAATTATTGGTATGGATCCCTTCCAACTGGACCTGACCTATCCTATCCTATCCTATCCTATCCTATCCTATCCTATCCTATCCTATCCTATCCTATCCTATCCTATCCTATCCTATCCTATCCTATCCTATCCATCTCTCCTAGTCAATAAAACTATAATTTCTTTTAAAATCATCCCTTCTGTTTCTTCTTTATCAAAACTTTTATGCTTTTATATTTAGGCAGATGCTGATGAATTGGGGATTTTATATTCTCGGTACATATTCTGAATGAAGTTTCAGTTTTGCTGTTGAATTGCTCTATTTTAGAGCTCCTCATTATTTTACCTGCCTAATTTTTACCTTGGAGGAAAATAATAATCTGACCAGTTTATTGTTGATAATAAATTATAATAATTGATACTTTCAGAAAGCACTTTTCCAGTGGGAGAACAAAGAAACCAGATTTTGGGACTGGGCCATGAACAGAGTCAGCAAAGAGAAGACAGATAAAAATATTTTCATTGTAGATGAGGCAGTATGGGTGTTCAATTTAGTCTTGAGATTAAGAGAAAGATAATCGTCAAACACTATTAGTGTAGAGCAAAAAACCTGAAAGAAATAAATCAAGGAAAATTTATGGCCTTTGTCCAGGCCTTACTGTCTCAAATAGGAAAGCTGAAGTGTTTTAAATGTAGAACATACTGTTATATTATGTTGTATATTCATGAAGAGATGAAATCACATAACAGAAAATTCACATCTTCATTAGGATATCATCAAGCAGGTGAAGAGGGGTGAGAGGCAGTTCCAAATTCAACACCAAATATTTGGATGAAAGATTACATTCTTATTACCAGAAGATATCAGACATCAAGCCTGCACTTGAGCTGTGATATAAACTTGGATTTAGAACATGCATTAGAACATATTTTGAACATGCATTAGAACATATTTTGATTTTTCTCTGTATTTATTTAGTAATGGATAAGTGATGACGGTAGTGCTTAATGAGAATCAGAATCATAGAATGATTTGAATTGGAGGAGATCTTAAAGATCATCATCTACTTCCAATCCTGCTATGGACAGGGACAACTTTCATTAAACTGTTTGATCAGAGCCCCGTCCAATCTGACTTTAAGCAATCTCAGACTTGGGGCATCCACAGCTTTTCTAGACATATGATTATGTCTTTTCTGTTAAACATAACTAGAATTTAATGAAGATAATTTAGATCATTTCAGCTGCCATCTTTGCATGGGTATTAATGTAGTATTGCCCATCAAAAAGTTTAGGGTGCCTGAATCATGATTTAAAGGGATCTGTAAGAGTTTTTAGATTTACACATGAGCTTGGGGAAGTCTGTTGTTCAGATTCCCAAAATGTTTTAGTGTCCTGTATTTAATTTCAGCTGTATTATGTTTGTGTATTTATATATATAAAATACACTATATGAAATGCCATTTTCTTTGGAAAGCAATTACATTCACATTTAGCCATATCATTCAGAACAGATTTACATAAGAAAATAATTTAAATGTGATATAATATCGTTTGATGAAATCTCAAAAAATTCTTCTCCTTTGCATTAATTATCTTTTCTGTGGTACTCTCCCTCCTCCCTCCCTCAACTGTGCCAGTAACTTTTAAATTTGCTAATTGGCAGGTGTGATGAGTGAGAACACAGGATCTGTGTTGAATGATTACAAGTCCTGGGTACTTCCCTTGAAGATACACCTTTTCCCACATGCCTGTGTCATTTCTGTTTACACAATCAACAGCTGACAGAGTCTAATTGCTTACTGAGAGATGCTGAAAGTCTTGGTGATATCACGGATTCATACTGCATTTTTCAGAATTTGCCTGACCTATAAAAAAGGAGGAGAAGAGACTTCATAATGTCTTCCTGAGGTGAACCAAGGTACCAACAAGGAAGAATTGCCAATACAAACCCACCAAATGGGTTATTTTGGGTTGGGCAAACACCATAGTTGGGTGATAAGGAGAATGCTATGCTACAGTAGAAGTTTTTTGCTTATAACATGAGACATACAGGACAGCTAATAATTTACCAACATATATTTGCAGAGGTTCAATCATTTGCTGAGCTTTGTTTCTAATTATTGTTAAACTTTATCTGACATAAGTCTTCTTTTCCTAACTCTCTGCCCATTTATTTTTTCTTATTTTTTCCATTGCTTTTTGTAGGATTGCACTTAACATGGAATTATGGTTAAGGCCATGCTGAATAAGCATATATGTGAGCAACTTAAAAAAGGAGGGTCATGTGAATCAAAGACTAACCAATATATTGGACATATATTTTAGCTGTGTTTATATATATTCATGCAGACAGTGAAAACCTGATCAAATGAAAACTTCCATCAGAGTGAAACCTCTTTGAGCATCAAGTGAGCCCAAGTAAAATAAGAAGACAACCACAGACAATCAGTGCTCTGGATTATAATGAAGTAAGACCTTGCTGGCCATTCTGTGTGGTAGCTCTCTCTCTCTTCTTTATGCAAAATGTGCACAGAACAAGAGGAAGGCAGCTCAGAATTCTTTTGTTTTAACTCGTGGAAGGACAAATAAAAAGTCAGTCATAGATAACTCTGTGAAGACAGTACAACTTCTGCAAGCATTATTTTGCCATAATTATTGTCTCTCTGGGCTCTCTGCTTTAGTTTTAGCCACCAGCCTACATTAGAACTGAATTATATTTCAAGTGTTTCATAATGGCCTGTTTCACAGTTTTGTGTGAAAAATTACCTGTATGTGGATGTCAGAATTCCCTTATAATTCAGACATATTCAAAATTTCATGTATTCTAAATTTAGCTGAAGAAAAATTACTGCCAAAAAGTCTTATTCAGTAGAATAGTCCCTCATGTAATATAGCCTTACCCTGTATATGATGATTTCCAGAAAAACAAGACCTATCAGTGAATGAAAAAAGATCCTTCTGGTTTTCATTCCTGTTTAAGGAAGATAAGAATTAGAAGAAAAACAGTCATTTGGACAGTGAAAACAGAATTTTGTAAACAGACATGTCAGCTTAACATTGCTGCTACCTAAATGGGAAAAGTACATGGTATACGTACACAAAAATTGGCAGGTAAACATTGACTTTTCCTGCCAGACCTAGAAAATGGTTCAAAGTCACGAAAGTGCAGATCAGATGTTGCTGAGTCAAACTCATTCTGGCCTGTCATTGACTGTATTTATGCTGTTTCTGGTTGTTTGAAAATGGGCAGTGCCACATTGTGCCATGCATAGTCAAGTGCTCTCAAGTTCTACCACAAGAAGATGGATTTTGTCTACAGCCTTGGATTTATGTGTTTAATTGCTCTCTGGAATTGACTAAGTTTGTTTTGAAGATACAGGTTCTGGTTTTGATGATGGAAGTGTCTTGGATTAACTGGCAGTGTCTAAGACCTTGAGCAGAATAGACCAGAATTTATTATATGTAATGATCAGAAATTTGCTAACTCCTTCTGAAAGTACAACTTTCATTACTCTGGCTTTATGAAACTCCACAGGCAGCTAGTAATTAACACCCTCACCAAGATCAGGTCTGATCTGTGGGTTGAAGACTAGGCTGGCTTCTAGACATATCCTCATGCATTTGTTTTTATTTGCATGTAAGAGGAAGAGGCATAAACAGATGTGCAGGAAGCAGCCTGGTGATGGCTATGAGAGAGGTTAATAGAAAGTCTCTTGGAGCTGCCCCTTGCCTCTTGTCCTGTTGCTGGGCATCACTGAGCAGAGCTTAGCTGCCTTCTCTGACACCTACCTTAAGACACTGATCTTATTCCCTCTCAGTCCCCTCTTCTTGAGGCTGAACAGGCCCAGCTCCCTCAGCCTTTCCTCATAAGAGTCCAGTCCCTTAATTATCTTTGTATCCCTCCATTGAACCGGCTCCAGCAGCTCTGTATCTCGTCCTGAGGAGCCCAGAACTGGGTAACCCAGGTATGGCCTCCCTAGGGCCGGGTAGCGTGGCAGCATCACCTCCCTCAACCTGCTGACAGTGCTCTACCTAGAACCACTGGGTTATTTCAGGCAAATATTTACTTCTCAGTAACTCAGTTCCACCTCTGTGAAACAAGCATGGAAATGTCAATCTGATGCATGCAGGGTTGCACAAAGTCTCAGAGATGCTGCAGTCCTTGATGACAGGAGTGAAAGCATGAGCCATCTTGGAAATGTCCATAAAGGACAGGGTGGTTACAGTTTCTGTGTGAGAGCTCCACAATACCTAACTTCAGCAATCTTATTTAGATACCCTGGTAAGATATTGGAACCCCTATATTCCATACCTATCTAGTGGAGAAAAAAGCTGCCTCCAAAGGGCAATTAAGAACATAATATCAGTGAAGCTCACATCCTGAATTGTCATTGGAAAAGTTGTTAATTACACAGAAATGCTATTAAAATAACTGGTGAAGATGTGTGCATTTTGCATCATATACATCAGTATGCTACAAGTTAATACCTACCCCACAGTTTCCTTACAATGTGGCTGCTACACTAGTCTTGCCTCTTCTCCAAAGACTGCCTTAGATTTGACACTAATAAGAGATTTGTATGGCTGTGCTTAAAAACAAGAACATTTTTAACTACAGAGTTTTCCCCAGCCATTTGGATTGGTCATGAAATTTTACATTGCTTCAGTTGATAACATCAAAAATATTCATACTACCCCAAATAAGATAAATATCAGGAAAACACAAGGAACTGGATAAAATGTTTTTAGCACAGCAGTCTTTTGGGGCTCCCTGAGTTCCGTTATGTATTTTCTGAAGTATGGCATCTAAATTTCTTGCACTTGTTCAGGGCTTTTAGAAGGCCCTTGGTGATACATGAAGGATTTCTGTACACAGCTAACATGAATGTTGAAGGAAGAATAGACCCCTTCAGTTCCTTTCTGTCTGTGTAAATCTTCAGAGGTTCTGAGCTGCTTTTTGATATTCTTCAGAAATGTACCTGGAGTATGGTTGAGAATTTCAGTGTGATAATCCCATGTTGCTAGTGATATTATAAGCAATATTAAATGTCAAAAATAACAAAAGACAGGCTGTCTTTTTTTCCCATTCCAGTCAAAGAAATAGTTATTGAAGTTATTCAAAACAGCAGCACATTTCACACGTTGTTGTAGAAATCTAACATCAGTGCTTTTTATTTTTCCTCTTTTTTTTTTTTTTTGCATGCAGTCAGACTTAGCTGATTTGTACTTATTTTATACATATGTCAGGGTCACCAAAGGAAGTAAGTGCTAACCTATCTCATAGCATGTGACTTGACAGAAAATATTATAGGTCACAGAATCCAAAGCTACTGGCCACCCACTGTGTTGCATTTATTATTGGGAAGCCTCATATGAAAGCTGCCATTCTGACAAAGTCTGTGCACAGAGACCCAGTAGTAGCTGTCACTCTAGGAGAAATCAATTTGTATTGAACCTACAGAAAATACAAATAACAAACAAGTTTCTGGACTGCCAAATAACAGCCTAGTTAGGGCACATTATAAATTATTCTTATCCACATTGAGTTGGAATGAAATTCTGTGATGTGGCAAAGGGTTTATGACCATATGGGGCTTTGATTTTTTTTTTTTTTCTTTTTTTTTAATGACTACAGACTTTTTTGCATTGGTAGTGGGTGAGAATGTTGGAACAAGAGTTAAAGCAAGGCAAAAAGGTATTAGCAAGGCAACTGAGCAATGATGGCAGGAGTTATGGCTGTTCTGGGCATTGCAATTTTGGAAGGTATTCAACTGCCATCTGAATTAAAAAATCTAGCAAAATGTAGGCAGAGGATAGACAAGGAGCTGGGTATAAGGAAGGTGATGAAATAAAGATCAGATCTTATTTACATTGTGTCCAGCATTGAGTTCTTAGTTCATCCTTTTCTTATTTCTGGGTCTACTTTGATATGTAATAAACCCCAGGTCTTTTCAGAATGCTGCTAAAAGCATCCTGGCATGGCTTCCTGGTAGATTTCTTTTCAGGGCTCTGCAAGCCCTGATTTTGGATACAAATGCAGGGGGCCTGTCAAGTGTTAAGATCTAAAGTTAAACCAAGCATCCCTTTTCCATCAAAAATATTATTAACCAGAAAATTATTTAAAGCAATAATATTTATTAATTGGATTTGGCAAGCTCTTAGAGATAACCAAAACAACAACAACAAAAAGGAAAATTTCTCTTCCAAAAATCTGTATAATTTCAGTCTTTTTACAAGAAAACATCTTAGTTTTGCCAAATGAGAGATTTTACTATTGTCCCTAGTCACAGATTCTTAGAAAGGTTTTGTAAAATATCACACAAACCAAAATATTTTGGCTGACCCACTTTCTCCTCTAGCGTCTTGAGCAAATTGACAATGTTTATTTCAAGGAGATTCAGGGTGGGATTTTTCTCTTTCTTTTCTTTTTTTTTCTCCTTCCCAACCTTTACGTTTTGAGCGGTGTTAAATCAACTTTGACATATGTAGCTCTGCACTAAGATACCTCATAAACTCTTCCTGCTCTCAGTGTTTTATAATGGCTTTCCTGTTTTAGTGCTGGCAATTTGACCCCTTGCAGTTTGCAGTAACAGGATTAATTTTTCAGTTTAGGGCAAAAGGGACTTGTGTGACATGGCTTAAGTTGTAATCACACCCACCAATGAGGCTCCAGGTCTGCAAAAGCACACTTCTCTAGGGCTGACTGGATATAAGCTGCAGATATCTAGAGCATAAATATATGGTTACCATGAAGACCCTAACCCAAATTCCAAAGCAGTGTATTTACTCCACTTACTACTTTTTTGGTATTTAGCTGCAATATTTTCTAGCTGCTTGTCTGCTGTTCTTCACCATTATATCTGTTCACCTCAAGTGGCTGCAGAGATTCATTTTTCCATTTCAGATGAAGGCCTAGTCTAGTCAACAACTTTGTACATGCTTTTTGAGTTAATGAAGTCTATCAAGCCCTGTTGGCTTTTCTCTCTGAGCATGTTTGTGTCAGGACTGTGGAAAGAGGCTGGCTAGCAGGTGCCTTGGCACAAGGAGTGACAGGGATGCTGGTGAACTATTGATGCTTGGTACTGCTGTCAAGAACTGGTCAGAGCTGCACAGGGATCGGAAGAGCAAAAATGGGATCAAAGTATTGAATCAATGAATCGCTCCAGAATCTGAAACCTTTCAGTCAACCTGACCCAGAGGAGCTCTTGAGTTTGACTACATTTCTTAATGTTCTTGGGAGAGGTTTGATCTTCTTGGTGGCCTTGTGTAAGGTCTCCCTCACAAGATATTAAACTATTTGACAAGTCCTTCCAGTAAAATTGATGCACAACATCTGTAGTATTTTGATCTGCTCTTAATCTCTATTAAGAGATTACCCTGCAGGTGGCAAAATTTTGTACTTTAAATGGTTGAGCTGGTTTAGGTCGTGGGTTGCTTTTGGCTAGAGATTTCCAGTGGATCTGTTTAATTCAGTATAGACACTATATATGTTCCCCTGGTAGGGACAAAACTCTCCATCTCTCTCTCTTCAACAATGGTGATCCAAACATAACCAATATTAAACATCTGTCTTCTTCATGTAAGAAGTGTGTTTCAAAACTCCATTGTGTGTAGTGGTTGGACAGGATGTAAAGGAGTTTACTGGTATACGAGACTGAATTTCTGAATTGTATCCCTGACATCTTTGTGCTGATACCATTAGGAATTTGGTTGGGTTGTTTCCTGGCATCATGCATATGCATAGAAACAGACCTGAGGTACAAAGGTGTAACGCTTTGTGTTAAATTTATATGTGAGATTAACGTGCCAGCCAATAAGAGTGCTATTAATTTTATTTGAGTGCAGTCAAGGAAGGACACGGATGTAAAATTTTGTAAAATTTGTATTCCAGGGGTCACTTGATCCATGCAACTTACTTTTTTTTCTCTATTAATGGGATACAGGGGGCTTTTCTGACCCCCTCCTCTGCTCATCCTGCATCTCAGGGAAGTCATAGTTACAGCAAAGCCTGCTGCAGTGAATTGCTGCTGAGAGAGCTTCCTGGCCTGCAGTGCTGCTGAGAGGATCAATAGTTTTCCATATGTGGAAAGTCTTCTGATGTGGAGCTAGCTCAGGTGTTCTTGCACTGTGCTGGCCATTGCTCAGGCAGAACTATCAACTGGACATCAAGGTTTAGCATTCGTACCACCTTGCTTTGCCAGGACTGAATTTGAGTGCCTGAAGATAGTGACTTTTTTTGGTATAGTCACAAATGCAAGCAGGATGTCCACTAAGAACATAAAATATTTAGTGATAGTAACCCAGAAGGGGTGGATGGCTTATGCAAGAGTCCTACCCCAAATTACTGTTGCACATGTATAATGAATCTCCTCTTCTGCTTTTCTCTCCAACGAAGCTATGAATATCTTCAATTTCTAGAAAAAAAAAAAGGAAAAAAAATCCCTGGTCAACCCTGTGGTGCTAAAATAAATCTTTCTTTATCCTTTAAGCTATCAAGTTCCAGCTGTTCCCAGAGTTCACTGATGTGTCAGGAAGGAATTGCTTTAATACTTTCATAAAGAAATATTTGCTCATGCAGACTGTTAAGCTTTGACTGTTGTTCAGGGGGCTTTGTCTCTCTACCACCACTGGCTGTTTCTCTTGCTCTTAAGCAGCTCACTTTGCTGCCCACCATGAGCCATCCTTTCCCAGCCAAAATGGTCATGTGTGATTTTCACATTCAGAACCCTGACTGCCAAAGTCAGATCGTACCCTCATGACCCATATAAAATCTGTTATCAGTTTCTTCTTCTTGTCAAATTTCAATTATTAACAAACCTTAAGATTCTGTTACACCAACTATTTAAAGTAATAATTTTTCCCCCTTAAACAGTAGAAGCAAAGACATTATAGTGATTATTTTTATTCTGCAACCTAAGTGGATTAGGTTTATCACTGTTGGTTCAGGTTCCACAATAAAGTAGATTTATTTATTGTTAGCTTGGGTTAAAAAAGGGAAAGAGGTGTCCAAAATCCTTCCACACACATCTGTTAGATTAGAACACGGGAGCTCTGGTGCTTACTTTTTACTCCTTTGCCTGCTTCATTGCACTCAGGCTGGAGAGTCAGAATAGTGCTGGTGGGAGAGCACAACCACTGCTCACAGTGAATCATGGCAGGCAAGCACACAACTGACTGTGTAGTGATGTCCTAACATAAAAATAAATGTCAGTATAGATGATGCAGATACATTTTCCAGAGCCTTTAGTACGCAGATATGCAAATCTGCATGTCCTGCTCCTTGTAAGAGCTAAAAAATGTGTTGGACACTTTAACAGTTTAGCTATATTTTTTATTATTATTTTTATTTTTTACTTTTAGGATGATGGGTTGGAGGGCTGAGACTGAGCTGGGATGCTGGGGAGGACGCTGAAGGATTGGAATTGCAGTCCCTGCTGCTGACAAATGCTTTGGGGTAGTAATTGCTGTACTTTCTGTTCCTTCTTCTCTTCCCTGTAGCAGTGACTTGTACCCTGACCCCTCCCCAGGACCATCAGTGCCATCTGGTTGCCCACAAGCCTGGCATAAAGGGAAAAGAGACCCCTGGACTGCTCTGCTGCCCCAGCAACTCCTTAAGCCTCAAGCTGCTAAATGGTGACCTGTTCACGTGGCTTGAGAATGGTGCAGTGGGTGCTGGCAGGTTCAGAAAGACTGGGAAGATGGCAGCTGGAAGCAGTAGGATGTGCTGTTCCTACCTCTCTGCTACTTCTGTATGGAATCCCACAAATGGACACAGGTCTGCAAGACTAAGGCGTGCATGCCTTGAAGGAGCTGAATGGCTGAGCCAAAGTTGTGTGTGTGAATGTTATTTTGTTAGTCAAACACTTTTTCTCAAAAGAAACAGGATTTTCTCTGGAAGCTGGGGCAAAGCTTGATTGAGAAGTGCATTTAGACTCAGTTTAACTGGTTAATCTTAGCAGTCTCATAGGACATATTTTTAATTTCCTGCCCAAAATGTCTGTGTGATGTGTGGCATGTTTTTAAGCAGAAGATGTTTTCACAGAAGATGCACTGGTACTTCTACAATGAGCATATATCTGATTTGCAAAGTACCCTGAGATGCTCTACATTCCTCATGGGAAATATTGTCTCTGGTTTGCATTTCTCTAAGGTTGGTGGATTCATTTAAAATCCTGGGAAGTTCTACATGGTGATTTTGTAGTAATGACTGCTGGTTACATAACTTTTTAGTATGTCAGTTAATTCTTGCCTCATGACAGGTCAATTCTCTCACATCAGAGTTCTCCATCATTGGCTTGACATACAAGCATTGACTCTGCTTTTAAAAAAGTATCTAAAACACCATACATAATTATTTTCAAAGTCATACAGTCATTTTTCTTCTATGAAGAGATCCTATGAATTTTGCCTACTATAGGCACAAGACATAATTATCAGAACAAAATTTTCTAGAGTTTGTACAATAATTTCTTTGTTCTTATTATTTTTGTGAGCAGGAAAAAACCCCCACAACAACATCACTTTAAAAATCATTCACTTTGAATTGTGAACTACA
This sequence comes from Melospiza melodia melodia, assembly GCF_035770615.1. Classification (NCBI taxonomy): domain Eukaryota; kingdom Metazoa; phylum Chordata; class Aves; order Passeriformes; family Passerellidae; genus Melospiza; species Melospiza melodia. The sequence continues at coordinate 9,555,007 of NC_086196.1, read as the reverse complement.
ATTCATGAATCAGCAGGAACATGTTAGAGTGAAGTGTTGATAAACATTGTACATGATCTGCTGGCTGCATTTAACACTACAGATGATTTTTCTTAAATTTGGGGAAAAAACTTCAGGTTTTAAAACTATATTTTTATGGAAATTATTTGTTATTTCAGTATTATGCACTTTCATTGGAAGCGCAGTGAACACTTTACAAATCTCTGGATTACACAGTAATTTTACTGAGTATGTTTACATGGAGACACTGAGTCACACCACACCCAAATTTAAACCTGGATGTGAAAGAGTCTCTTGTGGAGCTCTGAACAGGGCCCTGGAGCTCTCATTTCTCTCTATACTGGACTGCAATCAGTTTTGCTACCTTTAGTATGCATTCCACATCCACAGGACGGCCTGGCATCTCTGATGTGATAGCTTAAATCTTTCAAGCAAATATTTATGTGAGAAACATGAGCAATTTAACTGCAGAGCAATAGTAGTTTGGGTTTCTATTTCCTTAGAAAAGACAAGGACCAAGCTCTTACCAGATTAAATAAAAGCCTACTTTCTTCTTTGGGTTTATGCTGTTGTCTGGGAAAAAATTCATACAGGGATTTGGCCTGTTTTCTGAATCATGAGCTTCTTTGAGGTTTACATATTGTTCCTGTTCCACCCTCCTCTCAGCTAAGTTGAAACTTGATTTCCATGATGTCTTTCATCTTCCTGAACAAATAGCAGTTGCTTTTGTTGTCCTCTGTAGTTTTCCCACCTGACTTCTCTCTGTCTTGAGCAGCTGAGAAAACTAGATATGCCATTTCTGATTCAGCAGGGGTCTCATTTTCACTGTACTCACCCATTTCCCTTAGTTGTTCTGTAAACAAAAACTTCCTTTGCCCTGTCTTCCCTTATGGCATTCTTCATTAAAGACTCTCATTCTTCTTTCATTTACAATATGATTTACTATATCTGCAGTAATTTCATCGCTTCTCCAATACCTGGAGGCAACTTCAACACAAACTTTGTAGCTGGCACATCTCTTTGCTGTGCTGTTCTTTAATTTCCCATTGTCTTCTGGGACACATAGAGGCCTCTTTCTGCAGTCACTCCATTGTCACACCCTTCCCTCTGTGACTTTGCAGCAAGAATTCCCATTTATTCTGCTGGAAGAATGGAGTCTTTACTATGATGGATATTGCAACAGCTGCTCTTTTGGCCCAGAATTCCACAGACCCATGAGAAAAGCAAATTCATTTATGTGTATGCTAAACAACTACTGCAACAAGTACCCAACATTTTATGAAATGTGATGTCAAAGGCTTTCAGAGGTGGATGTTTATTAGTGCTGGAGGCTGGACAGCCCGAGCTGCAGGTTTGCTTCTATCATTGTTTCTTCTTCCTGTCCCAAGTGCTCTGCACTGAAGCTGAATGCACTCGAAGGACCAGCACTAGTGTCTGTGGGCTTATCTGTCCTGCCTGGGGGAATCTAAGGCACTGTAGTAGTTTAGCTTCTCTTAGCTAAGCCTAACCTCTAAAATCACGAATAAAATGTATTGGACAACCAGCAAGGTGTTTATTCCATTTGTGATACTCACTTGGCCCTGAGGTTCTGCTCTCTCCTTCACATACTGCATAGTGCCACAGGGACGTGTATCCTGGGATCTAGAAGAGAGTCAAGAGGAGAGAAGGACCCAATCCCATCTGTTTCTTTGACACCACCACCAACCATGCAATAATAGTTTTAATATCACTCCTAGACCATGCAAGAGTCCAAAGCTTTTAAAGAAAAATGTTATGCTGAGATGAGGTGCTATAGTCAGTTGTTTTGTGTTTTAAAGATCCTATTATTATCAAAAATATTGTAAATTATGATTTCTCTATTAGTCTTTTGGATTGTTAATAGAATAAAATTTTCACAGTGTAGATTCTTTCATCTTTTAGGGGTCCCAAAAGCTGTACAAACAACATACAGGAATTGCTTCATTCTGTGCAGAGTTGCAGTCATCTCCAGACTAAAATACAGTAAAGCTTTACATTTCTGTATAAATTTTTAGAAAGAACATTATCACAAATGTCATTGCAGTAGAACTGCAAGGGGTACTTTGGTGTGTAGATGTAAATTTCTGGTTGGAAAGTGATGAGGATAGCTGAGCAGTCTCCCAAACTGCAGCATGGGATTGTCAGTGTTTCTGAGCTCATTGCATCTTGCCAAGGAGCAGTGTCCTCCAGCATCAGGCTGCTGTTTCTGCTCAGCTCTGACTCAGAAAGGAGAATGTCACCTTCTGAGTCACGGGTGTCCTCTGTCATCTTGGGTTTCACTGGAAATTTTTAATGCATGCAGAGGTGTAATGTGGAGTCAGACCAGCTTGAACTGCAACACAGAGGGACCCCAGTTAGTCCCAATGGCTTTGTGAATAAGCCTGATGCATGATTTTCCAGGCAGAAGCAGAACTGGATTGTGTGTGCAAGGCTCCCCTTTCAAAGCAGACTTCTCTACAGACTGAGCCACTGTCCCCACACTCTTCAACGTTCTCTTAAGGACCTGGGCTACTAGCTTGAATTTAGGAGGTGTAGAAAATATTGCTGCTCAGCAACTCACTGAAAGCTGTGATCTAGTGCCATTATTTCATTTCAGTGCCTCATCGGCTCCTGATGTGCTGGCTGATACATTAATAATGTTTTTCACATGCATTTATCACTCCCAGGCTTCATGCAAATGCTATGGGGACTGCAGCTGGTTTGCAAACCAGGTAGAAAGGCTGAGGCTGAGCTTTGCAAGCAGAGGCAGCTGCAAAGAAGGATTTAATCTTAGCCACAGGCTGAAACCATGACTGTGAGTTAAGATATGCAAAAGGTCAGTGCTTTGGAGATGGAGGCAATGGCCAAATGACAAGTGGTGAATGTGTGCAGAGAGGAATCCTAGGGAACTTAGGGACTTGTATACATTGGCTGCTTAAACCCAAGCCCACTTGATAATGTAAATTCACTCACTTTACTGCTTTGAACAGGAAGTGTTGTTTTATAAAAACTGAATTTTAATAATTTGACCTAAAATCTCTCTCACTGTCAATGAATGATAGATTCAGTGGATAATTACACTAATTTATTTCAAATAAATTTCAAATGAAAATTATATACTGAGGAGAGACTTGATTTAAAATCTTGTTGTTTTGTCCCTCATTTGAAAACTTGTTTGCAATTAGTCAAGCTGTCAGATCCCCAGGGAATGTGTTTGTTTATTTATTTATTTGTATTGAGGAGTTGTGGGGGAAGGAAAGCTATTTCTCTAAGCAGGTGGGAAAGTCTGTGGTAATCCTTTTGTGCAGAATGTTTCAGATCATAGCTCACCATGAGATAGCTATTACATTTTGCCTTAGTATGTTTTTTCCAGTGGTACTAGTGTTAATCACAGGTCATTTAGTGGCTGCAAGTCCTTTTAAAAGGAATCAGGGGCCTGAAAGTAGATGCAATCTTTAAATCCTGCCTCTCATCCTTCCCTCCCCAGAACTGTGAGCATGGAATTGCCTTCTTCATGTCCTTGGGACTCAGCTGGGGCTGGTGCTGAGCAGGGGCTGTGTGCTGTGCCAGGGCCAGAGCAGCACAGCAAGGTGTGATGCTGCAGTCTGTGCCTAACAAGCCTCTAGGCCACAACACTTACCCAGAGAGTTAGAAGAAGAGATTAACTCTTTTATTTTCCAGGAAAGCACTCCAGCTGCCTGGAAGGAAGCACTCTTCCTGCTCATTAGGGCTGTACCATCAGCAGGGACCAGAACAGGAAGATTCTAAGGGATAGCAGGACTTACAAGCAAGAAACTCACTTGTCTTGCACAAGGGGCCATGTTGTATTTCATTGCCTGTTGATATATGGCTGCTAATGTAATTCACTCCAGGAAAAAATACAGAACTCATTCTGGGAAGGGCACAGCAATCTCTCCCACCAGTGGCTTTACTACAGAGGTACTGAACTCTTTTCTCTGCTCCAACCCCTTCCTTGTTACTAACTGTTGTTACCAGAATTGGGTTTTCTCCTTTTTTAACCCCCTGTCCATTTTCATGTTAGATCTGCCCTGGCCTTGCTGAGGGATCACTTAATAGTACACTTTTGTATAGCAGTCTGGAGTAAAATTTAAGCTATAAATTTAAAAAAGCACAAAAAATCATAGGGATGTCTTAAGACATGGTCAAATAATCACTGTCCACAGTGCTTGAAATGTTATTGCCCTGTATTTTCTGCTGCTGCCCTTAAAAGTCAGAAAAACTGGGTTCTGTTTCAGATGGTTCCCAGTCCATCTGAAGCCAGCAGGGTTAAGTTGGACTAGGAATGCAAAGCATGTTGAAGCATGGAGAAGCCTCTATGGGTCAGGACTGCCTTTTAGAACACCAGGGCCTGTATGATGTTATTAAAGGGTTATCAATTAATATAAGAACCTTCAGTTCTGGAAAACAGATGAAAACATGCAAATATACCAACATACAAGTGAAAAGAAGGGAGAGAGAAGATGGATTTACACCCTGCTGAATTCTTATTGTACAACAATCTAGAAAGTAGCAAATAGAAGAAAAATCATGGGCCTTCATTGTCCTTATAGCATTAGTGAGAAAATGCTGATAGCAGTTGCAATGATTTTAAATTTGTGGCCGGACAGTAAGAAGAGGGCTATGTAAGCTTGCTTGGTCTTAGTGCCAGAAATTGCTTTTTCTTACTGCATATCAACAGAAAAAGAGCTATAGATATATCCCTGGCAAAATCATCCCATTGAAGGCAAGATACCTTTCTGAATTGCAGAATGGCCTCCTTAAAGTAAATGGGCCATTAGTGATTGAATTCAATCATCCAGATGATAGCTCTAGCTGGCATGGGGGCTGAGTGCAGGGTGACAGATTTTACTCCCTGTCATGGGCAGTCATCAAGAGCTCTCCAGAGAGAAGGAAGGAGGTGCTTGCTGGCTCACCCTGAGAGATGGCTGCATCATGCCTGGCTGTGTGCTAGCTGGGATGTGTTAGTGGGGGTGCTGCTGCAGCATGTTGGCTTTCCTGCACATCACAGCAGCCACGAGGGATCTGCCCACAAATGGGCAGTGGGGAGGAGAGAAGCCATCCCTGTGTAGCTGCACTTTTGTGGTTGTCTCAGCCCTCTGAGGATCAGCCACCTCTGAATGGGCAGTGACTGCAGCACAAGGGCAGGGGTCATGATGGCCTGAGCTCTTCCTTCATGTCCTGGTGCTTTGTAAATGTGTACCTGGAGCATCAGGCACAGCAGACCCACGTGTCTGCCCCGTGATCACTTTCTGGGAGACAGCCACCCGTTTGTTTTCTGTTGGTTTGCTTGTCTGCAGAGTCTGCGTTTATTGACACAGGTGAAAAATCCCAAACTACACCTTTTCATAAAATGGTGAATTTTATTTAAACCCAGTCACTCAGCCAGTGCAGACAGGTCTGGAAGGACAGGAGGAACTGAGAGAGCAGCAGCAATCAAGAGGACCTGTGGGGATCAAAGCAGCCCCACTCAGTGCCCTCCTACCTCCAGGTTATTTCATCAGCCCTAGACTAGCAGCAGGGAGGTTATTTTGTCTACCTGGAGACATGGATTGATGTGCCTCGAGGGATGTGCTGCAGGAGAGAAGTTTGAGATTACTTACCTCTGACTGTTTCTGTGATAAAATGCTGCAGGATCAGAATTTCCACTGGCTAAAAAACATGATCATTCAAGAAATCTGCTGGACAGTTGCAAAAAATTCATATGGTTATCTCTGTCTGAAAAGAGTCAACTGACTTTATAAGGAAAGCATCAAATTTAAGCCTGCTAGGAACCAAATCCACTTGTTACCTACATAGTAGATGCACAGACACACACCAATATTTATTCTGCCTGAAGGGTAAACACAAGGCTCTCATCTCTGGAAGGTGCAAATCTTAAAACTAGTAAGTTAGTGGAGGAGATGCTGGGTAACCAACACAAAAACAGTGCTATTGGCATCCTAAATTCACATTTTATAGCTGTGATATTAACATAGGTGGGCTACAAACAAAATCAGAGCTTGCCTTACTGTGATAGTGACAATTTCATATTATCTTTTTTCTTCAATTTGAATACACAGGCCAGCTGGACTTCCCAGTCCATGCCTACATATTTTCTAATTTGACAATAAAATTATTCAATTGAGTAAAAAATATTATTTTCTGTAAAATATAGTATTTTAGCTCTGTTGCTTGACAGTGCTCTTTTAAATAGCCATAGACTTTTGGAGCAAACAGATTTGGAAAAGAAGAGCTGGCCATGAAAACTACCATTTCACCACAAAAAATCTTCAGGTTTTCTTTGTAGGCAAGAAATGCCCCTGTGTGGATGATAACTGTTCTACAGACGTAGCTCTGCATTGTCCTCTTAGGCAGCCTCCCTCCCTAGGTGTGACTGTAAGCTAACATGCTGCTGTAAAATCTGGCTTGGGCTGCCAGGCCTTTGATTAGAAACAACCTGAAGGATTGAGCTGGATCAATAGAGTCAGTTTTAATAGTGAGTGTCAAAAGCTTCCAGACTCTGACTCAAACAGAATAAGGAAGGATCAGGAGCCAACCTCAAAGGTGAGTAAAAAAGTGAGCTTGTAGTAGATAGGTATTTTGAGATAAATGAGAACATCACTGCTAAGGTTTAGGAAAGCCAAACAGCAGGAAAGTCAGCAGCACGCAGTCTGGGATCTTGGCATAAAAATGACAATAAACATTTTTCCCAAGTTGTTTTGTAGATGCTGAGCTTATTACTGGTGAAATCAGCAGCACCTCAGCCTGGGTCCTTCTCTTGTGCAGAGTGGCTGCCTTCATGTTACATTAATCTAAAAAGGCAGAAACATTAGATAGCACCAGAACATGAACTGAATTTTGATAAGTGTTTGCTTTTAAAAGGTTACACAGAATTTGATTGCAATCAGCAGTTCAGGGTATGCTAGTCATTTTCAGACTCCTTCCATATGCTTTGATATTTGACTATAGGTACCTGCATAGTCAGAATTTTCGTAAGCAATTCAGATGTTCAAAGACAACTTTTAAGGGCCTGATTTCAGTCCATCTCCTTGATTAAAGTTCAGGTGTTTCACTAGTCATTAACCCAGTTCTGTAGCAATGTCAAAGCTTTGCCTTTTGGCATATTTCTATGGCTATGATGTGGCTTTTCTGATAGAAAGTTCTTGCAACCCTTTGTAAAATACATTTCGAAATATTAACCCACACTTAATTTTTGTTATGTTGAAACAGAATTTGTCACAAGTGCACTTGGAATATTATTTCTTTTAACAATTACTTTAATTTCTTTTAATGATAGAACTTTTATGCTACATGGCAGTATTGGGGCCTTTGTTTATGTAATGTTCTGTTGTCCATTAAAGTTCTACCAGAATAAACCAAATCTTTATTTGCTGTTATTATAAGTATTTGAAAATTAGATCAGAGTTTGGGTGCTTGCCCTTGATAAGAAAATAAGTAGATAATGATTATAATTAATCCAAAGGCAAATACCTTCAAGAGGTTGGGAATTTTGTTATCTTACTTTACAAAAAGTAAGAGAAATCGAGCAACCAGATGGGCTCCCAGCCAAAAGGTTATCATATTATAACCACATAGGTCAAATTGTTTGCCTAGTCCCTTTATATTCATACGTACACATAGAATAAAATTTTTCCAGTTTAGAGGAAAATGTAATAGTCTATATTTATCCACTTTAATGTAGCTGGTGTTTTATGATACATTTTTATATTTGACTGTGGACATGTGTCCTTTCATTAACTGCAGCTATGTTGCCTTGAAGAAGTTTTTGATCTTTAGCTTATTCTCAAGCACTTATTGCTGCCACTCTTTTGGAGACTTCAACTTCCAATCTGCTGGTAGAGCTACTTGTGAAACTCTACCCATTTCAGCCAAACTAGGTTAGCAAAGATCTAATATTTAAACTGTGACAAGTCCAATGAATTAGATTACTTTGAAGGGAGAAGCAAAGCAACTGTATTGCAAATATCCATCTGTCTCCATCCTGTGAAAAATTCCTGAAGCCCTCAACCAGACCAGACAGAGAGCCTGAAGAGTCAAGCTTTGTGAAATTCTGTGGCCAGATAGTAATTAGTTTCTAATCTCCCTTTTTTTCTCTGCTGAGTTGCAAGAAAAAGAAAAGTTTAACAGTATGGTTAAGTGAAATATGAAGAACACTTTTTCACATATACAGGGTGGAGGGGAACAGTAATGAAATGGAATAATAGCAAATGCAAAAAGCTTCACATAATCTTAACTGCATCAAATTAGTCTCTGGTAGCAGCAGTGAGCCAGGTGAAATAGTAGTAGGTAAAATAACAAAGTTTTCTCCAGAACAGGAGGAGCAGAAGGAGAGTTATCACCCATTTTTGCAGATGAAAAAGAAAAATTATTCTTGGAAAAAAATATAGCAAAGGGAAAGTCAATAGTAGGAAAAGTAGCATCAGTAAGAATGTTTGAAGCAAGAGCTCTACCCAGGAAGTTACAATGTGAAATGCATGGAATCATGTGCTTAAACTTTTCAGAGGGCTGCAGAAGCCTGCCTATGGGAGCTCACCACTGCACAGGGCCTTGGATGTTTTTCAATCTATAATTTGTTCTCATTTTTCCCTCTAAATTTTCAAACAATTAGCATAGAAGGGAAAAATGTCAGCAAGAAGCTGTTGTAGCATGGCAGGTGATATTTATATTTTTTAGGTTCTGAAAGATAATGGCAAAGGGCTAAATCCTGCCTCTTTTCACACCATTGTCTGTATCCGATTGGAGTAATCTCAGCATTATTATTGAAATTTCATTCTTTTTCAAATTAGCAGAACTCATTTTGTGGTGTTAGCAAAACAGAGTAGAGGTCAACAGGGTTTATGAGAGGAAGGGAAGAGTAGGCTGAGGAACCACAGGGTAGGGACAAGAGCAAGCAAGAAAATCTGACTATGCCCAACAGCAGCCTCAGTGCAATGCAAACTGGAGAAACCCAGCACGAACAGAGTGCATAAGAAATCCAGTACTCTGGCAACTTAACTGACTGAATACAGCACATTTTAGGTTAGTTCTCTGTAATTATAATTATTATTTCATGACAGGTAACTAACTTTGATCCTGCATTAAGTGTTTTTTATAATATTACGCTGTTATAGCAGTGCGCATGTAGTTTATAAAGTTTTACACATTCTTCAAGATCTCACCCAGGTGAGGGGTTGGACAGGAGGTGTGGGCCAGGTGCTGGCTGAGGTCGGAATTTTGCAGTCAGGATGTGTCTTCGTTTCAAAAGACAGGTGTCTGCTAAGGAAGGCAGGAGCTTCCCCTGAAATGGGAAATGTAAACCCCCTCCCTTTGAATTGTAATAAATTTTAAATTAAAGGGCTCTCAGGCAAAAAATATGGGAGCAGGAATCACAGTTCTTTACCAGAGAAGAAAGTTAAAATGAACACTGCAGTAAACTAAAACACCACTGACAGAGTCAGAACACAACCTGACACCCTGTTGGTCAGGGTGTTGGCAGCAGTCCAGTTGAAAATGTGGCTGCAGTTTTCCTGGAGTGTCAGGTGTGGTTCTGCTGGAGCAGGGATTCTGTAGAAAGGTGTAGCCTTCCTCTGAAGATCCAGTGGAAGAGGCAGCTGTTCCTCTGGGGAAATCCAATGGAGAAAGCCATGCTGGTGCTCCAGAATCTCAAGATTATATCCAGGTAGGAATGCTTGGGCTCCTCCCTCTAGGCGGAGCATCTCACAATGGGATGCTATTGTTCTTGTCCGTCATGCAGTGACATTCAATAACCTGTTATCAGCAGATGTCTCCCCAGAGGGAGGAGTAGTTGTGGAAGAGATAAGGAAAACTGCCCACTTAAGACAACTGCCATACAGACAGCAAACAGAATACAATTTGTTTGGCAATCCAGGACATGATGGGAGCTGTTGAGCTTGGAAGCAGGGAAGAAGCAATCAGAGGGTGAAGCCTGGGCTAGTTGGTGGAGGCCATCATGATACTGTGAGAGCCATAAGCTATAAAACTATGGAGAAGGGGGAATGTATGTACAAACTGCTGCAGAACAGCCCACCACTGCAGGACCCCTTGGCTGAAATTGTGGCTCTTTTGAAGACATGGAATTTACCCTTGAATTTAAAGTAGCAAGAATGCCCCCCTTTCCTATTGACACTACTTTGCGTGCTAAAAGAGAAGCACTGTTAGGTTTTGCTAAGTTTTGTATTTCTATTTTTCAAATCTTCCATAAATGATAAAAATAGACTTTATTTTTTAATTGAATGCACATTAAATTGTTGAGTGATTACGTATGGATCACACCCTTTATGAAAGCTAAGAACTGGAAAACAAAGAAACAAGTATAATAAATTCTTATACTTTGACCATTTTAAACAAATTCATTACTTCTATGAAGTGCAAAAGAATTAATTCTCCCTTGCAAAACAAATTCACTGTCTCACGACCAGTAGGCTTTTAGTATACAATTTTCATTTTGACATCTGATATTTTTAAGTGACAACATTGATAAGGAAGCTTTCATTAGTAAGCTTTGTTTAAATAATTTAATTCTTGCAGAATTACTTTTAATCTTTAATTAGCAGGAAGACCTTGATAACAGAATGGGTCAGGTCATTGGCAAAAATAGGTAGAAACCAGGTATTTCAACTAAAATTTTGTCACTTGCACTGTCCTTTTTTAACTAGAAGTTTTTCAGAAATAAAAGAAGATAATCTTGAAGTATTAGGCAGCTTGTTTCAAGAGATTATTGGAATTGGCTGTTTTTCCTTCTGTCTGAGCTAAGAATTTTGATACCCATGGTTGTATCAAAACATAGCTGTCTTGAATATGAATGTATGTCTGTAATGCTGTGATTACCTGTAAGACCCCCCCCCACATTTTTGTCTCATTTGTCTGACAAATCTCTCTCCTAACTGAAGAAAAAGAAAATTATGCAAAATCTTAACTGTAACTTACATCTAAATTTCTCATTTTTGTGGTTACTAACAGGAACAGAATGTTGTGTTGTTTAAACAAATCCCTAGAGACTGAGATAAAATGCTTCCAAAAGGATACGAATTGCTCCTGTTAATCTCAATGGCATCTTAACTGTGATCTAAAGTAAATTGAGTTTTGCTGTTTAGCCTTTCTTACATAAGAAGAAAGTTAAAAAGTGCCTATCAACCAAATTGATAGGGATAAAGTAAAAAAGGAACAAACGAATGACACAATTATGCCACTACCTATGGAACTTGTCTACACATGGTTTCAGCATACAAGAGAAGAATAAAGAACACAGGAAGATTAAAAATTGAAGTACACATGTAAAAAGAAAGGTCACCACTGACACAAATGTGAGACAGAAAAATATAAATCACGTAATTATCCAGTAGAAGGACTTTACATTTTTTTTCTCAAGTTCTTTTGATTCTTGAAGTATTAGCTAAGGTCAATACAGGTTGCATAGTTGAGAACACCTGTAAGTGAAAAGTCAAACTATACCCCTAAAATTAAGAGAACCAAAGGAAATGGAGGTTAACCTATCCCAATATTTAAATACCAAGAAATTCTGATGACAGCCTTTAACTCCCAGAATTTCTTGACTGAAAAGTGAACAAGTATCTTCACAGAACCAAAGAAGCTACTCTGTCTTTAAGGTGGAATTTGCTTAGTAAGCTTGACTACATAAGTGTTGTCCAGAATGACGTCTCATTTGTAATCTTTGCCAAGAGTTTCTGATTAAAATCCTGTGGACCTCGTTAACAAGAGAAAATTATATCAGCTTTTCAAATTTAGGGAAATTATAAAACTCTTGTGTAAACTAAAGTGAAAACTTTCCAGATTAAAGAAAGGATCTTTTTAATGTGCATAAATTCTTCAGTCTGTGTATTAGGACAAAGTTCTTCACAAAGAGAGTGGCTGGGCACTGGAACAGGTTCCTCAGAAAAGAGGCAAAGCATCATCCTGACAGAGATCAAAAGCATTTGGACAATGCTCTCGGTCACATGGTGTGAGTCTTGGGACTGACTTGTGCTGGACCAGGAGATGGACTTTAATGATCCTTGTGGGTCCCTTCCAACTGAGGATATTCTGTGATTCTATGATTTTATGATTCATTCAAACCTGATGACATAAAATTATCAAGGCAATGACACTTTCCTGCAATTAAGAACTCGAGATCTTAATCCAGATTCTCTGTTCGTACTGCTATTAAGGCAATAAGATATTTAACAAAACTTATCAAAAATAAAATTAACAATATCGTGAATTAATTTATTGAAATATTCTCCTGTGGGCCCCACCTTTGTGCACAATTTCACTCATGGATAGATCTTCTGAGATTGTGTACCCACTTGTGTCACAAAATACATTAAAAAGTGAACAAAAAGAATCTTGAGACTACAGGAAGCCCATGATATCTCCCAGTTTCCAGAGCATATGGAAGCTACAACCCTTTGTACTTTACCTCTACCCTTGCAACTGATAGTTCATTAATGCAACAAGACTTGTGTAGCAGTGTATTTTGTATTACAAGAATATCATTTTGCATAATTCAAATGAAAGGATACGCCTTTGTATCACATGTATTAAAATTTAGAGGACTTCTTCATTTTGGAATGACCTCAGAGATAACCTAGAAGTAGGGAGATGGAGGACAACACTGAGCTGATAACTTCTGATCATCCACCCTAATCATGAAATTCAACATGCTGAATTAAGTGCCCAACTCCCTAAGGCTGAGACATTTCTGTTCTCTGGAAGCTGATAAGCAACAGATGAATATAAAGAGTTCCTTCACTTCAATGAAAGCCAACTCTGCATCCAGTGGAAGTGGCAAAGAGAAGGTCTCTGAATCTGGTTCCTAAATCAGGTTTTGGATGTGAACGTCCGTCATGGACCAGTGATTTAGTTTTTTTCACATTCAGGTTACCACTGGTTGGAAATCAGAGACTCCAGTTATGTTACTGCATGTGATTTGAAAAGCAGTATCAGAATCTGCACAATTCAAGGTGACTGTAGAAGCCTGAAACCATTTGTAAAGGAAATAATGTTTGGTTTTGAAGATCTGCCACCGACACAGAATATTTTACTCCGTAGATCCATACACTGCATATAGATATACTGCATACTTGTGTTTCATGTTGATCATTTCCCCAGAGGCTTTGACAATCCCTAGGATGTAAACAATTCCACCCCAGGATTCAAAGAATTGGGATGAGATTCAATATTCTACCTTGCTCCTTTGAAATTGTTACTCTGCTATTTCCTAGATTTGGTTGCTTTTTCTTTTCTTCATTAACCCTTGGTCTGTGCTGAAGTGTATCACTCCAACTGGCAATTCAATGGCAGAGGATTCCCCATTGTCAAAACTACTCATTGGAAGTAAATGGAAATCATTCCCCTCACACAGAATGTTTTTAAAAGTAGAGATATTGACTATCGTGGTTTCAAGATCGATGAAATAAAAGAAGAGAGACTGAGAGAAAATACTTGGGAAAAAATAATTTAATGCTCTAAACATTTGTTTTCAAAATATTCTGATCACCTCATATGTATCAATAATTTTGAGAAATTGATTTCATTGCTTCTGAACTTTCCATTGTCAGCTCCTTGATGAATAGAACATAGAGGTCTAGAAACAAATGTGGTTTTCAAGGCAATCACAATATGTAACCAACATTACTTTGTTTGCAGGTTGAATTCTCTTCCCCCTCCCCAAATAATAACATTTATAAGGGTGATAAAGTGTTGCAAGCATAATTAGGAGTTCTCTGGGTCTCAAACCATCCTGCCTATATTGGCAATTAACTCACCTTCCTTTTAGGGATCAAGTACTTTTATCTGTTTTCATGGCCTTGAGAAAATACAATCTGTATGTCAGGGTCATTGAGAAGAGCTATAAAACATGTTCTTTCCTTCACTCCTTAAAAATCTCCGTTATCTCCACAAATCAGTGTCTTTTGAGGCTTTTTACAAAAAATCAGCAATTGCTGTCCATCTTTTGGACTTGTGGTATTCATCTGGAGGGGTGGGCAATTCTAGATGTCTTAGGTGTCTTCAGATAAAGAAAAAAATTCTCCACGTCTTTTAGATTACATGCATCTAAAAAACTTCTAAGGACCCAAAACCTTCCCAGCACTTCAATAATTTTAAAACTGGAGAAGCTCCTTCCTAGATCAGAAATGCTGAATACATCCCAGTGCTTGTTGCTGCACAGTTATCTTGCCCATTACCCTGGCAGCACAGCATGGCACAGAAAATGGGGTGCTGATCTTTCCTACAGGGGTAAGATTGCAACAATATAACAGAATTGGGTGAATGTTCCAGCTCTAGATCATCTTTGTTGGGCAGAACTATGTCATGTGAGCAGTATTCTGGTAGTCTAGTGCTGATTTACAATTTTGTGCCACAACCCTATGGATTAATTTACTCTAGCCCTAGCAATTTTAGTACTGAAGGAAATTCAGGCTGGTTTGGTAATGTCAGCTGCTAAAAATCACATATACTCTGTGAACTAGTTCAGAAAACCCTGGTCTCCTTTCAGGAGGTTGTGCCACCAGTGTTTGACTTGGCACAGCAATGGGAATTCAGATCCGCTTGAGCTTGGCACCAGAACCAAGGTGGCTTTGTGTCTTGGAGCAAAAGTGATGTCAAGGCAGGTGTCCTAGCTCTGCCTGTGGATGAGGTTGATCCCCCTTTTCCAGCAAGTAATTGTTAATACAATTGCAAAAGGGGATTGCAAAAATGCAATCCCCCCTTGCCCTAGCAAGGTATATATAACCATGTGCTGGTGAAGAAGGGGACATCCCAAATAACAATGTGCTGTGAGACAGATAGATTGATCTATCTATGTATCTATACATGATTGGTTTGTCCATATGTATTTTTCCCCTCTGTGACCATTGTGCTCCAGGCAGCCATGGCACCTTTCTCTTCCAGGAGTGCTAACTATCCAATTTTCTCTGCATCAGGGTCAACAGCCTGCCTGAGAGCAGTTCTTGATCTTTCACAGGTGCTAACTACCCTTTACCTCTCAAGTTGCTCGGCTGATCAGCAATTTTGTGAGATCTTCTGAAGTCACTGCATACTTGAGAGGTCCTGTATTTTCCCTAGCTGGTTTTAAATAAAATAAAAAATAAAATAAAAATGTCTTTTTCCTTTTCTTCCCCTCGACACTCAGATGGACAGGGTGTACGGATCAGAGAGGCAGCCGGGGAGCAGGTGGGGATGGAATGCACTGGGGACATGCCGGGGATGCCCCAGGGATGCTCGGGGGACGCGCTGGGGATGCGCAGGGATGCGCTGGCGATGCACGGGGGATGCAGATCCGGCTGCGCAGCGCAGGGCTGGGGCTCTGCCCTGCAGCGCAGGGCTACCTGTCACTTCCAATGAGTTGCTGTGCAGCTGTTTCCGTGCCGGAGCAGCATGGCCTGCAGGTGGCCTGGTGGCTGTCTCCGAGCTGCCGCTGTGTGTGACCCGCATGGCAGCGCTGGCTGCGGGCCCTGCTTTGCATGCAGCGGGCGTGAGCAGGAGGCTCCGAGCAGCCCTGCTGATGTGGCTGCTGTACCGCAGCTATTGCTTCAGCACATTTAGACACAGCACCTCTGTAATTTGTCTCGACGTGATATCATCTTTTGTCTCGGCAAACTGACCCTTTTATCTGTCTTAGTTCTGCTTTCTCCCGCTCTTTCCATTCCGTTGCCAGCAGTGACAACGGGAAACAGCAGAGGAGGGAAGAAATAGCATATTCAGGTGGTGATAGCAGATATAATAACTGAATTCAAAGTTATTCACTGTTTTGAGGCGTTTGCGACTCTCTTGTTCTTTTTTTTTGTTGTTGTTGTTGTTGGTTTATCTTTTGCTTTTGGGGTTTTGGTTTTGGTTTTTTGTTTGTTCGTTTGGGGGTTTTTTTGTTGTTGTTTTTGGTTTTGGTTTTGTTTAGTTGAAGCATATGTCTGTCTGTGAGAAACTCTGTCAGTATCCCCTGACTCTTCTTGTTTAAGTCAGCCATTTGAAAATAACAGTGAATCTCAGGAGATGCCATATAGGCGCTATATTATAGTTCCTTTTTAAAATTAGCACTTTGCATAATAGTTACTCTTTTAAATATCTGGGTTTAGTTCTCATAGTTGCTTTGTATTTACAGCTAAAAATGTTGGGACTGATGTGAGCGGTGTCTGTTCCTGCAGGGGATTTTCTGTCCCCTTCTGCTCATGCCCTGCTCAAGTATGTCCTACTCCTCCCCAAAACAGGAGTCACTGGAGAGCAGCAGAGACTGACTACCACACTGAGGAACTTCCTTTTTGCAGTAAGGACAATTTATTGTGTCCATGTCAATGCAAAAATTGCAAAAATGCTACAACTTCAGTCATCTCTGCTTCCCTCTCCTGTTGGACCTGAGACACTATGTGGGAAGTGAGAGGAGTTCAAGAAACCAAAGGAGGCTTTCAAAATAGCAATTGAAAAGAGTTTTAGTTAGCAACTAAATCATGTAGCACAGTAGATAAATGAAGAGACAGGTTTGGCATGGAAAGTTAATATGCAATATTTAAGTTCTAAAAAAATACCAATAATGATAATGCTAAAACAAAAGAGAAGAAAAAGTAAAAAACAGGGGGAGAAACTGAAGATCAAAATTAAGGTTATTTCAAAAGATCTAATAAAGGAATTGCCATTTGAATGCTCACCTAACTTGTGTTCAGAAAGAAAATTTCACTGAAAGGTTGAACATGGAATGCTGATACCCTTTTTGGTTATCTTGGTCAATAAACAGAAGTTTTCAATCTATACAAATCAGTTGGCTATAATCAATCCATGTTATCTCAAATAAAGATGAACAAAAAAAAAATTCTCTTTGTTGACTACTTGACAAGCAAGCTGCTTCTTTTTACCCAAAGAAAGTCCCATTTCATCTCTGTCTTGCACCTCTGACATTTCCTCATCCTGTAACTTAGCTTAATGCTAAATTGACCTAAACTGCCTTTAATATTAGCTGACATGTGTTAAGCCACTATTCATATACTTACCCTGTTATATTTCTTGTGTTTATCATATGTGATATCCTATATAGTCAGGAATTAAGTAGTATATTGAGACCAGCTAAAAGAGTGAGGATTAAATGATAGCTCTTTGCTGTTTCACAATGGTGATTTTAGGATTTAGATTGGAAGGTTAACAATAATCAGTATCATCATCATCACAGATTTTTATCACTTTAATTTTGGGGTTTTTCCCTTCTCACTGTAAATTGGTAGTTTGCAGATATAGAATTTAAAAAGTAGTAGCACAGTTTCTTATAGCACATTCTTCCTCCTTTTTTATGGAGAGTCTATGAGAAATGTCAAAGCAATTATCAGCAGGTTACAATAGTGTCAAGGGGGTGGTCTTGAATAGTTTATATGGACCTTTTTTCTTTCAACCGCTTTCCAATACATTATGGGCTGAAAATAATATGAAAATGGCTCAAATAAACAGGATTACTGTGATAAAAAAGTTATGAGCATTATATCACATATAAAACTGTTAAGAGCTAGTATGTCCAAAAATTCATTTCCAGGTCTTGGAGGGGGAAGCCTTTTTTCCCCCACCTTTCTTCTCTCACTTCCTCTGTCTCTACCTGTTTATTTCCAGTGTATCAGAGAAATTTGAATTTCCATAGTAAAGTTTAAGTAGTGTTTTTCAGCCCATTTTCTAATCAGGGGATGAAATTCTGATTGTCTCTAGGCAATGTTGTGCTCGGCTGTGTGATTGCCAGAGTCTAAAGCCAAATTGGAAATTATGGAGGAATAATATAAACTGGAAAAAAATCCCACCTAATTCCCATCCCCATAAAGCTGCATAGCCATAGGAAAAAAAATATTGACATTTGCAGATCTAAATGCAACTGAATCTTATGCATTAATTTTATGTATTAATTTTAAATATTGCATGCACTTGGAAAAAATTGAGGCTGATAGAGGAAAAATACCATGCTGGTATTTTGGGATGAGCAAGCGTGTCTGAGTGGCAGCAGCAAGTGGGTCACGGGCAGGCAGAGTTCAATAAACAAAAGCATATGTGCCCTGCAGTGCCTCTTGCCTTTCCCTGGAGCAGAGTCTGGGCAGCGAACCTTGGCGGGCCGGGAGTGAGCGCTGCTGACCTTTATCAGAGCAGAAAGCTGCTGACATCGGGCACCTCCGAGCGCAAAGCTGCTGACATCGGGCACCTCCGGGGCTCGGCGATGCCCTCCTGCACCCACTCCCGGCGCTGCTGGAAGGGGGAGGCGGAGGGGAACAAGTGTGTCATCCCAGCCCCTGCTCTGCAGGATGATGGGAAGGAGCTGCAGTTTTCCCCCTCTCTTCAGCTCTCCGGTGCCTTTTGGAAGGATTTGCCTGCATTTGTTTAAACAGTGACTCTCCTCAGGGAGCTCCAGGTGGGGAGGAGCAAAGGTGCTGGCATCACCTGTCTCCAGGCTCCTGGCCTGGATGTGACAAGCATTTCTATTCCTCTCCTGTGGCTACATTGCTAAAAGATTTAAGACTGATGTATAAAACTGTGTTCTGCCACCACATATTATAGCACATACTACATATATGGATTTGTATTGTGCACAGGATCGTGGTGGAGATGATTTAATGAACAAAATATTGTGGTAAGGTACATGATGAATACAATTTCTTCTGTATCTGCAAATTTTCACAAAAATATGTAAGCATATTACTGTATATATATTTAGTTAAACAAAAAAATATTTCTTAATAACAATATGCCTTACTGGACATATTTAAATTAATTCATGATCACTTTTCTTTCCCCTAATTCAGTTATGAACAAATATCAGTTTTTAAAGGTAGAGAAATCACTGGGTCCCCTGGTTTTCCAGATAGCGTGAGTCTAGAGGCTTGAGCCAAAAATTCCCATATCCAGGCTAAAACTGAAGCATCCTTTTGAGGAAGACAGCTTATTCAGAATTCTCAGGCAGTATAGATCCAGCACTGCTTATTTTCACTGTTACTGGGGGAGCTGCATTTCCATTCTGGCATTACCCAATTTGCCTTCAGGCACTCTTGTTATGCCAAGCATGGTAGAAAACACTTCTCCCCCCGTCCTAAAGGTTTCCACTAAATCTCTGTAAACCACGTGTAAACCAGTTTAATCTAACTGGCAGAACCATTTTAGTAGAAATTGGACTAATGGGTCTACCCAGTGAGTGTAGGCGAGTTCAAACAGTCTGGAGTACCAGGCTTGTCACTGTGTTGGTTTCTGGTGGTTCAGCAAGGGGCTGAGCGGTCAGAGCTCAGCCTCTCAGTGCCCATCTGGCAGTATCCAGTGCCCTCCTGGTCTGTCTGCCTTCCCCTAGCCCAGCTGTGCAGGGGTTTTATCAAGGGTTGAGGAGAGACACAGGGGTTGAGGAGACACATGTGTCCTTTCCTGCAGGAGAATATGCAGGCAAAGAGTTACTGGAGCTGAAGTGCTGTAACTCATTAGCTGCCATAATTCAATTTATTTTCTGAACTCTACCACAGTCTCTCCTGGGAAAAGGTGTGTTTTTAACCATGTTGCCATTCTTTTGTTGACACACAAATTGTAATTTAATATCCATCAATTGCCTGGTGTTAGATTCTTCAGTTACAATTACTTAACTGGAAGAAATTAGTCCAAATGAAGAGTACCTCATCTTTATTGAGATGGTAATGCATTAAAAAACATCTTTTATCTTGGCAAAGCAAAGGTTAACTTTAATTTAGAAAATATTTTCCTTTAACAAAATGTGTTTATAGAAAAGACTTGTGCAGAGGAATTTCTTGCCTATATAGACAAGAATGTAAATAGTTTTTTATTACTAAAAAAACCCCAAACATCTAAAATTAAAAAACACCTACAAATGAATGAAGAAGTGCTAAGAACAAATGTCCATGAGCTGCAGAACTGGTTTTTATGGCTCAGTCCCCAACTATCTTTAATTTTCTCCCTGCTGGAAATCATATCACCATAACAGAGCTGGCAGAAAAGATCGTGTGTCAACGCTTCAGCTGCTGCGGGGACTGTCTGGTGTGGGAGCTGAGATTCCTGTCTCTCCCCAAGCAAGCTGGGCCGAGGCACTCATGTCCTCCTTTTCTGCTTGCTCTGCTGCCAGAGAGGCAGCCTCTGCAAAGGTGAAACACACAGCTGGGGGAACAACCATGGGAACCATCATATTTCTTCTGTGAAAAACTTCCTTTCCTGTAGGCTGAAAAATATTTTCTGCTTACAAAATGGTATTTTTTCCATGCATATTTACATTAGATATTGTCCTGGCATATAAAGCTAGGGAAACTGCTAAATTAATTAACAAAAGTTGGACTACTAACAAGCAGAAATGCTTTTAGTTCCTGAACTCAAAACACTTAAACTATAATCAATATTTATATTTCATCTAATGTTTTGGTCACAGAGATCTCTGTTAAAGATTCTCCTAAGACATAGCTTTAAAAACATAGCTGAGAGGTAAGTCCTCCCTGCCTCTATCACAAGTCAAAGATGTTGTTTTTTTCAAATCAGAGCTCAATTAAACACTGCCATCTTATATATGATGATTAATGGTCAGGAATCCATCTTCTTCTTCATTCTTTGAAGAAACAGATGGGCATCATTTAATTCATGGCTTTTTCTGGCATTTTTTCTTCAAACTTTATCTAATGCTTCATTTTAATGCTGTGTAAAAAAACCTCAGTCTCCTTTTAGAGCACTATTATTCTGACCATGGTATTGGGACCATGACAAAAGCTTTTTTTATCTTCTCCTATTCCCTTTACACTCTCTTCCTCCCTCCTCCCCATTAGTCCTGAGCTGCTTCACCCCCCTCTGCCCCATTCCAAAAACCTGAGCTTTTCTAGTCATGCTGCCAGTATCTCTCTCATACTTTTGAATAATCTCAACATGTGGTCCTTAACTTGTCCCGTGTTCAATGTCTCCCATCTTAGACCAAACCCTGCTGCTCTTTCTCATATAGGGTCTGTGCAGGAGACCAGCACAATCTAACATGGCAAAGTTTGCAATTCCAAAGTTGTGTAATTCCAGCTGTCCTGAGCCGTGCCCTGCTGCCCGCCTCACCCAGCAGCGTTGTGCTGTGTTGGGTCACTGCTCAGTGCCCTGCAGCACCGGGATCGGGATAGGGATTGGGACTGGGATTGGGATTGGGACAGGGATTGGGACAGGGATTGGGACTGGGATTGGGACTGGGATTGGGATTGGGATTGGGATTGGGATTGGGATGGGGATCAGGATCGCTCCCTGCCATCCAGAGCTGCCTGTGCTGGCTCTGCCCTGGGCAGGGCCAGGGGGATGCAGGAGCAATGCCCTCCCTCATGGGCAGCATGGGCAGTGGCAGCACCAGGAAACCCAGACTTTCCCAGGCCAGGGAAAAGACAGAGGCATTAGGAAGTGCAGTGGAGACTGAGGGGGCACTTCTCTCTCCTATAGATGGAGCATGCTTTCAGAATATTTATAAGCTTTAGGGGAGGATTGTTTTGTTATTTTGAGAATAAATTAATATGTGTGTATTTTTTAATTTTCCAATTCACATGCAGATGTACATACAGTAGTGAGGTCAAATGCTGATGAAATCCCCAAAACTGGGGAACTTGTGTTTTGACTATTTTATTCACTGTAAGCTCAAGGCATTTGTTAATTTTGTCAGGCCTTTGACATTTTTCTCTTTCCAGGGTGTTGATTCACATTTTAATATACAGATAGCGATGTAGCAGGCAACGGAGGATTGGAAGTTCCCCACCTCAGGGGATGCAGGGGTTGGAGTTTTCAAAGGTGCTGGGCACTCCTCTACTTAAACTATAAGCCTCTTCAGGTGTCTCAAATCAAAGGACCATGAAAAGAACTATAGACTATTAATTTTTCTCTGTTTTTAATTAGGAGAAAATACACTTTAGCCTTTCCCAGCCTGTGAAATTTTGGCTGTTTCCCTTGCATGTCTTTCAATCTAAATGGCACAAGTCTGCGGTTGCTGCTACCAGCTGGAAGCAGAATCACTTCTGGCAGCAATTTGCTGGTCCCTGAGGACTTGGGACATTTCCATGTCATCCTCCTAATCAGAGAAATGTGGCATTAATGACATAGCTTTTCCCTCTGAGTCAGTGTAGAGGCTGACACCAGTTAATACAGGAGAAAGTATCAAAGTCACATGATAGAATAATATATTTAGAAAGAAAATTTCTTCTTAACTCCCATCAGTAAGCCTGAAGCAGGGGCACCCATATTCCTCAGTAGCTAAGGGACACAAAGGGGTGGCCCACACACTTGCTCTGCAGCAGGGAAAGCCCTCCTTGCTCCATCCTGGCTTGAGCTCCTCGTGCCCTTCCATGGGAATCCACACACCAGAGATGGGGCAGCCTCTGGGCCCCTGCAGGACTCACAGATGAGAGCCAGGCTGTGGATGGCAGTGAGGAGTGCTGTGATTCCCCTCTTTGAGACAGCTATAAATGACATTTGATACAGTTAATCCCTTGAGATGTCATGATGGTTTTGAGATCAGATTTTATCTGCTGCTGTGCTTCCCATTTGTCCACTGGTGGGATTCTTTACAGGCACTTCCAGCCTTTATTATCCTCAGAGCTTTGTGTCAAATGCAAATATTGTTGTTAATTGCTATTTGCATTACAAGAGCAATTACATCTTGCTGTTCTTTAATTCCTGATTTATTGATGAATATTTCCAACACTGGTTTAGCACAGAGGCTTTGCCAAGGTGAAAATTGACTATTTGTTTTGTTACTTTGCCAGTGTCTAATCCAGAGCAATTCTTTGCCTCTTGCCCCATGACTACCCAATTTTCTTAGTGTCTATGAGGGGATGTATTGAAATTCCCAGTTCTAGGAAAGAAACTCCATTACTTCATTCAGTCCCTTGTTCATAGTTCATTCATACAAAACTGGGATCTGTGAGACATTTTAGGTAGCCTAATTCATTTCATCACATTGTTCATCATGGCTTGTCCTCATTAAATTTGCTCAGTGCCTGCTCCTTGGGAACCACAGCTCACAACACCTTGCTGCCTTCACTGTGTATGAAAGGGTGAAGTATCTACAAGTGTCCACATACGTAAGCACTTGCATATTGAATGAAATTGCTGTTCTGGTGTGCTGGTTTTGCACTGCCTTGTTCTTGGTAGTGGGGGGTGGGGGGTGGCGGGGGGGGAAGAGGTCTGTAAGAAGCTTCCAGAAGCTTCTTCCATGTCCAGCAGAGCCAATCTCTGATGGCTCTGAGGATGGTTATGCTGCTGGCCAAGGCTGGGCCAATTAGAGATGATGGTAACACCATTACAATACCATACTTAAGAAGAAAATCAAAACAAAGATTGTAGTGCAGTTTTCATTCCTGATTGAGGAGTAGGTGAGAACATGTGAGAGGAACAGCTCTGCAGACACCAAGGTCAAAGCAGAGGAGAGGGAGGAGGTGGCCGAAGCACCAGAGCCACGATTCCTCTGCAGGCCGTGGTGAGGCCATGGTGAGGCAGCTGTGCCCCTGCAGCCCATGGGGATCCACAGTGAATGCAGAGATCCACCCTCAGCCCGTGGGGATCCACAGGGAATGCAGAGATCCACCCTCAGCCCCTGGGGATCCACAGGGAATGCAGAGATCCACCCTCAGCCCCTGGAGATCCACAGGGAATGCAGAGATCCACCCTCAGCCCGTGGGGAGGTGCCCATGCCGGAGTGGGTGCAGGCCTGGAGGAGGCTGTGATCCCATGGGAGACCCATGGACAGAGGGCCCTTGTTTCCAGGCTGGAGCAGCCTGTCCTTGGAGGACTGCACCCCGTGTAAGAGTGACCCACGCTGCAGCAGTTTTGGGAAGACTGTGTGCCTGTGGGATGGAGTCACATCAGCGAGGTTCATGGAGAACTGCCTTCTGTGGGAGGGACTCCACAGTGCAGCAGGGGAACATCTTCTCTCTCAGAGCAGTGAGAGGAACCATGAGTGATGAAATCACCTGTAAACCCCCACTCCCTGTCTGTTGGTGAGCAGGATGGAGGGGTTGGGATGGAAGAAAGTGTTTTTAAGGGCTTATTTTACTTCTCATTATCATGCTCTGATTTTGTTACTAATAAATTCATCTAAATATCTCTAAGTTGAGCTTTTCTTTTGCCCGTGATGATATTTGATGGATGATTTCTCTCCTAGTCCTTAATTCATGAACCCTTCATTATATTTTCTGTTCTCTGTTCAGCTGCAGAGGAGTGAGCAAGAGGGTTTTGTGGGTGCCTGGCATCTGGCCAGGGTCCAACCACAAAATCCTCATGTGGACACTCTTAGCATTGAGGAATAATTATACTGAAGTAAGTATTATGGAATAGATTTTAAAGCACTTTTGTCCCAAGGGCTTTTCTACATGAGAAAGTCATATAAATAGGACAAGGGTTTAAAATTAGTTTATTCTATGGGCACAGGCCTGCCTCCTATTCCTTCAGACTGCCACTTGGGAAGCAATTTTCAAGCTATTTGAAAAGGTTTAAAACACTCATATTCCTGGTAGCTCTGCTGACATGGGAGAGTTAGTCCAAAAGAGCTAACAGTTAACTTTTTCAGTGTAATTAACTACATTGGCACTGAGAATGCTTCCTGTATGACCAAATTCTAAGTTTTCTGCTACCAAAAAAAACCCCTTAAGACACCTGTGTCTGGGTTTATATTGTTAAATAGTTTTTAAGATGAAATAAAATAAGCTTTTAGACTAAATTCTTCAAATATTTTAAAGGGAGCATTTTGCTAAAACAAGCTTGCCTTCATATTTGGGTGAAGGCTGATATTCACTTTTCCCTCCTACCAGTATTACTTCCTCAAGATGGTAAAGGCTACGAAAATGGGAACTTTGTGCATCCATCCTTTTCCTAGTATTAAGCAATTCTTATGACATTTATAGTTTGCTGATAGACTGCAGAGAAGCCAGATGCTTTATGGCTTTTCTACATTGCTATTGTCAGATTCTTACAATTGAGTGAATACAGCATGAGAGCATAAAAATGAAAGTCTGTGTTATGTCTTCGCCTGTGCTAAATTAAATCTAGGTCTCCAGAAAGAGACAGAAACTCTAGATGTTGCATGTCTGGGCCGAGACCATGTGTTTCATTCAAAATTCACTGATAAAAACGGTAATGACGTGCTTTGAATTTTTTAGGGGTGTTTCTGCATTTTTGATGGTATTTTCAGCCAGAGTGCCATGGCGAGGCCATTTATACCACCCTCTCCCATAAAGATGCAGTGCTGCAGCAACTGGGATCTTTCTGTACTTTCTGAGGGAGAAAGCACCAGCAGAAGATGGGGATCCACTTAGCAATGGTTTTCATGGTTGTGAAACTGAAGGAACTTGAATTCAAACCTTCTGTAAAAGACTTTCCCAGAGGTAATGCATTCCAGTAAAATCCATTGCCCTCTTTTTCATAGAATGTGTAATCAAATATAATGACATCTATAATAATTTAAAAGTTCTGACATGCTCACAAGTGGGGAGAAAGCATATTGGAGCTCCTCAGCATGTCAATGAGTGACCCCACCACCAAACAGCTGTTACTTGATGATGTGCTGGGGAGAAGCCAGATAATTTATGTCCTTTATACATTGTTACACTCCTTTACACAGCTTCTGTGTCTTTCTCAAGTCTCCCAATAGTATACAGAGCCCACAGAAATTACAGTAAAATCAGCCATGCATCCATCAGATCAGGGGAATAGATTTACTTGTTTAATCTTTGTTTGCTTTTGCATTTTTTTAAAAATTAATTAAGGAACCAGTCATTGCTCTGTGGTAACTTAATCCCACTGTGGTGAAGAGCTGTGGTATCCTACCTACTTACAATCTTTTTAATCTTTATATTAAGTCTCATACACACTCTTTCACGTAATCCCAAGTGTAAGGGAGAAGATAGGCTACACATTGCCCTCCTCCCTAAAGCTCTTCCTCACTAGCAGCTTTCTTCCACTCTTACTTCTCCCTCAAGGGCCTAATGATATGAGAAGTTCTTCCACTACTCTAAGTCCTTTCCAAAGACCAACTATTCTGTCCCAATATTTACTTCTGTCATTGCACAGGCCTTCAGGTGTCTGATATACCTAGGAATGACACCTTTTGTTGCTGTATAAAAGAAGAA
The DNA here is from genome assembly GCF_035770615.1 of Melospiza melodia melodia. Classification (NCBI taxonomy): domain Eukaryota; kingdom Metazoa; phylum Chordata; class Aves; order Passeriformes; family Passerellidae; genus Melospiza; species Melospiza melodia. The sequence continues at coordinate 9,528,926 of NC_086196.1, read as the reverse complement.
AAAAAAAAAAGGAAAGTGGTGTTCTGTTGGCTCAGATGTCATTATGACTTTGATAAAGAAAACAAGAAATGAAACAGATTTTAGTAATTGCGTTGCCTTTATTAGGGGTTAAACAGGCACTGAGACACTGTATGCAGGGAGTAACTTGGACTCATCATTATTTTTGTAAGTAGAGTGAAGGAAAAGCATGAAACTCTGTTTGATTGCCCACTTGCTTGTCCATCTGCATGGTGTACACCTGCCAAAGCAGGGGCAATGCTGCCATTTCCCTTTCTCACCATTAAGGTGTGGGTGATATGTAAGGTACAGCTAAATAAGAAATTCTTGCTCAGAACAGATTTTCTGAGTGGCAGTGCTGAGTCAATAAAGTTGAAAGGTTTCACAAGGGATATTTTTGCATGTAATCTCTAATCCAGTCTCACAGGAAGTCATGAAAATGTTTTGTTTTGAAAGATCAGTGCATTCTGTGTTTGATATAATTTATTATATGCAAATTTAAATAGTAAAGCAGAAGAAAATATTCTTATCTTTTATGACGAACCTTCTTTGAATACTATTTTTTACGAAGCATTGTCTTTTTGTCCTTATTTTCCAATCTCAGGATATTCAGGCTTTGTCAAAATCCAGAGAGGTCTGTTTCAAGAAGGTCTTTTGGTGGCACTGTCCAACCATCCATTTTCTCTGCAAGGTTCTATTACCTTTGTAGGAATAGAAATGCAAAGATAACACCAAGTCTGTCTGTCTGTATAGATATTACATGGACAGACAGGAGAAGTAAATGGCCGTAGAATAAAACACAAGAAGTTCTATTACCTGACATGAGGAAGAAGCTTTTTACATTGAGGGTGGCAGAGCTGCCCAGGGAGGAAGGTGTGCTGCCCAGGTGGAGGGTCCCTCTCTGGAGACATTCAAACCACATCTGGATGCGTTCCTGTGTCACCTGCGCCAGGTGACCCTACCTTGGCAGGAACCTGGACTGTGCATCTGTGATTATGTGTGCCATTAACTCTATTGTTGGAAACATGACTCCAGTTTATAAAATGTACTTTTTTACAGCTTTCTTTACTTCTCTAGGTACATACCTTCCTTGGAAATTGTGTCTTTCTTGCCCATGAGTTCTTTTCATTCTTTTTTATATTGAATCTCTTCAAGATGTTAAACTAATATTTCACAGAATCACAAAATATTCTGAGTTGGAACAGACCCACAAGGATCATCAATTCCATCTCTTAAATGTATGGCCCATGCAGGGATTTAACCCCCAACCTTGGTGGTTTTAGCTCCAGGCTATAACCAACAGAGCTAATCTCAGGGTATTTGTCAGAAAAAATTGTAAACCTTCCTGAAGTATTAAATACACTAAAGCCTGACAATGCATTCATCACAACTTGCAGGACTGATTGACTATATAGAAAATTATAAAATTACAACATTTTATTCAGACTGTATTATATTTATTATACAAAAAAGTCTCATAAACACATAGTTATCAGAAAAGCAAAATAGATTACATTAATTGCCTTTGACAAAAGCACTCATGTAAATTGAATGCATTGAAATTGTTGATACTGAAAAGAGTTTTTAAAGTGATAATTTCTTTAATGTTTTGTATGAAGCCACTTGCAGAATATAGTGACTGCATACTTGCATTTATGGCTGATTTCATCCAAGTCGCTGTTATTCCTGAAGTGGAAGCTATTTTCTAAATAAAGTCTATATTTTCTGTTCATCACAGGTCCTCCCAGAGGTCTGAAGCCAGAAGGAAGCAATAAGATCTGCATTATATGAGTCCTGCAACGTCACAGATGAACTTTTGCATCTGTGTGACACAGCAGTACTGCTTGTCCACTGTCCCAAGCTGCTCCATTACTACATTTCACTAAAGGGACCTCAAGTGAAAACTGGGAATAAGGCCAAGATGCATTGCTAATTTTGTAGGCTTGTTTCCAAACAGTCTTTTCCCAGGAGCACGCTGCCTGTGCTCCTGTGCCACGGGGAAAGCGAGTCAGCTGGTGGGTGCAGGCTGGCGCGTGACTGGCGTGTGCCAGGGCACTGGGGCACATGGCTGGGCTGGCATCGAGCCCACTTCTCTATAGCAGGACTGACTTGAGAACCAGGCAGTTAAAAAACAAGTTTGTGGATCCTAGCATTGGTAAATCACCCAAATTTGGCCATTCATCTTTTAACAGACACGTGTTTTATTGTTCTGTAGGAAAACTCCATCAGGCAACTGAAAGATTTTCCCCAAAGAAATGCAGCCTGCTCTATATTTTCTTTTCTTTTACCCTTGGTGGCATAAATAACAGCATATTTATATTTATCTGCTTTTATTTCTTTGTTTCTAGTTCTTGAAATCTCCTCACCTAGCAAACTGTTAGAGAAAAGGCTTCTTACAGTTCTTTGTTATGTCAAAGCTGCTGCTCTATCTGTACAACTGCAGTGAGATTTGGATGCATGTGTGTTGTACAGTTAGCTAAGCCACATCCTATAAAAGAAATTAGTTATATAAATGGAAAGGATGTATGTCTATACTGGGAGTAGCTGCCAGCATAGCTGCTTCAGTCAAATACCTCATCTGTGCCAGTACACTTTTCTCACTGCAGCACTCTTCTCACTGACCGTCGTCACTCATGGAAGGCATATGATGAAAAGCCTTCCCTCTTCTCCAGTAAAAAGGCACTTAAGAATATGTGTGGTGCTTTTCTGAATTACAGTCTCTGTTTTTAAATATATATAAATGAGCAGTTTAACAAGTGAATTTACATTCTGCAGCCCTCAGCTGCAGCCCTATCTTTAAATTCAAGGTGCTATCCCTAAAACAACAACATTTTTCTTCCTTGATTGCACCTACCTGATGTTCCTGCAGGCACATTTAGGAATACTATCATTGCAATTTGCATATCTATTTTAACTCTTTTAAACTGTGTGTTTACAACAATACGATGACAAAATTTGTCATCCCAAATGACTTTCTGTTACTGGAGGGTCAGTGCTTTGCATTTTTTGTTTGAAATAACACAAGAGGTACAGCCAAGGGCAGGGGATGAAAAATTACTAGACTTTACAATCAGCATCAGGAGCATCCACAAAGGAACAATAGCAATAATAGCAAACATGTTCATCTGTGAACTCCATAGGATACCATTAAAAAGTGCTTTCCTTTCTCTTTAAATAAATACTTAATATTCTGTTTCCAGTTTAGCAAAAACAACATTTAGGAATCGCCACATTACTCTGGATCGGTATCAATTTGCCTAATAGATTATTCTACCCCTGACAGCAGCCAATACTGGCTGTTCAGAAGAAGGTACAAGAAACACATTAATGATCAATTATGGAAGAATCTGCCTTTTGGGCAGCAATTCACAATTTTTATATGCTAGTCACCTTTTGCAAAAAGGATACTGGGTGTACCAAACCACTACATGGAGATATGAATAATGGGTTTTCTGCCTTCTCTTATAAATGTTCTTTGAGCTGTCTAATAGTTTAAAAGTCCATGTTTTCCACTATTAAATAAATTATGATCCATTGTGCTTTTCTTGTACTTTTCAGGGTGTGGTAAGGTGTAGGGGGCCTCATGGCTATTGCATAAATGATACGTCAGGGTTCCCTTCCTCTACCAAGAGAGAACCTGAAGCAGTCATTCTGGCATTCCAGTTTTTAGAATCCTGAAGAATAACTCAGAGATGTGTGTCTTGTTCCCATCTTTCCAGCCTCATTTTATTTCTATGAGCTTTGCAGAAGGCTACATTCCTCAATTTCAGAAATCATGAGGAATGAGGTGGTGCTCCCAGACACGGAATTGTATGTTTTGTGGGTTTACTTCTGTGCATTGTACATGATTAAACAGAAATCTTGTAACTGAAGCAGTATGAATTAACATTCCTTGATAATTTCTATTTGAAACAATGGTCATGTGTCTGAACCTAACAAAAGCTTTTATCCTCTTGACTTTTGATCATGCTAAGTTTTGGATATTTTTTAACCCACTGAATAAAGGCTATGTCTAATTTTTTTCAGTAGAGTTTTTTAAATTCTGGTTTTTTTTCAGATTTTTGAGCTGGCTCAGATTGATGCTTTTGGGCATTGGTAGAGAGACCATGTAGCACATTTTTCAGATTTAAACAGTTTTTGAGATGGAAAGAATGTAGACAAAATAATATTTTTCAGTGGTTTTCATATGTCCCTTGTTGGAGTATCTTGCTGAGAAATAACTAGGAGATCAGTTGCTCTGAGGGGCTTCACACATTTGAAAAATCTTGAGCTCTGAAAGGGAAAATAAGGGAGAAAAGAGGAATAGAGCTAGACTTTCCACTCTCTAGGGACGGTGTCTGACATGAGTTAGACCTACTTAAGTTTTAGATCACATAGCCTTTACTCATTTGCTTCTAGTTTCAGGACATTTTTTATTGTCATACGGTCTTAGTGCTGCACTTTTGTGTTGAAAAAGCTGTTCTGAGTCATTGCACCTACTAATGAAAGTCAAACCAAAGAAGAGTCCCATTCAAGCACTAAATCCAGCACAGTTTGCTGTGGAGGCACAGCTGGCTGGGTAGTCCTCTGCAGCTGGGGATAAGGCTGTGAGTCAGAGATCTGCAGGATTTAACCTCAGGGGCAATGGAGCAGCTCATCTGCTATTCAGCAAGGCCCACTTGAGACAGGGAGAGACTGAGGAGGGAGGGATCTGATGTGCAGCTAACCCAGTAACAGTGACAGCACTGAAAAAGCAAATCTGATTATTATAATCTTGGTGTCTCTTCTGCATACTACCCAAGCTGCTAGTCTATGTACAAAAAAGCAAAACGCCATGCAAGTCCCCTGTGTATTGTTCTTTTCCCTATTGTGCTTAATGACTGATCAGTTATATAAAGCAGGTACAACTCTCTGATAATGCTTATGTAAGTACCTGTTTAGTAATCCTTCTCTGAACATCAAGTTTTAACTGATGGAATTTATTAACATTTATATTGCTGTAGAGCTGAGAGACATCAGCTAGGTTACAGATACCTTGTGCTAGGTGCTGTAAAAAGAGAGACTATCAGCATGCCACATGAATCCTTGCTCCATATATTTATTTTATGAAATATATCTTCTATATTTGCATTAATGCGAGGTGACAGAACATTGTAAAATTGACCAGCAATTTATAGCCTCTTTATTTTTTAATTAAAAACATAAATATGCTCCTATGTAGCAAAAGAGAAGTTTCCTAAAATGAATTCAGAATTACTTAACCATCTTCATTCCTTACACCCACAGCTGTAGAGGATTTTCCTATAAAGATATGGAAATAATTTGACTTTTAAAAAATATCAAGGAATAAATGAAGAAATAATCATAAGCTTTTATTAATGTAGGCTAATATAGCAGTAGGTGAAAGATTAACTTTTAGCAGTGCACAAATAATGATTCAAAACTCACAAACAATACCTTTATCAGTTATTGAGGAGTAAAATGTCCCTTTAACAAACAAATGTAGACATTTGGAACTATCATCTGCTCAGGTGCATGGGAGGCTGGGAGGAGACAGAGCCAGGACAGGTGATCCAGGCTGACCAGGGGGATATTGCAGATCGTACAGCATCATGCTCAGTATGTAAAGCAGGTGAGGAAGAAGGAGAAAGTGGGGCTATTTGTGGTTGTGGTGTTTGTCTTCCCAAGTCACAGTTATGTATGATGGGGTGCTGCTCTCCTGGAGATGGCTGAACATCTGCCTGTCCTTGGGAAGCAGTGAATTAATTCCTTGTTTTGCTGTGTTTGTCTGCATGGCTTTTGCAATAGGAGACCGGGATTCAGTAGTTCTGCTGCTAGAAGTAGTTATCAATAAGGGTGAAATTGAACTTACTATACGTGTAGTTGGAGGAAAACTCAAAGAGTTGAATTCGCTCAGTGTCCTGAAAGAGCCAATGCACAGTCAGAAGTGGGACTGTTCGTGATTCAGCTGTAAGAGATTTTTAAGCAGGGTATGATTGTACAAGGGGTTTGAAGAGTAGAACTTACACTTAACCAAACAGGAAAAGTGAGCTAACAGACATGCACTTTTGTCTGAGTTCAAGGAAAGAAAAATTGAAGACATGGAGGTAAGTGGAAGGTAAAAGGCAAAAAGGTTTTCTGAAGAGAAATTTGGCCTCACCAGTCTGCTACATATTCCTGGCCAAGGCACTTTCTAGACACAGAAAACACAACTGATCTATCCTACCACACATCACCTGAAGGATTCCTTGATACAGGGCATTGGTGCTTGAAGTTTACATAAATTTGTATAGCAGAAATAGAAAATATATAGAAAATATATTTTTTTCTATATATAGAAAAAATCATTGAAGAAAAGTCCCTCAAAGATTTTTAGTATACATACACCTATTCTAATTAGGAAGTCTGTGAGCCATGGAGGTAAGGAGACATTTTGAGGGAAGTAAAGCTGCATACTCAGCCCATTTTTATTTTATACATGTGGGCTATTGACAAATAGACCTTTAGTCTGATCAGTATGACCATCCTCATTCTTATCTGAACAGCACTGCATTATGTGACAGGAAGTTATTAATTAAGCTGGAGAAGATGTAGGAATAATTCCAGAATTTTAAAATGGATAAAGCCAGGGCTGTATTAGCTATCACAGCAGTGATTCTTCCCATCAGCTCTGATGAGGCCATTCTGTGCACCATTCTAGGCTCCTTAGAAAAAAAGAGATATGGAGTTCTTCCAGAGAGTGCAATGAAGGACAGCAAAGACAATTAAGGGAGTGGAATACCTCATATTTGGAGAAAGGCTAGGAGAGCCAGAACTGTTTAGTCCAGAGAAAAGAAGACACAGGGACATCTTATTAATATATATAAACACCTAGAGAGAGGATGAAAAGAGGTCAAAGCCAGGCTCTTATCAATGGTACCCAGTGACAGAACCACAGGGACACAAACCAACAGGCACAAACTGAAACAGAGGAGGTGCTGTCTGAACATTGTGATACATTTTCTCACTGTGAGAGTGACCCAGAACTGGCACCTGTTGCCCAAATAGTCTTGACATGGTCCTGGGTTATGTGTTCTGAAATTGATAGTCCAACCAAATAATTCCCATGGGAGGTGTGTATTAATTACCTTTTCCCAACTTGAAAATTATTAAACATGAATTTCATTTAAAATGCAAAGGTCAGAAAGAATTCAGCTATTTAGAAAGAATTCAGCTATTTAGAATCATTACCTGGTCAAGACTGTTATTCGCAAATTTAACAGAAGCACTGAATATATTGTGGCTAAATCTAGTTCTTTACCAACTTAAATTAAACATCTTTTTCCATGAGTTAATTGTGATGTTGAGTCTTCCTGGGAAAAATATATTGTGGAAACATTTATCTCAGGTGCATTTCTGAACTGATTCACAAAAGCATACACCAATATTTTCATAGGAATTAGGATCTTAGCTGTATTCCACAGGGATAGAAAATATTTGACAGGAAATATGTTTTCTAGTATGTTCAGATAAGCTGTCCTCTGGTTGTTTAAGATTTAAGTTCTTATCACCTTAATAGTCATTCTTGTCAAAGCAGATACACGAACAGCTGAGGTCTATATTTATAGAGACTTATGTTGAATCCTAGTATTTTATTTAGGGAAAGGTGATATTGGTAAGTTGTCTCAAGGGTCAAAATTTACCACTGGAGCAAATCCAAACGGATTTTAAGAGATTGTCATCACAGAGACTGATCTTGATAACTAGTGGTCTCAGTGTTGTTTCTATATGAGGCACTGCTCAACATGAGGCCTGCAGATGTCCCCAGGAGAAGAGGGAAGATATAGGAAGAAGCTGGTTGGGCTCAGCTTAGCAGGTAGTAAGGACCAATGTGGAGCAGTAAATGTTTTTAGGAGGAGGAAAAAAAAGGAAGCTGGAGGAAAAGATGCTGGAGATCCTGAAGATGGCCATAGGAGCGAGGAAGGAGCAACCTGATGCAGATGGAACAGAGGCAGTGGTGCCCTGCTCCCAGCTGTGGATGAGTGTTGGGGCACTGTACTCTGTTTCTGGAAGTAAGGTTTAAATGAGTTTAAAACTTGTACTGGTGGTGCAAGTGGGAAAGTCTGTGAATACTGTCTGGTGGGTTGAGGTGGGAGTTGGTGGTATGGTCCTTCACACAGTACTTAAAACATTTATGCCCATGGCAGTTCCACTGTCTGTGTGGAAAGCTCTGTGTGTTCTTTGCCAGGGTACAGCTTTTTGTCTGAGCCCATGGAAGGCTCAGGCTGGGGGAGGCTGGTGTTCAGCACACATTTTGGCCCTGCTCTGACTCTGTGTTTTCTCTGCATGTCTGCACATCAGTGGGGCTCATGTTCACACTGACACAGCCCAAAGAGGGATCAGCTGCATTATTATCTAAATCCCAGCAGTGTGCTTGGATCCAATGATGACATGAATATACACTATTTCTGCACAAACAGAATTGCACTGAGAAAAGCAAGGAGGATGGCAGATGGGAGCTGCAGCTCACCAGGTGTGGAGGTTTACAGGGACTCCTTCTCTGGCGTTTTTACTCATTATCTTTTCATATGGTACTTTCTCAAAAAAAGCCAATGTAGTTCTGGTCTCTCAATTATCTGTCTGTGTGATTGTACACATGTACATAACTATCTATAATCTTTCTCTGTAATATTGCCAGAGTGATTTTTTTTTAAATCAGAACAGTTGCCAGTAGCTCTGTCTCTGCCTGTTTTATTCTCCAGTGAGGGTACAATTTCACAGAGCAGATCTAACCATTCTGATTTCCCAGAATGTACGAAAGTTTGATCTTTTTAAAAGGAAAGATAGGAAAGGCACCTTGAGTATTATTGCTACTGCTGCTTCTCTTTAATGGTTATATGGTGACACTGCTTCGCGTAGGATTACTGTCACTGGCACAGAGGGGATGGGAGATTGGCTGCCTTGAGGGATGAGATGAGATGATAAAGGAAAGAGGATGTTACCTCTGCAGCATCTGGCTCCATCTCTCAATTTTCATTCCATGTGTTCTGTGTGGAACCAAAGTAGGGTTTGTAGCAGTTTCTTGCCTTTGCACTACTGCCATTGTTAGGCAACTGAAAAGACAATGAGAGAATTGTGAAAAATCTATTTTACTTAGAATAGCTGTACTGTGTAATTATTCAAGAGGGCTTAGCAGGCAAATGAGATAAAGCCAAAAGTTAGGCAGATCACCAAAGGTACAGAATACAGTGACAGAGTGATGCATAAAATTCTTTGGAAAGCATTGATGTAATTATATTACCAATGTCCTCATATTGCAGTGAACATGGTTTTCAGAGTGCTGCATTTCTGCTTAACTGAAATGAAATCCCTAAATTTATTAACTAATTTTTGCTTTGTGCAGCAAAGGCTGAAGCTTTTTCTGCAAAAATCAGATTCCAGTACACTGACTCATTTGGAATACAGCAGTTAGAGCCAATCTGAGCCATTTTTACTTTATGTGTACCAAAAGTGTCACAAATAAGACTGTAATTGTAGGAGAGAAAATTGTAAAAGGAGTCAGAGGCCCAACAGTGCATGGAGAAGAATAAATGTTTTAGCTGGCCTCCACGTGTCAGAGCACATTTCCCTCTGTGGGCAAGGTCATGTGTGTGTCTTGAGTTTGCACCTGATGTCAAACAAGCAGCTGCTCTGCCAGCAGTTTTACCTTTTCACTCTACAAAGCTGTGTCTATCCCACATAGTTTAATTTAAAAGGTTGTCCCATAAAAATCTCAGAAATGAGAGATTTGAGTTTTCTATTGAAACTTTCCCATAGCAATCTATTACTAGATGCTTGTTTGTTTCAGGGAAAGGTAATTAAAGAGCCAGAAGAGAAAAGAAGGAAAAAAAGGTATCTCACCTTTCTGGCATATTTTCAAATTATTCAATTAGAGACACACTAAACAAAATTTGTTTAAAGATGTGATTGATGTTGGATCTTTAACAAGGCGCTGTCATTGGATAGAGGGGCTTTTTATTAATGCATGTGGCGTGATAGAAATGTGTGGGACAGGATGCCAGGCTGTTGACAGTGTTTGTGTGTTGTATATGTTTTACATGAAGAGATGGGCTGTGTAAAGATGCATTTTGTTTCTTCTTTCACTGGTTCATTTCTTTAATCTGAACTGAAACTGAACTGAAACTGAAAGATCTTACTGTGAGGCAAGCAGTTTTGAGTGAAAAGGGCTGTTAAAATCTACCTTGAAGGAGAATATTTTATATATAGACTGTTATTTTCTTTTTAAAAGCTTAGTGATTGCACTCTATGCCATGCATACTGCAGAGGGCTGCAAAAACACTCATGATAATTTGATGTTCCTGAATTTCTGTGTATATATACATGCACATATATGAAGATGTATATGTACATATGTCATACACACATATTCATCTATAAGCATATACATCTGGATGATATGTAAATATGTCTACATGATATATACATATGGGTGTATATATATGTCAGCACCATCAATAAGAGAAGAAAAATGCTGTTAGCACTGCCTATCAACAGATTTTAGAGGTAGAAGCTGTTTGGTAGGAGGGCTCTTGATCACATATAGAGAAGAAAAACAAACTGTGAAATCCTTATCTTTGAAAATGCACTTCAAAATGGAGCAGTCTTTTTTTTTCTTATGGTCATTTAATCTGTCTATAAATAGACATATTCTCTTTTCCTCTTTCTATTTATTTATTAATTCTGTAGTGATTAGTTGCCTTGTGCACAAAGTAGCCCTGATGAAATCAAAAATTTGATTGCTTTTATTAAGAGATTATAGCTACATCTTGCATACAGATACCAGTAGCTCTGAGGAAACCTAAGGTGGTCTTGCACAGTGTTGGAAGAAGTTAAAATGTAGGTACTAGTCAACAGTTTAAAACACATTCTGGAAATACACACAATGACATTTTCCACCAGGCTTCTAAGGAAGATTCAGACAGTAGTTAGGGGTACAGAAAACAAGAAATTTTGTTCAAGAAACACTAAAGAAAATAGTTTCATAAATTGGTTAATGGTTATTTGTTTTATCCAAAAGACAATTTGTGATTTTTTTGCTTTTCTTCCTAAAGATCTCTAAGATTTTTTTATTAGGAATTAGAAATGGATAAGCATGGTAAATACTTTCACAAAGAATGGGATTTGAAACTGTAAACACTTATGTACTTGAATAACTTTACTGAGATTTGTGCTTGACCAAGTACGTATGGATGCATGATTTGCCTTTCAACATGACTTGATCTTTTGCTTGTATCCAAATGCTAAGAGCAGGCCCTGGAAGGAACCCAGCATTACTCAAAGTGGTTTCATGCAAGTCTTAATTCAGAGGCCCCTTTTTTTTGATGTTTTTACAAACATAATTGAATGTAGTCTGAGCATCAAGTCCATTCACAAAAAAATTGCAGCCAGACAATAACTCTTTCAAAACTGCTTTTGTGATTGCTTTTGCTACAGCACCAACTACTTAAAGCATTGAAGAATTGTCCAGTAAATAAAAGGTACTGTTAGAAACTGCTAATAAAATTTAGAAAACCATGCAGTGACAAATTCCAAAAGAGCAGTCTTTTGATAGAAATGATGCTCGTGTTAAAGTAACAAGAGGTAGAAAATGAAAGGTTCAGAAAATCTAACTTTATAGAGTGACACACTCAGACACATTTCCTATAGGTCTAAAATGAAAATTTCCACTTAAGAATAAAGATTTTGAACAAATGGCAGAGTTAGCAGAAAGCACTACAGGACCTTGGAATTTGGAGAAAATACGTTAACACAAACCTGTTGTGAACATATTACCAGAAATAAGGAGGAAAAGGCAATAAAACAAAACATTTTTCTGAATATATGTCTCAAGACCTGCACTCAGACAATGGAATTTTTTCATCTGTTATATCAGAGCCATTAGATGAGCTCAGTAAATTTACCATTTGAAAACAACTGGGTAAAATATAGCCATTTTTTTCAATGAAAGAGCTGTTCACACTATAGCCATTTTAGGTATGAAAAAATATTGTTTGGGACAAAATATCTGAAAAGGAAGAAACTAGGCAACACTGTTAGGAAACAATTTTTCTATTGAAGAATCTCCTAAAATTGGCCGAATGCTCTTGCAACAGATAACAAGCTATATTTCCTGACTACAGAGTCTGAGAAATTCTTAATTGCCCATAAATTCATGTACTAGAAAGTTTGGAAAATTTAATGAGTTGGCAACAGACTTCAAAGAAAAGGATATAATGCAGACTGAGTTACTGGAAACTAAAGGACAGTGAATAAATAAGAAGGACTGCGGCTGAAGTGTTGGGGATTTAGGACAAACTAACCCATATACTTTGTAGATTTAATCTTTTTTTCATGGTCAAGGATATCAGTCTTCTACAATGATGATGACTTCTACATATAGTTTGAGGCATGAATTTCAAAAAATAATACATATCTTGCCTTATTGAAAATTATCTTGAACTGTTCATTTTCCTCACTTGTGTCTTTAGTTGCTTGAAGCAGAAGAGTCACATAAAGGACAACACTGTAATCTTTTAAGAGTGATGAAAGGTGGTCAGGTCTTTGTGTGGTCTCATCCTCCCATGCACTCTCACAGCCCCACATAATCAGTGTCATGTTTCTTGCACCCAACTGAGAAACTCTACTACTCTCACTGCTGTACTGTGATACCTCACTGCTGTAAGCTCTTTTTGTTTCTCTGTTCTTTGAGAGTTTGATGTGGCCTGACTTGTTCACTCATATATAGAAAAAACTGGTTTTTCGAGGCTTGGGCCTTGCATCTTTGAACTTCTAATTAAAATGCTGATTGGGACTCTGATTACACGTCTGATCACTTCTTTAAAATCTATGTATGCTCCATTAGAACACTGTTCAAAAGCTTCCCTTTTTCACATCTCAGTTAGCATTTGTGAAGCTTCCGTTTCCAGCCTACCACAGAAATGAAGACATTGCAAAAAAAAGCTTACAAACATCAGTTAGTAAGAGCAGCACTAGCAGATCATAGAATCATAAAATCTAACCTAAGGGTTGGAAAAGACCTTTAAAATCATTGCGTCCAGCCATCAACCCAGTACCCCCACCATGTTCACCATTAAAACATGTCCTCAGTCATGAGCCACATCCATACTGCTCTCGAACACTTCCAGGAATGGTGACTACATCACCACCCTGGACAGCACATTCCAATGCTTTAAAACACTTTCAATGAAAAAAAGAATCTAATATCTAATCTAAACCTCCATTTCATCTTGTCCTGTCCATTGTTACCCAGAAGAAGAAATTGACACCCACCTCACTGCAGCTTCCTTTCAGATAACTGTAGACAATGATAAGACCATCCTCCCCTAGCCTCCTTTTCTCCAGATTCAACAATCCCAGCTCCTGCAGCTGCTCCTTATAGGACTTGTGCTACAGCCCCTTCATCAGCTCCATGACCCTTCTCTGGGCTCACCCAAGGATCTCAATGTCTTTATTGTAGTAAGGGGCCCAAAACTGAACACAGCACTCAAGATGTGGCCTCACCAGTGCTGAGTACGGGGGGATGACCACTACTCCAGTCCTGCTGGCCACATTATTTGTAATACAGGCCAGGATACCATTGGCCTTCTTGGCCACCTGGGCACACTCTGACTCACGTTCAGCCAGCTGTTCATGTTTATGTTCATGTTTGGCACTTCCAGGTCCTTTTCCTCTTCCCCCAGCCTGTAGCATGGCCTGGGGTGTTGTGATCCAAGCACGGGACCCAGCACTTGGCCTTGTTTTACTCATACAAATGGTCTCAGCCCATCAATCCAGTCTGTCCAGATCCCTGTGCAGAGCCCTCCTTCCCTCCAGCAACTCAACACTCTCACCCAACTTGGTGTTGTCAGCAGACTGTCTGAAGGTGCACTTGATCCTCTCATCCAGATCATCAATAGATATTAAACAGAACTGGCCAGTGCTGAGCCTTGGGGATCCCCACTAGTGAGCAGCCCCCAACTGCTGTGGCACCATTCACCAGCACTCTCTGGGCCTGGCCAGCCAGCCAGCTTTAATCCAGCAAAGGGAGCACCTGTGCAAGCCATGGGCAGCCGGATTCTCAGGAGAATGCTGTGGGATACAGTAACAAAGATTTACTGAAGTCCCGACAGACAACACCCACAGCCTGCTCCTTATCCACTGGCAGGTCACCTGTACTGAATGGAGATCATGCTGGTGAAGCAGCACCTGCCTTTCCTAAACCTTTCCTGGCTGGGCCTGATCCTCTGGTTGTCCTGTATATGTTGTTTCATGATGCTCGAGATGGTCTGCTCCATGACCTTTACTGGAAATAAGATGGGATCGCATTTCCATCTTCTGGTCATTTAGAACCTGCCTGGTGGACCAGGACTGCTAGTAAATTACTGAAAGCAATTTGGTGAACGATATATAAATAAAACCACATAATGTGGCATCCTATATTCATTTTGATAAAAATCTTGTAAAAAATGTTTCTCTAAACATGTTACACTATATGAAATAACTCTACTTAGCCATATAAATAAAGTTGTCCAATTCAAGTTTTGCCATCTCAGAAGCTATTGGATAACATTCCTACTAAATGGCTGTGAGAAGTCCTGAATAAATCCCAGTCATTCCTAAACTCGAATAAAACCAGTCATTTATGAATGACTACATAAACACAGTAAGATGAAGTATATCTTGTGTAATTTTCATCTTCTGTAGACACTTAGGAAATAGGCATTCTGAAAAACTCAAAACTATCATAATGACTATCTTAGATTGACTATGTGTTGTACACACTAAAAATGAAAGTACCTGAAAACCCATTTTTCTGAGGCTTTGAAAATAAGTGTTAATAAAGCAGTTCTATTTTGTATTTGCTACAATTGCAACAATTGTAACAATTCTGTCCCAAGGACTGGAAAGTATTTTTGAGACTGTAACAGCAGAACAGGTATCTGATTTGGGCTCATAATTTGTTTCTCATTTCTCCTTGCTTAATGACCAACCTACACCAGACCAGCTTTTAGGTGGGAGTATTCCCTTTTTGTGTAGGAACAGGTCTGCCTAAAGAGAGAAAATATTAGAACCAAAGCTTAACCATCTCTTCATGTTTGTTCTCTCCCCTCCTTCACAGAGCAACGTTCAGCCAGGTTTCTACTTGACTCATGGTGCCACAGAGCAAGAGTATAGGGTGTTTAAGGCTTTCCTCCCTGGCATAAAAGGTCTGGCTAGTTAGACAGAATCTCAGCAAAGATCTCAGCTAGTTAGACAGAATCTAAGCATAAAATCTCTTTTCAATGTGAGAACCACAACTGAAAAAGTCACAGAAAAATAAAACCTTTTCCAAACCATCTGCCCACAACTCTATTCAATGCTCTTCATCAGTCTAGGGGTTTTTTCTTCCTTCCTGGGGGGCACTGACATGATGCACTTCCAAAGTAAAAGGTGACACCTGCTGTGAAAGCAAGGAAGATTATTAGTGTGTCTAACTTCAAATGGTTTCCAATCTTTCAGTGATTATGGATGCTTCCTATCAAAACTGTCCAAGATGCTGTAACTTTTATATGGGTTTCTGCAAAAAGATAAACCTTGGAAGTTGCTGGACTGTAAAATAGAGGTACACTATAACCCTGGCAAACCTTTAAAAGATAAATCTTGGCAGCCACTAGACTGTACAACATTAACACACTCTGACACCTTTGGATGTCTGAAACTCTAGAGAAGGATCCTAGAGGTTGTTTTTCTCATGTAACAGAATGAAGAAGACAGTGTTACCTCAAAAATGCACCTGGCTTAAGTGCATTCACAACTATCCTGTGTAAGTGCTTATATCTTTAGTGAGCTCTTTCTAGAAAGGCAACAGTGGCAATTACTTAGTTGGTTTATGTTGGCTTACACACTGTAATGATAACTATGAAACAAAGTCTGGCAATTCCAGTTCTCAGAACAATGCTTTATCTCTAAAACATAAGCTACAGAAATAGTCAATAATTTTAATGACAATGTAACATTTTTAGTAATTTTGCAGGTTTAAAATGTTTAGTCTTAAAAACCTTCCCAGAAATGCAAATTCTAAACTCACTTATCCGAGAGACTGTACCACCTAGGAACTTCTAAAAGCTGGGTAACTAGACTCGGATTTCTCTGTCCCAGCTGCAGGAGCAGCTACCTGAATTTTCTTTGTATGGTTTCACATAGGTCTTGCTATGATGCAGCAGCACTTGCTTGACCTCCACACTTCCTTCTCACAAATTCCTACTTGGCATTTTCCTCTGTTCTGTTGCAGCACATTTGCCTGCACTCTGACTCTGTGTCCTCATCTTCACGCTTGTCTGCCACCCCTCTGCATCCCTCCTGGTCCCTACATTAGTCTCACTCAATTTGCTGTCCTGTTTCCAAATGCATTTTC
Source organism: Melospiza melodia melodia (assembly GCF_035770615.1). Taxonomy (NCBI): domain Eukaryota; kingdom Metazoa; phylum Chordata; class Aves; order Passeriformes; family Passerellidae; genus Melospiza; species Melospiza melodia. The sequence continues at coordinate 9,512,539 of NC_086196.1, read as the reverse complement.
CCTCCCCACTGCTCCCACTGTATCTGACATGTCCATATTCCCCTGTCCCCGGCTTGGCCCTCACAGAATAGCAAACAGACCATTAGCTTCTCTGATGGCATCCTGTCTTCTGCTCGATTGCAAATAACAAGGAGTGGCATCCATCTTCACTGGTTTACCCTCACTTTCTTCCAGAAACCTTAAATGGATCTGGCAACCAATCTTCTGAGACCAGGTTTGGCCTGTCATGGTCTTGACAATGGGAGGTAGAAAGCATTTTACTTACAGATCAAGTTTCACCGCTTTTTAAATGAAAAATTAACAATAAGTGTCATATGCTAAAATTTACTAGTAATATATTGATAAAACCCCTCTAAGTAGTCTTTTCTTTGATTTGAACAGCAGGAAGGCTGGTGGTGCTGCTCATAGAGATCCTGCACAGCAGGAAGGATGGTGGTGCTGCAGAGGTGCGAGCTCAGGGCAGATTTGAGAATAGGGCTTTTCTTTTGGTACTGGTCAGACTGTGCTCCAGTGAAAACCTTACAAAATGTTAGCATCATTTACTGAGTCTCAGCCCTAAATAAGTGAACCTTGCTTGCTTCACTGGCTTTCACCTCTCCATGGAAAGTTGTTCTGTGCTTTGGAACAATTCTGCCATTTCTGTGACATCTTTCTGTAAAAAACTAGAAATGATGGCAACTTCATTATGGTATCTCTAGCTGCACTCTGTAGAAAACTAATCATGATCTAAAACTAAATCCTGGACCTAATAAAATACTTTGCCTTCTATGACTTCAGAAGCTGTATTTTATTTCTAAAGCTCATCTATCCTTAATGTATGGGGAGGGAGGACAATAGACCATGTAATCTCAGTGCAGGCTGGGAATCTCAGGCTTGGTGGGTTTTGACAGTTTTGAATAGCAATCCATCACTTAACAGACAAATAGAGGCTAGTCTCTTTGCAGCAGCTCTTTTTCAACACCAAGATGACATCCATCCCTCTGCAAGGGAATGTACAATGTCATTCTCAGAGAGGAATAGATTTCAAACACTACTGGGCTGTAGCGGGCTGTTTGCAAGGTGGTTTGAGTGTTTTTTGGTTTATTTTCAAGAAACTGGTTCTCCAATGGTGAGTTGATATTTTTGTCACCCAGACTTTTCAGCAAGTGCATACCAAAGTACTATACCTAAATAGTGAATAACAGCAAACAGAGGATCACAGACATGTAGCTACATGTCACAGGGAAAACAAGAATTTATACTGGCATATGCAAAACTCCATCTGAAAGCAGAACTGATGCAATGTGTACATCAGAGCATATCCTCTATTGTTATTTTCTTTCATGAAAGTTTTGACACCAGGGGAAAATGTTTGTAAAGATTTGTCTAAGGCAAACTGCATTATATATATACATAATACAGTGACTTTCCTGGTGAGTTCTTCAGAGGGTGGGATGTAATACAACAAGTATAATTTCAAGTTTGACTCAGTATAGTTCATCAAAACATTTTTACTCAGTATAGTTCATAAAAATAGTTTTGTTAGGACTTGATCATAGAATATATTGTACATGTAACAATCAATACTGTGTACTCATAAAGAAAGATCAAAACAAATGAAAATCTAAGTGTTAGATTTTCTTAACAATTTCTTTCTTTTACTATACAGTACTTTTCTTCATCATGGTGACCTTGTTAGAAGTCTGACAGATCATTAGGGACCATGCTTTCCCATGATATTATGTAAGATACTTTACTCTCAGAGGTCCACAGAACTTTCTTTTCAGTTACATTTGCAAATAGAACTGAGGGATTATGCATCTAGGTATTTCCTTCATTATTTATTATCATGAGCATGTGTTCTTTGAATAAATTTGAGAAGTCATTTGGATTGATGGATATAAAAATTTAATCCATCAGGGACTGGATTTAGCAAAATTTCAATATTAACAATTAACTAGTAGACCTGCTTGTTAAGAACAATTTCCCTGGAAACAGTATATCATAATCAAAAAGTAGTATAACAAGCCAAGAACTCTTTCCTAGTAAACCATTTCCTGCTGTATTTTTTGATATTCATTCTGATAGAGAGGAATATAGTAATTGTTTAATTGTTTCCTGTTGATATGTCCAATTCAGTGGCTCTCAGTCATCAGTCACCCTGTGGCCCTGCAGCAGTAATTTGGCAGTTCCATAGATTTTTAAGCCATCAGGGACCATTAGATCATCTTGTCTGATCTTTCTGCATAAAGCAGGTCAGAGAATTTCGTCTAGTTATCTCCTGTATTGAGTGGAGCACCGGGTATGTAACCAAAGCTCATACTTATGTCACAAAGTTTACCTTTTTGTTGTTTTTAAATGGGGAACATTACCTTCTATTTCATACCTAAGATGTGCAGATCCATTAATGTTTCCAAAGACCCTAAGATACTGGGATTTAATGTGCTATAAATGTGAACAGTAGAAATATTTCCAGTGATGACCTAACCAGGATTTCTTAATCAATATGATGAATTGGATAGCAGGACAAATGAATCTGTAGTGTCTCCAGCAGGAAGGAGCTTTGCCAATTCAATTCAAGATTTTTTTATTATAATATTTGCTGATAATTTGGAGAAGGAAAGATATACAGTGCAAAATGACATTTTAAAAATGCAAAAATAAAAATGTCAACCAGAAAGTAACTTTAAATATTCAGCGTCATTAAATTAAATTTATGAAATTTTCCTTAGATTTCAGATTAAAAATTAACAGAGATTATAATTCCTTTTATCTTCATTAGCCCATATATGTGCTATTAATTATTTGTTAGGCATTTCCATAAGCATGTGATAATTTTAGTGGTGAGAATGTAAACCTAAAATTCTTTTACTCTAAGATCACTGGGACAATATAGTGGTGCTTGCCCTGCTCACTGTGTGAGCCAGAGCCTCCCTCTGAAGTTAAGCAAGAGGTATTGCCCAACCTGCCTGAGATTGCAAAGTGCATCCCAGCTCCATGCCTGCTCCTCTGCCTTTGCATCAGGCAAAAGTAATTTATACACAAAGGGATGGAGCCCTCTCTGAACAACTGCAATGACAGGAGTAGGTAGTCCACATGATTTCTGACTTCAATGAATGTGGTTTTAGTATGACTTAGCCAGGCTTTCTATCAGAGAAATCTACCTAAAAATCTATGAGAAATCTACCTAAAAAAAGGCAAACCTTTAGAAAAGTACTTATGTTCACTGGTTTATATTTGCGTTTTTAGCATCATTGTCCTTCAGTTTTCCACACTGAGCAGTATTGTTCTTGCTGCTGTGACTCTTCTCCGGATCTTTCTTGAAGAAGTTCCTATTCAAGCAGCTTTTGTGAACTTTCTTGATGGTCAGAATTTCAATTGACAACAAATCTCCTTTAGAAGAGGATGTAGTCAAGGCCATTTTGGTTTATTATGTATACTGTCTATTTATATTTACCTACAGTCTGTGTATATTTAGTCTCCTTAAAACACACACACAGATGTATTTGCTGAACAAACAAATAGCTTCTATTCCAAAGTTACATTTACAGTGAGCAGAGTGAAACTTTTAAGGTTGGCAGTACATACATGGAGTGAACTACTACATAAGAGACAATGAAACTGGTTTTAATGGTTTAAAACCCTGCCACATCCAAAGATTATTAAAAAAAAAATTAAAGTAATAAATTAAAGATACTAAGACTTCAGGCTTGTTGTTTTACCTCGGAATAGCTAATATGGCAACGTATCATTGTTTAAGTCCAGCTGGCAACTAAGCACTATACAGACACTCAGTCCTATCCTACACCCCCACCACAATTAAATGGGGAAGAGAATCAAGACAAAACTACCAGGTTGAGATAAGAACAGTTTAATAATTTAAGAAAGTAAAACATAACAATAATAATAGTAAATAATAACAACAACAACAATAATAATACAAAAGTAAAAACAGTGATGCACAATACAATTGCTCACCATCTGCTGGCTGATGCCAGACCCGTGTCTCTGACACCCAATCAGCCCCCCTTCCAGGTAATTTCCCCAGTTTTTATACTAAGCATGCTGTTCTATGTTGTGAATTACCCCTTTGGGCAGCTCAGCTCACCTGTCCAAGCTATGCTCCCTCCCAAGTTTTTTGTGCTCTTCTTCACTGTCTGAGCATCTGAGCATGAGGCACAAAAATGTCCTTGACTTAGGATAGACACTTCTTAGGAACAACCAAAACATCAGTGTGTTATCAACATTGTTCTCACACTGAATCCAAATCTCAGCACTCTACCAGAAACAGAGAAGAAATTAACATTGTCTCAGGCAAAGACAGGACACGATAAAAACAAATACTCCAAAATTTTAAAAATTAAAAGGAAGTTGGTTCAATCCATTGGAAATTTACAGATTCTGTAATTTAAATTTTTGGAAAGCAATAAAATAAGTGGCACTTTTTCATGGTCCTGTAGTAGCTGCTTATCTGAGCAATTTGACTCTGATATCCACTGCAAGCAGCAATAAGTAGATTATGGTCCTCCTGTTATTGCTCCATTTCTTCCTTGGTATTGAAAAGCTGTGTCCTTTCTTCATCATTCACCACAAAGGTGTGGAAGAGGAGGAGGAGGTGACCAGTAGGGTTATGGGGGCACAGAAACACACTCCTGTGGGAAGGGAATCCCATGAAGGAGACTGTCAGAACAGGCAAGGAATCTCAACATGTGAGCCAGAGAGCATCAAGCAAATGTTGGAGATGCCCTCTTTTACACACAAAAAAATTATGAAGCTGAGGGGAAAGAGTCATTCTAGTTTACTTACAATAGAATAATAATACTTTTTTTCTTTTTTCCTTTTTTTAATTACTGCTTTGGAAAGGAATGTGGATAGCACCATCACTACCGTGCCTTCAAAAATGCAACTGGATTTAGCATGTGTGACAGGTAATCTGAAAGGTGCTGTTAGTCTTGGTTGAGGATTTGTAATTGCACCCATATACATAAAAACCATTTGTGCCTTTTTAAAAAAAATTATATTAAAAGATTTCAGTGAAAAACAGCATAGATACTTAGAAATAGCAGAATGGAAAGAAAAGAAATTATTAGTTTAGGATCCTTGCAAATCTTGAAGTTTCCTGGCATGCAAAACTCCTACATTTTTCTTGCCAAGAACAAGAAAATACATATTTCATCACAATGGCCTTAACTTTGACCGGTGCATTGTGGCTTTTATGTATTATTTGTATTATATTGATTTAGAGTAGAATTCATCTTCACTACATTTAGTCATTTAAAGTTAAGGGTTTCATCTAAGCTATTTGTCCAGGTTCCCCTTATAGTAAATGGAGAAAGATAAGTTCCTCCAAATGGCAATTCATCCCATTTTCAGATAGGTGTCTGAGATAGACTGGATGAATTGCTCTCCACTGCAGTCTCTCTCCATTGCTCGAGAGAAGTGCAAGTGACTTGCCCAGGCTAAGCACCCAACTTTCAGATGGCTAAAAATTAGTCAAAATCAATCCCTCCCACGTATCTTCATTCAAGGGATGTGCTTAACTAAGAAATGTCTCATAGTCAATTTGTCATGTGTTATGTTGCTAAAATCTGATAACTGATATTTCTTTGGAATCATATACCTTAATGAGCAACCATAATATCAAATAATAGTAAAATTACATATGAGCAAGTGGTTGACCAATACATGACATTAATGTGCACATAAATCATTCTCACATTCTCCTTCAAAGAAGGGCATTCATTCAGGTTTCTAGTAGAAAACAAAGCTAGGGGGTTTTTTTGAAGCACCAGTTATGATTTCATTTTTAAATATTTCAGAGCTGCAAGAACTAAGTACTCCTGAAAAATCAGGCTGATAATTTTATTTTAGGGTCAAAGTAGGGGAGGAGTTGCAGTATTTTTTTTTCTATTTGACAGGAATTGTATGTTCAGATTTTATTATGTGTAAGTATGAGATGTGTAGTACCCACAGCTATTAATTTCTTTGAGCGTCTGGGTTTGGAAATGATGCAATAGATATCAACAATATGGTCTCTTAGCAACCTCAATTAGTGTTTGGAACAAAGGAGGGTTTGCAAGCTTTGACTTTTTCCCATGTGTTCACAAAATCTTGTTTGTGTGTGAGAACATTAGTGAATGATAGCACTACTAAGAGTTCTTAAAATGGGGGAGACAGGCCATCAGCTTCATAAATTATGAGAACAAGCACTGCAGGGCAAGCAAGAACGGCCCTTGTGGAGCCCTGCCTCTTTCCCTGCGCACCTGTCAAGATATGCACATCCCCTAGGTGGCTGAGTTAGCCATGCATGCCTGCACATCACAGCATGCTTTCCTTCCAAATGCTGGTAGGAAGGGCTAAAAAGTCACTGCAAATTAAGTGTCACACCTGGCAGCAGTGTAGGCAGCAAGTTGCTACCAGACCTCCTATTTCTTTCCTGTCAACAAATTGCCCTCTGACCTGGAAGGATATGTCTAGAGTGAGAAATTATTTGCCCTAGATCCAAACTGGTTCTATGTCCTGTTCAATTAAAAGCAGGCTTGCAAGGATTTAAGTGATTTTAGCTCAGTGGATGCACCAGTTTCATTAGCCAACTGCTCCAGAAATAGCAATATTTTCAATGCCTGGTCCTATGGATGTGTCTTATGGAAGTACAAGGTTCCTACTGATAGATAGGAAGATTTCACCAATAAAAATATTATTTTGGTTTCTTATTTTCTCTCTCTAATTATAGCTATATCCTCTGACCATATTTTGTGAAATATCTCTTCCATCTCTAAAGTTTGGCACTTGCATATTCAAAAATAAATCACATTCTTGCTTCACAAGAGCTCGGTATGAATAAATTTGCATTCAGAATGAGTTGGTGGGGACAGAAGAGTGAGTCTGGCATTGTAATGACAGAGCTGTATGACTTATATTCATTTTGTGACACTTCATGTTGCTAGAATCACATCAAGCCCTGACACCACTCAGTTTGCAACAACCATGAAAGACTACGGAGACTCCCCCTAATGCCTTGCTGTGCCTTGCCATTCCTAGGCTCGCCATTTCCTTCCCATTCCTTCTGCTGTACTAACACGTTTAAAGAAAAATCTAGAGGGAACCTGTGTTCGTCTCACTATGGGTGATCTTGGACATTCAGCACCTTTTACAAGCCTTGCATCTCTGCTGCAGCATCCCTGGCAGAGCAGAGAAGCAGAAGCTGCATCCAAGGTGCATATCCAGAAAGCTCCCTGCTTCATTTATGTTACCTGTTGCCATTTACATCTTTTAATTCTAAAGGCAGAAGCACTTTTTGTCCAATAACAACAAACTGACTTAGAATTTTTTTTTTTCCTAGAAGCATGAGAGAAAACTCCTTCAAGAGCAAAAACCTAAAGCTGACCATTACTTGGTCTGAAACCACAGTAAAGACTGCAATTCTAATAAATGAGGATCCACAAATCCTTGGATTGATTGCATATTCAAATTTTGATACTGACAGTTTAATTCCTACAGGGAACTTGTAGGAAATAGGAACTTTTTTAAATCCCTAAAAATAAATTAGTCCTTCCACTAGCCTGTATTTATCATTCGTGTACTGAAAAGAGCAAAATAATGATAAACTAATAGAGAAATATGTTTCTGTCTTATTTTTTAATACTTTTTTTCTTTGAATGAATACAGCAAATATACAGCTATAACATTCCAGCAGAAATACATGATGGCTGTAGGTATAGACAGAGAGGTAGATGGTCACACACTGATTGTCAGAAAGACCAAGCACAAGAATTTCTATGGAGAAGAGTGGAAAGATTTGCCAAGAGTGCTACAGCCATGACAAAAGGAAACTTTTAAGATCCAGCTCTTATAATACATATGTCTTAGAAATTCAGATTTTTTTTAGTGGGACCCACTTGTGTTTATCTGGTGTGCTGCAAACTCTTCTCCATGTTTTACCTTCCCACGGCATGACTTTAGTCATGGCTTGGTTGGCTAGAGGTGTCCACAGGGACTGATGTGCTGCTGGTGGCACTGCAAGGCTGGGCATGGCATTGGCAACGCAAGGGACACATGGGCAGTGCAATTCCCCTCAGGCTGTGCAGACCCCAGCTGTGCTGAGGATAAGGGCTCTCAAAGCCCAGCAGACAGACAGACAGACAGACGTGGTCTCTCACTCATAGGTTCAGTCCCCACATATCAGTTCAGTTCCCACACATCAGCAGGAAACAGAGGGCCTCAGTAACCTGTCTGGTGAGGGAGAAGGAGGTGAGAAGCCTCAGGCCTTGTGTGATCCCTGCTGTCATTTGTACACTGGCTGCTCTGACACAGGCCTGGTGTAGCATCCCATGAACTCTCCCGCTGTGGTCAATCCCCAAGCCCTCAGCCCTGGAAGCATTAACTACTTACCACAGAGTCATCCCTCCCAAAGGGAAAAACAGTCTCCCCCATGGCCTTGGGGTCACAACTTCCTCAGGTTCCTCCTTCCCCTGTCACTGGTTTGGCATCCCTGGTGGCCACCCCCCTTCCCCTGCAGGCCAGGCCCCTCTGCCCAGCCCTCAGCTCTGCCCCCCACCCCTTCCCCTTTATAAGCTGCCTGCTGCAAGTGGTTTTCCTCTCTTTCTCCGCGTTTGTCCTTTGGTGACAGAGGAATAAAACCTTGCAAAAGAGCCTTTCTTGCCTCTGTTGCTGAGCCAGTTGTGGTGAGTGTTGAGTGGAGGCTTGACTGCGTTGCCTGAATGTTAACTCAACTTGCTTTTTGAAAGGAGAGGCTTGCTGGGGATAAGAGATAGCAGCACCTACCACTTTAACACCTGGAGTTTTTGACTGGGAACAGGGTGGCATCTGCCAGTGCTGGCTCTGCCCACTCCAACAGCCCCTGTCTGACATCTGTGTGTGTCCAGTCTGTGTCTCTGACAGCTCTGGCTATTTGCCAGTGTTTCCAGGAGCTTTGGGTCTGGAAATCTGGGATGGTACCCCCTGAAGCAAGAAGGTGGTAGAGCTTGCAGCTCCCATGCTGAACAAAATCGCTGGATCAAGGTTGGAGAGGACAGACCCAGAGCCTTGTGGCAGGGCAGACGTGGATATCGACCTGGAAACCTCTGCCTACAGAATATGATCTCCAGTCCTGAGGGTTGATAACAAGCAGGGAGAAGAAGGACAAGGGGGCATTGACGGGAAGGAATTTTAACCAGTAGGCCCTCAAACAATACACACAGGCCTTTTAAGACCTTGTAACTCTCCAAAATCAGCAGCAGCTGGGTAAGAACTTTCCCATTGGAGTCCAAAGATTTAAGTGCTGTGAAATTTTAAGTAGTCTGTAGTTATTTTGGTGGTTTCCTTTATTGTTTCTTTCCTTTGGTAAATATGAATAACTTTTTAGAAAACTGAAGAAAATAATTCAGCATTTGAAGGCAGATGCCTGTGATGACCTAACAGACTTCTTTTTTTTTCCTTTTTGTTTTCATCACTAAATACTTCTGTGGTTCTGTCAACGTTTCAAATAAGATTTCCAAGCGCCAGTGAAATAGTTTCATGTTAGGGGGTTATTTTTATAATTCAGTGCATCCAAACTTCATGAAAAATATGCAAATAGCCTTCATTATAACCATATCTTGTAGCAACATGCAGCATACGTAGTGCCAAAAATGAATGCATTCATGGCATCTTTTGGGTCCTAAGATCCAATTATGTCTTTTGTTGTTGCTTTTTGGCTTTCTGTGTCAGCTGCATGCTCTGTAAAGTTACTGATTACTGACCTGTTGGCAACTTTACAAATCAGCTTTGAAATGCAAGCTGTCAGTAGCTCTTGAGTACCCCAGTCCCAGGTTACCAAGGCCATGAAATGCTGCATTGAATTTTTAATCAGTTTTCCCTCTGCTTCTGCTTAGCTTTTTCCAGGTTAAGGTCAATTTTGAAACCAGCTGAATTCTTTAATAATCACTGTCTTTGCAGTCCTCACTGGGTTCAAAAGGAAGAACAATTTTTTCACTGCATTAATATTAATTTTTTTACTGTGGGGGCTTATTACAGGGGCATATTTTCTGTTTAAGTATTCATTGTTAGATCACAAAGTGCACTGCAGTCTAGCCAAAGTATTGCCTCATGAAGATAGGAGTGAACTGCCACTAACCCGAAATTTCACTGGTCCCACTTTTAAAAGGAAGCAAGGGTGCTGTTGTAACCCATTTTTTCCCTGCAGCCATGCTACTCAGAGCAGAAAGCTTGCCACCTCAGACACATGTCCTTTGGCTCACCTTTCTAAATGTGACAACTGCAGTTTATTTAGTAGTTCTACCATCAAGCTTTGATCTCTGTTTTAAAAAGTTGCAGCTCTTTGTCCAAGTAGGCAAGACCAGAATTGTCTTAATTGGAGTGCTAGAAATTAGGAGTGAAACATGAAACAAAACAGTCTGTATTTTCTCTTCAGTTTATCCACAGAAGAATTTATAATTTAGGAATTTGATTTAATGAGTAGGTGTTTATTTGATTGCAGTAGTGGATAATCCATTAATACTTTATTTTCAAAGATCCTAGTGATGCTAGATTCTATGAGATTACCTTGCAGCAATGTTTATTTAAAAGCTCCTGTGCTATGATGACACACCTGATCAGATGGCTAGCACTCTTTTTTTCACCATGCAAGCTTCTTGCATGCTTTACAGAATCTCATAACAATGTGATTTTTTCACCCTGGAGTGAAAAGACACTTATAGTTACCCTTTACTACCAAGGAAAGCAGGTCAATAAGAGGTACCACAAAATGTGGTAGCATTTCTGATTCAATAATCAATAGCATATGCTAAAAAGATGTTGGTATTTAGTCAGTTTTTCAGCCTATCTGTTCTCTTTGAGGTTACATTTAAAATGACTGGGATTTCTGGGCAGTGATAGCAGTGCCACTCTTAAGTGAATTTCTGCCGGTGTTGTAAAAGCTGTTTGCCCCCATACCTCTAGGAATCTTGACAATAATTGCTTAGGGGTAATCCAGGACATTTGAAGTGGGAGTCCACTGAAGTTGGTTTTACTTATGTCTGGGAGCAATGACTTATACTGAATAAGTAAAGGTGCCTTATAAGATTTGAGGAAGGTGGTACACTCAAAAAAAAAAAAAAAAAAAAGGAAAATCACAAAAATGGAGGTAGCTGGGGAAAGAACTTACTGATTATGCACATTTCATATTGAAAAGTAGCTGATGATTCATGAATAACCTTCCAATACAGCACCTAAAGAATCAACCACAAAGTTAAGCAAACAGTCCCGTTGTTTCCAGGTGGTTTTCTGTAAGTTCTGGTGTCTCTTTAAGCTGTAGTCAAAATTCTCCTGTGTCTGGGGTTTAATGAGCAGTCCTTCCCCACACTATTTCTCATACAAGTTGACATTTGTCTGCTTCCTTTTTATGGATGATGGGCAAGAAAATAATTTGGTCGGTCTCTTCTAACTGATGGAAAATTTATTAGTCGTGAGGGAGCTTAATAATAATTGAGAACCTTCTTCTTCTGTCCTTTTCAGTGGAGATTTGTCAATAGTTAACATGTTTTGTGGTAGTAGGATGACCAGTGCATGGAAAGACACACTTGCTGTACTGTTATCAAAAGGTTATTCCCTTATGAAGGCAACAGTAAAGATACTTTCTCAGTGGCATTTACTTACAACATCTTGAACATCTTGAAGGAATGTTCTAATTACCTGAAAATGATGTCTTGTTAGCAATAAAAGAAAAAGGAAAAAAAAAAAAGAAGCAAATGAAATGCTTCCTTGAAAAATTTAAGAAAAATTCACATGTTCTATCAAGTTCTTGTATTGTTGTGCTGTGGGAGATCTCTTGCCTTCTGGGAAATTCTTACTTGCTGGGCCTGGAGCTGCTCCTGTTCTAGTCTTAACACTAGATTTCAACCATTTCTGCAGAGTAGATGAAGAACCGAGCAGGTCCCAAACTGTTCAGTTTTATGGATGCAGGGGTCTATGCTGTTAAACCAGTCTTAATTTGAAACATTGGAGGTGATAGATTTTTTATAGATTTCCTATGAGCAGGTTGCTATGAATATGTAGCTACTGGTCTCACAGACAAGTTGGGATTTCACTTAACCACACAGGAGAAAAGCTTACAATGAGAGCTCAGTACTCTGGTGCTATTTGTAGTTATTTTATTGAGCCTATTTTAGTAAGTACAGTCCAGCACACTTTATTGACATAGTTGAGAACAAGAATGATCTCTCTTCCCTGTGGCTTGGAAAACAGGACAGCATTGGAGAAAGCAATTATTCAAAGATCTTTGAAAGGAAAGAGGAGATAATAATGCCAAAAATAGCATTGATAAAGGACAAAGACTGGATAAACAGAAACTGAACAAGAAATGTAGTAAATAGGCAATTTGAGGCAACTTCATTTTGAGAAATAAGTCCTGAATCAATGATAGCTGCTGATGACAACAACAGTTATTTGGATAGGTAGCACTCATAATGTGATAATTGATGAGCAAGCCACTTCCTCCTTCTGTCATGCAAGATTTTTTAGATTTTAACTTTGTGGTTTTGATCATCACTTCAGGTTGATCATAGGAGAAATGATAATGTTTTTCATTGATATGTGACCTGTAAAGCTGACTGATACCCCTGGGACTTAAAGTTCAGTACAGTTCGCATCATACTACTCACATGGTGCATAACTGCATAAAGAGAGTTTAAGGGAGAGTAATCATCTTTTCCAAACATGAACTCAGAATCTCTGAGTTCAGAATGCAAAAAAACCCAAAAACTGTAAAGAAGGCTTTGCCAACTGTTGCTCTGACATGCTTTACCTGGCAACTTTCAGGGTTTTGAGAAAGTCAGAGAAGCTAAAGTGTGACATTAGTGTACTGCGAGGGCCATGAAGAGGATCACAGGGCTGTTTGCACCTTTCCTATGAAGACAGGCTGAAAGAGTTAGGGTTGTTGATCCTGGAGAAGAAAAGGCTCTGGGGAGACCTCATTGAGATCTTCCAGTACCTAAAGGGGGCTTATAAAAAAGAAGGAGGCACATTTTACCCCAGGAGATAGTGATATGATAAGGTGGGATGGTTTTAAACTGAAAGAGGAGTTATTGAGATTAAATGTTTGGAGGAAATTCTTTACTGTGTGGTAAGGCACTGAAAAGTTTGCCCAGGGAAGTTATGGATGCCTCACCTGTAGAGGAGTTCAAGGCCAGGATGGATGGGGCTTTGAGCAACTTGGTCTAGTGGAAGGTTCCCTGACCATGACAGGAGGTAGAATAAGATTATCTGTAAGATCCCTTCCAACCCAAACCATTATAAGATTTTATGGTTCTGTTACTAATATTTATCATGGGTAGTGAAATCCCTCATTATACCCAAACACAATGCCATGCCTCCCTACCATTTGGTATATCTTAAAAAGCAAAACAGCCAGCTTATATCCCAGTGATTTTCAGACACAACATTTCTAGTCAATGCCTCAAAGATGAACACCATAGGGAACACTAAGTCAGCTTCTTTACAGCCCAGATGGGAAAGGTAACACTGCCACATCCTCTTGCTGTCAATGCAACAGAACTCAGCAGGGGATGAGCTCTAGAGAAGCAAACATGCAGCAGGAAGTTTTAGGGGTACCCTAAATTCTTATCTTGCTTCCTGTACAGCAAGACCAAATTGGGAACACTTCTCCTTAGCTTAGTAGTGACCAGGGATAAAAAGCCCTGGACTCTGGAGTCTGGGTACACCAGAAAGGCTCAGACTGTTTTTTGTTTCCTGGCCTGTTTTGGTTTGTTTTTTTTTTCCCTGTCCTGTATGAAGCAATGAAAGAGATCACAGGAAAACCCATCTCTTTGCTCATTACGCTTCCTGCTGTTTAGTGTGCAGCTACTCACACGAGGTATGTATTTGCATGCAGCTTTTCCCTTGCTTTGTCTGTGAGTAACCAGAGAGAGGAACTCCAAAGAGACTCGTTAAACCTATGAAAGCTGCCACAGTTTGTCACATGTGGCTTTGCACACGCAAGCAGAGCATTGCTTTATTGTAAGCTGCAAGTCTCTCTTTCTGCAACAATAGTATTTCATGTCATTGCTTTAGTCTCAAGAGAAGCTGCTATTAAATGGTAGATGTTAGTTTAATATTAATAATTGTCTTAACTTCATACATCTACAGGTTTTCATCTAGTAAAAGGGAGCTATTCATTTTTTCTCATGAAAACAGCATTCCTCTGAAGGGAATTTAACAGATGTAGGGAGGCTGATGGCAGGTGCAGCATAATGAAAGCAAGACACTTTGAACTGTCAGTGGCTCTCTAACTGCTCTTTGTATTACCCTGGCAGAGGTGTGCCTGCTCCAGTTCAAAACAGCTGCTCTCTCACAAGTGTACTCCTGGCTCCCATTCACCACCCTGCAAGGAAAAACAGGGCTGCACAAGGAGAAAAAATAGAGAAAAAAAAAATCTGGATCAGGTGAAAAACATCTGCCTGAACATCAGTATAGTTTAGAGCAGTCGAGAGAGCCTGTAATGTTTTATATAACTTGCATATTGTCATTTTTAACGGGGAAGGCTCAGAAAATGAAGATTCATTAAAGCTGTAGCACCGAGTGTCAGGCAAACCTCTTTCATCATCCAGCACACCACCGTGGGGAGTGCTGCTCTTCTGCAGAGTGTTCTCCGTTTTTCTCCAGGTACTATTAAATTGGTGCTAGGGCTTCTGCCACTTTTCTCTTGGAAAAGATATTAATAGGTCTTAGCAGTAAGGGATGTTTCTTTCTACCTAAACCACAAAAGTCTTTCTCCCATTTTATCTTATTTTAATTATGTTGCTAGTTTGTAAGGCATTAAGAGCATCTCATTGTGCCCTTTTTTTGCATTCTTCACCTTTTTGTCATTTGAATAACAAAGTTGCCTATATTGAACATTCTCCACTTATTAATCTTTTGACCATTTAATCAATTTTGTGCCTTTCTTTTTTTCTTCATTATTCCCTCGTCTCTGTCCATATCTTTCCAGATGAAACTCTCAGAACTCTCTGCAATATTAATAAAGAATGCATAAGACTGTAGTATAAAGGTTTCTTAACATGGTTTTCGGGTGGCCTGTAAATCTCTTGTGGTAAAGTCATAGTGTCAGCTATACAGCTCACCTGAAATTATTAAGTCTTCATACTAAGGTTACAAGATATATAATTTTGAGACTGGTGCAGAGGTATTTTCTAATACTATTGATCTTCTAAAACTATTTTTCTAATACTCTTTCTTCAAGTCTATTTTTCTTTCATTTTTGTTTGTCCTAGCCAATTAGTGGAGTTTTTTCCAAGAGGAATTTATATCCTTCTACACTGTATATAGAAGCCCTTCTGTTCTGCCATGTTCTTTTTTATCCATGTGACTACACAAGGAATGGGTCTACCTTTCCTGAGGCAGACACTGGGGCTTCTGGACTGTAGTCAGAAGGAGCAGGGATTGAAAACAAGACTATAACTACTCTATGCAATTGTGTATGCAATAGCCTACTGTTGTCTGCTTCTAGAAGGCATGGGATGATGCAATTGCTATTGCATTTTACCTTTGATGAAGATTTAAAGAGAAAACAAAATATTCTCAGTGCCCACAGAAGGTTGTCTCAATTCCTGTTGTCAAATATCCTATTTAGTAGAACAGGAGAAATGTTAGGGCCACGTCATTCCATGTTACCATGGAATCTGTCATTCTCTGCAAATACCTGAAAGGAGGTTGTAAAAAGGGACAGGACAAGAGGAAATGTTCTCAAGTTGCACCAGACCAGGTTTCAATTAGATTGGGAAAAGGAAAAGGTCATCAGGCACAGGAACAAGCTGTCCAGGCAAGTGGTGGGATCGTTGTATCTGGAAGTGTTCAAAAGAGGCAAGGATGTGATGCTTGGGATATGGTTTAGCAGGGAACATGGTGGTGCTGGGTTAACAGTTGGTCTCAGTGATCTTGGAGGTATTTTCCAGCCTTAGAGATTCTAAGATTCTATGAATCTTGGAGGACATACTGTATCTTTACATAATTAATTGAATAAATGCTGCCAAAACAAATTATACCTGAATTATTACTATATAATCAGAGATCTGTTTCTCAACTATCTGTCTTCCCATTGTGAGTGTACTGCATTCCTGTGAGATTTTGGCTGAGAAAGGGGCATCTGCCATCTAGCAAACTGTTTTTAATCAATACTGATTCTGAATATCTTGCAAAACAGTGGTTTACTCTACTGATTTAATTTTTTAATTGTATGTATTTGGAAATACATATTTTACTGCCTTTCCTATGAAGTAACAGACCATACTACATGGGCTTATTGATATGCTTCATTAAAGAAATGGTGGCCCCAGCTCAATAAAGCACTTAATCATGTGCTTAAAATTAAATGTATTCTTGAGTATATGACTGAAAATCCCCCTGCAGAAGGGTTTTGCTGAACAAAGGTGGCTTTAGGCATATGTCTGGGTACTCTGCTGAATGAGTGAGTACCTACTTGTGAGCCCTACTACTCTGTGAATTGAATGGAGTCACTCAAAGTGTATAAAATTAAGCATGTTTATGACATGTTTATGATTTTGAAGGATCAATACTTTATATCTGGGAGCAGATATTCACATGAGGAGCCCTTTAATAATGAAAGGCTTCAGAACAGGTCTTTTTTAAGTAGCAGTTTTTTTAAAAATCCTTAATAAAAAATGTAAATTGCAAAGTAATGATGTTAGTTCAGTTCCCTAAGGCAAGCTTTACATCATCATGTTTGTGTACAGTAAATAAGCCTACAGAGAAAAAAAAAAAAACCAGACCAATAAATGGATTAGAGAAATGAGTTTGGTAATGAAACTTTACACAGCAAGATATTTGCCAGTGAAGGCAAGATGTGTGGCTGAAATACTGTTAAAAATAAAGTTTCTTTAGTCTGTCTAATATTTCATTGGCCTTTGATACATATATTTACATAAATATGTTTTCTTATGACTCCCTTGAAGAAGGGATTTAGTGTTTGGATGCTGAAGATTCATGTTGATACTCGTCTTAAAAAATCGTTTCTGCAACATAAGGAGAAACTCAGGAAATCAAGCTACCAGCAAAACAATAAGGCAGGTTAGAGTGAGCTGAACATAGTTTGGCTTAAAGTGTGAAAAGGCAAACGGCCCTGAAGTTTTAAGCTTCTGTGTTTAAAAACTTGAGGCCCCAACCGTACAATGTCTTGTACACATGAAGCCTGAACTAATACAGTGCACCTTTAGATCAATCATCTGCTTTTATCAGCCGTCTCCACTTTGTCTGCTGGCAGAGTGGATTTAAGCTATTCTTGTGTGATACAAAATTCAGAGCATCTAGCAGAGCAGAGGAAGTTTGGATGAAACTTCATTTTTACAGACCACTTACATACTGAATGAAGCTGCTCTCATCAGCAGGCACATGCTTTGACTCAAATATCTGCACTGTCCTGGTTTGTTTTCTGAGCAGTCAGTGCCCTTCTGTGATGAGCACTGAGTACCACAGAGACAAAGGTGTAGCTGCAAAGAAAGCAGCTGCTGCACTGCCCAACACGCTGCTCAGCCAGGCTTTTAGGAAACATGCACAGACAAGGAAGCTATGCTGCAGACTCCTGAGGTCAAACATTTATCATTACAGGCATCATTTCCTGATATTAGAGGCTCCAAATCATTAGTCTTTTAATACACAATATCAATAGATGTAATGAAAAATGCACAGGATGTAGAGAATCCCCTGAATCTTAATGTACTCTCTGCCACTGGAAGCATAACGCAGTGTCTGTGTCAGCTGAGCTGGAGAAAAACAATGGGTCAAATGGTGAAAAGGGAGAGGAAGGCAGCAGCTAAGCCTCTGATTCTGGTGTGTGAATGCAAATTGCCTCTGTTCCCTGGGTCAGCACAAGCTGTGCCTCTGGAAATATCCCGAGATGAGTGGGATTTCTGCAGCATGCATGGCTGTTCTGGCTCCTGCACAGTGAGACGTTTCACACTGTGCACAGCAGATGGGAGCTGGGAAGTTCAGCCCAGGCACTGAAGCTTGCATACATACACACAAAAAAAATAAATACATATATTGTGTGTGTCACCAGGCCCTGGCAGAGCTGCTCTGGGAGCCCCTCACTGGGCTGTGTCTGGGTGCATGTGCACTTCATCCTTGCATGCTCCTGGCATATCACATGAGCAGGGTTGCTCTACCAGCACATGGATGCTCACAGATAAGTGATACCAAACCTTCAGGACCATTGCTGAGCCCTTTCTTTGCAGATTCTCCAGCAGACCAAACCCATCTTTTCCCACGGTGTGGATATTGTGACTTTGCTGAGTTTAAAAGTAACTTTCTAAGGATCTACAATCATTAAAAGCAAGCTGAAAAATTATCTGATTAAAAAAAAAAAGTAGTTGCCTTTTTAAATTGTAGCAGTAGATGTAACTGTGTGTAACAATAGACTGATGAAATCCCGTACCTCTTGTTCTGCTTCAATTTTTTCTCTGCTTTGAGTTCTCACAGGATATGCAGAAGACCTTCAAGTGAGATGGGGATCCTCCTCCTGTGCCAGGTTTTCTGAATCACAAATCCATCAAACTCAAAGAGACAGCAATAACACCATATTAGTTTCTCCCTCCTGTTGAGCTTTTATATTGCCCAGTCCAGAGGCTTGGGAAAGCTGTTTTTTGCTCAGCATAAGGCAGCCTCAACTAAAGCCAGCCAACTATAGCCTCAGCTAAAGCCAGTCTAACCTCTGTCCATTATTCATGATTAAGAACAGTTTATCCTCAACTGGTTTTAATTGTTAGATGCATTTTGAATTTTTAAAAAAAAATTTCTAACAATTCTGTTGTGCAGCATTGCTGCAGTGATTTCCATTTAGGATAAAATAAAACGCTGAATTAAATTTCATTTATTACCTTTATCTCCTCCACTCCTTTCTCCATTTCTGTTTGTTTGCTCAAGTGTTGAATATGTCTATGTTTTTTAATGTAAATGTACTTTTACAAGTTTTTACATGCAACGTTTAATCTGTACAGCATTGGTGTGGGAGATGAATAACTTGGTTTTGATTGTACATGGCTGTGTATACATGAGGACATTTCTCGATGCGGTGATTTCATTAGTTTAGTCAGAATCTCTAAACTGTAAACCAACAGTAACCCTGATGACAAAAAAACTATGTTAAATTTCATTGAGAGGCTGGTTTCTGGAAAGATAGCCATGAAAGCACAGACAAAAAGTGCTTTTTGAACTGATCTCTTCAAAAGATTTTCTACCCAGATGCCCATGAGAATCTGAAATATACTGACACATATGGGTTTTCTTCAGCTCTTACTTCTCTACAAGGCTAGTGTGAGAAATGTAGTTCCAGGGAAAGCCTTAAATATTTCTATTTCTCACTGCAAGAAGCATTACTACCAATCCATCACATAAGCTGAGATTTCCAAACTCATTTCTAGCCCAATTTAGCAGACATACAACTTTGGATAATTAAGGCAAGTTCTTTGTTCTTTTCTGAACAAAACTGTATCTCCCTGAGCATCTCCCTTGCCACAGAAGTTACCTCAACTTTGTTCCTAGGCAGGAAGCTGCATCCCAGCATTCAAGTGCTGCTCTCAGGTTTTTGAAGCATAATGGAGCTTTAGGCCTTTGAGGGGAGGATGAGGAGGATTTGAAGGAGAAGGTCAGAGATTGCTAAATTAAGGCTTTTCATTTTGTTCTTGAGAAATGAAGAGTGAGATGCAGCACTAGAAGCCAATTCATCGCTCAAGAGGCCAGAAGCATCCTCTGGAGATGTTTCTCCCACACTTCACTCACCACAGAAAGAGCACAAGGTGACAAGGCTCCTGTTTGGGTGCCTGAAATAAGTGCTTAAAATTAGGTAGACTGATCTCTCTCTCCTTTTCATTATTACAAATCCCCCTTTTTGCTCTTTGGTAGAGCTTGCACACGGCAGTTCATTAACACAATATTGATGTTCTGTGACAAGTGAAGAGGCAATAAGTGCAGTGCTTGCTGTAAATTATTTCACCCATTTGATACTTGTTTTTTCCTTAATTCTCTTAATGGTGCAGTGTGTTTTCCTATCCCAGTGACATTCAGTTGCATGTATTGTTAATTTTGGCTTTGTAGCTTGCATTTAGATTACAGCCTGTGTGTCCCCAAAGTGGTATCAGTTGCCTGAAATCTTGACTCCTCAGTGTTGTGTGGCTTGCAGAAATGTCAGCTGGTCCAAGGGAGCGGTTTTAAAAGAAGCAGAGCTGATCTGACATTCTTCAAAGGAAAGCCTGGGAGACTCATCTCTGCACCTGGGTTTGTTACATACACTGAGCAATGGGAAGAGAGCTATGAATGCTGTCACTCGAGCAGTGAAGAGGGACAGGCAGCCATGTCAAAAATGACAACGTTTCTTTTACTAGTCTTGCAAAAGATGTCTGCAGTGATGTGACTGCAGATGACATCAAACAACATAAGTGGCTGGTTTCTGCAGTAGATTGAAATTCATCCAGTTCCCTGTGTTCACTGTGATGACTTTCAATGCTAATTCTCAGTGAGTGAGGCATGAAATATATTCACAGGCTATAAACAGTTAGGATACTTTTAAGTTATTTGAGGTACCTGTGATGTAAACATCTGTGCCTCTTGCTTTTGTGCGTTTTTTCCTGCATTTCAATTATGTAGTCAAAGAAACACTGGAAAATGGGGAGAACAAGTTTGCTGATCTGGTTCTTTTTCCTTTTTGAAAGGAAAGAGTGCCTCATTGTCTGAGTAGAAGAAAACATAAGATAGAAGCACACTTTCATCTTCACCAATAAGGAAGAGTTCAGCTGAATTGATGCAAATGAGGTGTTTTTGAAAGTGATTCCCAAAGCTTGCTGTGTTCACTAAGTAAAATTGTGGGTTGCTTAAACTTTCATTTGGAAATCTAAACAATGTGAGATGGTATAAAAGATCAAAAAGTTTTATCTTGAGTTTTACTGCATAAATGTAATGATCTTCAAAAATGAAGCTAAAGCCAGCATTCAGCACTGACAGCGTCCTGCACCTCCAGCAGCCTGTGTGCTGCTTCACTGTATTTTAAGAGGATGCTTCTCAGTCCTGATTTCAGATGACACTGTGCTTTTCTTAGGGTTACCTGGAGGAGAGAAGCTGCAGGGAGAAAGGAGGGAGAAACCTCCTGTGCCAGTGCAGAAGGTCACAGGAATGTGCTGACAGAAACTGCTCCCTGGCATTTGTAGAACTGGGAGGACAGTCTGTCAGAACATCAAATCTAATCCAAGGCAGATGGGGTTACACTTGTATAAATAAGAAAGCAATCTCTTGTCCAGTATAAACTGATACTAAACTTTTTTTTTAAATGGCAAAAAACTTCTTCCTTTTTCATGCATTACAATCTGCATCTGCATTTTCTGTTAGCTCCTCTGCTATATACTCTGCTTTTACAGTCAGCTAAGAAGAAAGAGAGACATATTCCTGTCATGAATTTTGGATTTCAGTCTAATGGCTTTTTCACATTAAAGGCATGTGTAGCTTCAGCAGCAAGGGGCTGGCTCTTCTCCCTTTTGCAGAGGGAAGACCTAGAGAGTAATGTGCAGCCTCTCTTCCTGACTGCTCACCTTGAATTCTGGGTTTTGTGCAGTGGAATAGCTTTTATAGGATAGGGTGAGAGTATCTTCACCTTGAAATAGATTACCAGATGGGAAAAAATAGTTTAAATAAAGAGAAGTAAGCCCAGGACACTTGCAATCTGGGTGTGCATCCTCACCACTGAGCAGCCTGAGTCACGAGCAGTGGTGGAGCTCCCTGGAGCCACCCCAGAGGTTTGCACAGCCAGAGATTTGCCCTGTCCTGCCACCAGGAGCCTCTGCTGGAGTGGCATGTCAGCTCCTTGGCTTCTTCACGACCTCTTGGGCTGCTGGCATTTCACCTGGTGTGCTGGGCTGAGACCTCCAGCACCCAAGCAGCAAAGAGCCAGCTGGCTCCCTCAGGGTTTGGTTGAGGGCACCCAAAGGAGCTGCTGAGGCTGATGAATCAGAACTGGAATGCTGAACCATTTAGTGATGTTGGGCTCCTGTTGTATTCTTGTTGCATTCATATTTCTCAAGTCCCATACTGTACCAAGCTGTTCTCTGCAGCACAGTTCTCCGTGTGTCTTCTCAGGGGCTCCTCCTGGGCTCTCGACCCACCCCTATTTATTCCAGTTACCCTCACGAGCTACAGCTGCTGCCCAACTAAGAACTTCGCTGCTGTAGCTCGTTCAGAGCAACTAGGACCCACACAGATCTTACAATACATAGATCTTAACAGGGACTCTCTCCATAACAATACATTTATTCAGGCCCCCACAGGCTCCTACACTGTAACAGTCTAACGTGGGTGTGGGTTGAGAGGTTGCTGGGAGGGCTTCAACAAAACCTGCTGGATGGAGCCACTCAGGGAAGAGCCTTAAGTTGGTTGTTTCTGGATCCTGCTTGGCTACAAGCATGTAAGAGTTGTTTTTCTCCATCAAGGCTGAGACACTTACGGGTGTAGAAGGAAGCAGAAATACAGATACTTGAGTTGGAATTAATCTCATCTACCTTTAGGCATTTGTCCCATGAATGTTTATATACAAGTTGGTTACATCAGGATTCCATTGAGAAAAAATAGGCCTTGTTGGGATGTCATTCATCAGGCTGATGTTTTCAGCATCTTAGGAGTCTCCTCTGTATTAGTATGTTTATTTGCCATACCTAATTATTGTAGTCTTCTGATAAAGGTGCAGTAAGAACACTGTCCTTCCTTTTTAAAAATTAATTTCTCCAGATATCTTATTTTATTCTCCAGATATTTTATTTCATAAAAGAGTAGTAAAGAGGAAAAAAGATTTAACGTTTCTCTCTTTTGAAATGCCAGGAAATAAAGAAGGGAAGTAGGGCTGAATTTAGATGGATCCATAGGGTCTATATATTTGTGACCTGACACAGTATCCATTTGCTCATTAATAACTCTTCAACATTCAATAAAGTAGAATAAAGGCTTCTATTTTATTAAATATTAATTAACCTTTTAATATTTTTAGGGAAGGCTATAGGAGTAAAGCACTGATGGAGAGAGATATCTGAAGGGATAACAGTAAATGAGACACAATTTCCCCGATTTCTAGCAAAAGCTCTCTTGGCTTTGTGCTACCACTTTATCTAATTACATCTGATTTTTTTCAACAACAAAACATGTAGAGAAAGAAAAAAAGAAGAAAGCACAAACAGCTTGGCTCTTTGGGAAAAAAAAAAATTGTCACTGAAAGCAATTTTTCCCCCTCTTTGTTTACTGATGAAGGTGAAGCAGTAACTCAACATGCAGGTACAGACGTGATAATTTACTTGTCAGTTAGGTGGTGGAAAAATCATTCTTAATGATAATTGTTGTATTAAGGTTTTTTTTCTTCTTCTTCTTCTTCTTTTTTTTTTAACATGAAGGCAGCTGACTATTCTTTTTCAACAGTGCACTCTACTGTTATTTACTCCTGGCCCTTATCACCCTACAGATATTTGTTCACCCATCAGAGTCGGAAAAGGATATATTGTGTTTTATCATTTAGCACAAAGGCTGTCTGTGGTCCTGAGTCTGGCAATGCTATTCACAGCTGTTAAGGATGTGAAGATAGAAAAGGTACCTATGATTTGGTTTAATTCACTTATTGACAGAATCAACCCTTACTTTCCTTTAGATGGCTATTTCTTAAATACAGTAGATCATAATCTTAATCAGTGATTTTATAGTATCTTTAGCACATCTGTTGAACTTGTATACATAATGCATTTAAGTGATTTAATAATGTAGTCTAAGCATTCAGAATACAAGGTAAGGGGAGTTATTTCTTTGGAAAGATGGTGGTCATTTAGTTAAACTGGCTAGAGGTAAAATAAATTTGTTTGTTTGCAGTGATGGGGGTGGTATGCAGTTGACATAAATGGCAATAATGCAAATTAATTTGTTTTGAAAACCTTCACCCTGAAAATTCAGATGATGCAGCAATAATGGAATGAGGTATCAAGTAACCATCCCAGTTGAGAACACAGTGAAATGACAGGAGAGCAGGTAAAGATTGTAGCTGTCATAAGCAGTAAAAGCTGTACTTACTGAGGAGAACGTAAAAGTACAACAGAGATGAGTTTTTCTTCACTTCTAATTAAGCAAACACAATAAAATAGAAAGGAACATTGTCATATATCAGTGCATGCAGGAGGCAATGTGAACAGGATCCTGGCCTCCTGGCTTGGCTTCTTTCCATGACTTTGATGAGTAAAGCCCATGCCATGAAGAATTCAAGTCCCCAAAAAGATTTCTTAGCCAAAGATCTGTGAAGGACAGGACTTGAAGTTATGTATGGGCCATTAGCAAGGGAAATGCTGTCAGCAATAACTTGTCATGAGCACATATCTCTGCCAGACCCTCTACAACCCCTCATCTGAGTGCAGGTCAAGTTACAATCTACTTCCATCTACTGCAGCCCCAGTGCAGATGAAACATGCAGAACCAACAATTATAATGGGGCTACAAGTAAGATGTACACTAGGAGATAAGAATGGAAAGAAACATTTGCTGCATGGAAGGGGAGGTGAGAGATGAAGCTGGAGGTCAGTTTCCTGCTCCTATTGTTACCAGTGGGTTGGGCAGCACAAGGGCTTAGCACACTACTCTCCCACAGCAGCAGCTGCCACCCCAGAAACAATGATACTTCCCTGAAAAACAGCAAAAAACCTGCTTCTTCAGGCCTGTGGCACAGCTCACGAGGTATGGGAGGTTCACAACAATCAGGTCATCCTCAGCAATCTGCTGCCTTATCTAACCATATCCCTTGGTCCCAGCATGGCCAGATTGAAGATCTGTCCTGCCCAAAATGAGCAGTTTGCCTGATTTTGCTTAGGCAACATCAAAGTAAAATTTTGATGATGCCACTTTAATAAGGCTGGAGTTTCCTTTCTCTCGTCTTCCTTGTGACACAGCAGAGCCCTTCAGAATGTATTAGCCCTCAAAGCAAGACCTTCACAGAAAGAAGGGCAAAAACTATTTCCAAATTTTGGTAGTAATACATAATTTCTTTATTAACTATATTACAAGAATTAAATTTCCTTCTTACAGCTCCCTTTAGTCTCCCTACATCCACTTTATAAAATGTTTTGCAGCAAAAACCGTTTACAGACCAGGTAGTCTTTGCGGATTAGGGTGTTTTAAGTATCATTTTTCCTTTTCCACCAACAGAGGGAGTGCAGTTATCTTTCCCCTCCAGAGCTTTTGGTCATAAGGCTTAGTTATGTGAGACCAGCAATTTACTGTGGGTGTTACAGGTGTTAGGGCAGCAGGTCAGTCAGGTCTTGCTTTGCAATCTTTAGAAAATCATGGTGCAGTATAAACCAGATCAGACTGTGTAAGATTAAATCAGAATATCTGGTACTGTGGGCTGAATGGATGTTGCAACAATTATGAGATGCATATCAAAATTTTGCAATGTGGTGCATTCACTTAAGGACTAGTGATGAGATCTGTTAATTGCATTATATTACCTACTCATAACTGCAGCATTAATGCATGTCAGCACCACTCCTGACAGGGCTGGCTTGAGGGGTTTTTACTGCCGTAGGCAAACTGGAAAGTGTGTGCCGCTCTTAGCCACATTGACTTCCAGAGTAAACAGTCAAAACATTCAGTTGTATCTAGGTTTCAATTTTAAATTATACACCGATGACTTATTTAGGTAATTAGGGCTATATTATCCACCCCAACAGCCAGAAGATGTTTTATGAAGAGGAGTCTTCATAAGAGTAATTACATTCCTTTCCTGATCCCTCCTGGACTATGAAGTACTAGTGCAATTGCACTGCCTAGTGAGAATTTGGGAAATGCAAAAAGCATGAGGCTGGGAAAAACAGATATTTATTGCCCAAGGCCATATCCTCTTTGTGGCATCAGAACCTGGCTGACCTGAAGGGAAATGCCTGAAGAAGTTACTACTGGCTACGTCAGTGCTTTCCACCCTAAATTCTTCTCCGTGTCCTTTTGTCTTGTATTGCTCCCAAATTACTATTAGACCTCCCCAAATTCCCTACTTCTAATAAAAATTGTACTTCTATGTACTATTGCCCTTCATCATATATTTGGAAAGCCTTTTGATCTGTTTTGATTTGGAATCACAGTGTGCCCTAGAGAGCCAGCCTCCCCTGTCTTGCACGAAGCCACCTCGTGCTGCCCACTCAGCAGTGCCTGTGATGACAGGGCACTCGTGTTGCCCAGGCAGCTTCACCCTGCACTCTTGGTCCTGGTGTTAATTTCTGCTCTGCCTTTCTGGCTCTATGGCAGATATCTCTGAATTCCAGTGAGCTGCAGCTGGCCATATGATTCTTTTGGTTACTATGCATAAGGAAATGCAGATTTGTTGGCTCTGTGCATGTAAGCTTCACGTCCTGCTGAGTTTCCCTCTGATATCAAGCTGTGTGTGTGTGAGAGGAGATTGGCATGCCCTCGTCTTCTGTCCTGCCCTCAGTTTTGTTGCTTGCTACACAGGGAGAGTGAGGGAATACAGGGGGAGGAAATGTCTAATGGTAAAAATCAGAATCCATGTATGTGGAGTGAAATTTTTTTAGTACAAGCTGAGTTCTATCTGAGTTGGAATCAGGTTATTTGACATAGCTACAAGCTCAGGAATTTCTAACCTGTTTTTTCTCCTTTGCAGTCAGAAATATCTAAATTTATTGTGAGTCAGAAAGCTGAAACAATCAGTGTATACATAACGCAATACTTTCTGTAGTACTTTAATTGAAATTAATTATTTCTGCAATCTCAGGTTGAAATACTTCATCTCAGTGTACTGAATTAAAATTGAAATGTTTGATTCGTAGAAACTCTTCTGTTTCCAAAGGAAAGCTCTATGGACATTGTACTTTGCTTGTTGTATTTTACCCTGCCTTACAGGAAGGGCTAATTTGCTGTAGTATATTTACCATCAGCCTTGCAAACCATGAGATTAAGTTTCCTTCATGACTTGCCCATAGGGGAAGATACACAACATCACAGCCAGCCCAGGAACTCCATGAGAAATCATGGAGTTAGGTAGCATCTGCATCACAGTTCCAGTGGGACTCCCACGAGGTGGTGAGCAGATGCAACTTGACATCAGAATGATTCAAATGAAACATTTCTGCTCAATAAACCAAAGCATTTTGATTGAGTGGGACCCCCCTGGAACAAATAACTTTGTTTTCATTTTCCCAGGTTTGGTAGAATTATTTTTTCCTAAGCAGTTAGCATAAACCACTTAACAAAAATCTCCCTGAAAATGCTAATATTTCCACTGCAAGAGAGAGTGTGCAAATGTTTGTGTGCACATACAGATATGTATAAGTGTATCTGCATATGCACCTATACATTGAAGGAAAGCTTGCACGTGTTTCTCCACATTTTCATTTACCTGGCATCCTGGCATGCTTGCCTGCATTTTAGAAATGAAGGAGAGGTGTGACTCCAGAAATTAAACTTCCCATGTTAGACAAATGGGTTAATGTGGTTAAGAATATCAACTTCTTTCTATTTCCCTTATTTTCTTTTTTTTTTTTTTTTTTTTTTTTTTTTTTTTTTTATTTTGACTGTGTCACCTTGAAAAGTGAGTTGATTTTGTGGTACAAAATATGTATTAGAGAGTGCTTGGTCTGAAGGACTGGCTGGCTCAAGGGATCAGCAATCTAATGTGGAACCTTTCACCCCTTAGCCACCAGTCTGAGTCTGGCATAGGTGAGTAATAAAATCACAAATCTCTCTGCAGCTGGCAGCCATTTGGATGAATAAATAAACTGAGCTGATAATGTCAATATAATTTGGCAGAAAAAAATCCCACATCTGTGCAATAATTAGCACTTTTGGGGTATCTCAGCAAACAGAAAAACCTGAAAGGGCATGAGGATTGAAAATAGCAGTGTGTCATGTTTCTGTAATATTTCCCATCCTGCATTATACCAAAGCATTTTATAATTTATTAACTTTGTTCATGTTCCAGTTTATATCTCTCTGCAAATTCAAGACACTGGGATCTGCTTAAATCTGATCATCCACTCTACTTGATAAGGACACCACGAACACTGAATTTGTTTGTATTTAAAATTTCCTAAAGAGGGAGTTCTGGGGCTCTGCTTGAAATGCAAGAACGCAGGGGAGCAAGGCGCTGAACTGGCTCCAGGATCTCTTCCTACAGTTACTTGGCAACATGGCCCTGGCTCTCCCTCCTCGCCGCAGTCCCCAGGACCTGCTTTTGGTTGGGGTTAATTAGATGTTGCTCAGTGCATTCCCTGGCTAAGGCTAAAGTCTTCTGGGAGCTTTCTTGTGGCCTAAGGCTGAACTCACAATAACTATGCTAATGAATTAATGGGAACAAGCAGCAAAAGGGTGAGTTACACAAAGCTGTCTGTGTTTTTAACCCCTGTATGAGCTGGAGTTAATGTAGGGCTGGCAGAATCCGAAGCCTTGCTGGACAGGAGCTGGCTTCCCACGGACCCATTTGGATGTCTGTGCTGCACTCCCCGGCACACCGCTTCCAGCAGCGCGGCGCGGAGGCACCCAGGCTGCCTCTGGAAGCTGTACACAAGTATTTTTGCAGAGCTTAAGCTAATAAGCTCTGCCAGACCTGGGCTAGCCTGCACAGAGCCAGTATGGATGTCTGCAATTGTGGCACTGTTTATCAGCAAACTGGATAATCTGCCAGGGATAATGGAGAGCTGACTATATATTGAATGTTTGTTTGCAAGGAAAATTATGTGTTAGGGTTTTGACTCTAAAGCATCAGTGGATTAAAGTCAGACAGCTGACAAGATTTCTGCTCCTATCTGTCTGCTGGCCTCCTTCTCAGAGGTTGCTGCCCCTGTGACAGGGGTGGCTTAAAAGCTCACAAAGCAGCTTCTAAGTAGTTATAATATGTTGTGGTAGGAGTTTTTTTCTGGAATGATAGAAATGATAAACGGTATGTGTTGTAGAAGTTTCAATAATCCAGGAGACTAATTCAAACACCTTGTACCCTTCCCATTCTGTTTTCTGCTGGTATGTCTGGTTTTTCAATTGAGTTGCTGGAGAGGCAAATGTTGTCTTGCTTCTGGCTGCATTCACTCCACAAATGCTTAACTGTAGCTGCAGAGAGGATGATGAACATCCTCTTAAGCCCACCCCGAACTTTGGCTGTTTCAGAGCTGTTTGGATGAATGCGTCACAGGCTTGCCCAGGTAGCCAAGAGGGCCAATGGCATCCTGGCCAGTATCAGGAATGGTGTGGCCAGCAGGAGCAGGGAGGTCATTCTTCCCCTGTACTCGGCACTGGTGAGGCCTCACTTGGAGTATTGCATCCAGTTCTGGGCCCCTCACTTTAGGAGGGACATCGAGTTACTTGAGCGTGTCCAGAGGAGGGCAATGAGATTAATAAGGGGCTTGGAGCACAAGCCATACGAAGAGCGACTGAGGGAGCTGGGGTTGTTCAGCCTGGAGAAAAGGAGACTCAGGGGCGACCTCATCGCTCTCTACAACTTCCTGAAGGGTGGCTGTGGTGAGCTGGGGGTCGGCCTCTTTCTCCGGGCGACAACAGATAGAACAAGAGGACACAGTCTCAAGCTGCGTCAAGCGAGATGTAAGTTAGAATTAAGAAGGAAATATTTCACAGAAAGAGTGGTCAGATACTGGAATCATTTACCCAGTGAGGTGGTGGAGGCATCATCCCTTGAAGAATTCAAAAAAAGATTGGATGTGGCACTTGCTGCCATGATCTAGTTGAACAGTTAGAACATCGGCTGGACTAGATGATCTTATAGGTCTCTTCCAGCCTTGAACTTCTGTGATTCTGTGATTCTGTGATATTTGTGATGTCACATGAGCTCCAAGAGGAAGAACCATCAGCACACAGGCAGAGCTCTGGAGTTGTAACCCAGATACAACAAAGACATAAGAGTTGTAAGGATAAGAGAGGAAACTAGGAAGACCAGCTTCAAACAGTCAGTCTTGAATGTTGTAAAGCCATAGATGCAACTAAGAGCAAGTGCACATATTCATCTATATATGGTTGTGTAAGAATCCTAAAAGGCCCAGAAAAAGTAACATTTAAATTCAGTAAATAAAGAAACATGTAGGAATTATAATATATACTGGAGCTCCCTATTGGTGTGATATGGCAGTAAGGGAAGATCAGATATTTAAATGTAGGAGAACCAATTAGCTAACAGCAAGTAAAAAATTAATAAATCATAATTTTATTCTATTTAAATATATGTATGTATATATATATATATATATGTATGTATGTATGTATGTGTATATATATATATATATATATATATATATATATATATATATATATATGTGTGTGGAGTTAGTTTTGCACAGCAATAAGAGCAAACCCAAGCCTAAAAGTCTTTCACATCAGTTCTCAGGCCCTTTGTGCTTTTAAAAAGCAGGTGGGATAATTTTTGCATGGTCCTTTCTGGGTGAAGCCTCTTAGTCTGTGACTGCCAGTCATGGCAAAAGATTAGGTACAAATTTTTATGGCAGAGGTGTCTGTGCTACAATCCATCTCCACACCATATGAATGAATGCAAAGTTTTGTACCTATTTTTCAATGGAGATGCATTTTAAGCTGTAATGTTTTATTTGTTCTTGTACTGAAGGGAATACAGATTGCTCCCCTGTCTTTAAGGTGCTTCCTGGTAAGTCCTGGTGCTTCCAATAGGGTCCCAGATAATACTGCAGTCTATTTGTCCTCTCCAGGCTTCCTGAACTGAGCAGGAATCCTGCATCCCTTTTGCATGCTGCTAAAGTCATGGTGTCTTTCTACCCCTGTATGCCTTACACGACACAATTAACTTTGTATTTTCATCTAATTCTAGGTATCTATTTCCTATTTCCCTTTTTAATAATGCAACCTGGGAAAGAAGACATGAGAATGTAAATTTCCTTGGAAAATGTTCTAATACATGTGTCACACATATCATGTGACTGAATTTTTTTTGTCTCTTTGCAGCTTTCACATTGACATGAAATTTCAACATTAAGGGTCTGATTCTGGCAAATGCCAGTGCCCTTCAGGAGTACCCTGATGACCACCTGTGTTACAATCTCTTCACAATTAGAAAAGTTTAACTAGTCCTATAGTAAACAAAAATATGGCTCAAAAGTTGGCATAATTGAAGAAAAGACAGTGTTGGTTTGATAGCCACATTTTCTTCAAGGGTGTGTATCCTTCAAAGGATGTACAAAAACCCACTGATAACTGAGAGGCAGCAGAGTTCATGTTATTTGCCTTCAGCTAATGTGCCAAACCTGGCTGCTGAAGTGTGGATACTCCTGCAGTGCTGACGTGCTCAAGCCCCCACGGGGCCCTGCTGTGTACAAACCTGAAGCAGTTCCACACATTATTCCCAAAAGTACTTTGAGTTGTCCAGTGGGTAGTGTTTCCTGGAATTAATGGGTTGGGATGCTGGACCTCAATCATTTCCCTCTGGCAGATACTAGATTTCATGTTAATGAGCTTGTTAAGGCCCTTACCACCAAAACATTAAGGAAGATGATCTCCATATGACAAACTATATTAACAATTTTACTGCATGCTATGTAAACATTTTCAGGATGTAGAAGAACCATCTTTAAAAAACCCCACCGTAATTAATTAGGAATATCACATTCTCAATGAAATTACACAAAGGTGTATAAACTATTGCAATTAATAGAGCAGGATTTTATGGATTTCTCTATTATGGCAGCCACAGCAAAGTCTGTTACCTAAAACTCTTTTCTATAGCAGTCTGGGCTTATCCACACTACAGGAAGATCCTCTTAGAAGGTGCCCTAAGGGATCACCTTAAGCTTCTATACAGATATGAGCTTTGTCTTGGTCGTAGGCCAACCCCAAGGACAGTCTTGCTGGCATTTAACACAGACAGGAGCTTTTTTGGACTCCAGGACTCCCTGCTTGGTAATATAGATAAAGTCAATATGTTTTACAGGATCTGAGCATTTATTAAGTGCTGCTGTGGCCCAAATATGCTTTTAATGCAACAGTTAAACAAGACATATCAATGGAGAAAATAACCATTGGATTCAGTGAAGATTGTTTCAGTCTCCTGAGGTTTCAATATAAATATGGATATGTTCAACTCTGTTGCAGTGAAGTGAAATAGTCTGTGCACTATTTGTCTGAAGCAATCTGTGATTACTCTGATGTCATTGCTCTTCAGAACCTTGACTTCAAAGCTAAATGCAAGACCAGTTGTGCAAGTTGTGTTCAGTCTCATCACTAAATTCATCACTTAATAAGTAGAAGTTTATCATGTCTACATAGAGATTTTTCTGTTATTTTCCTGCAAAAATTCACAAATGGGGGTCATAATTTTGTTATGATATAATAAGAAACTCTGTGCAAACCCAATGCACTTTTACATTTTCAAAAGGCATGTGTTTTGATCAAAGGGAGGACTGTGAGTTCTCCAGAGAAATAAAGTATATAAAATGGTGAGAGCCCATGTCAGATATGCAGCAAACAGAAAGTCTCCTGTTCCAATGTCTTAGATGCCTGAAAAACTGAGATTGAGGTACAAACACACTTATTTTTTAAAAAGTGAAATGGCCTTTAAAGACTCTTCCTAAAAAATTGTATTATGGGATAAGAAAGGTAGCAGGAATATTTGAGCCTATCAGGTTCCTCTGCCTAGAAAGCCTCCACCAGCAAATTACTGTTTATTCTTAAACAAGAGCCTTGATTATTTTTGATCAATCCTTTAGTGATTTTTCTTAAGGTGAAAATGTTCAAAGATGCCAAATACCAAACTGCCCCCCCAAAAATGGCACTCTGGGATTCTGGGTGTACTAGGGATGAACTCAAAATCTAGAGCCATGAGGCTGAAGATGAGCAGTTTAGAACCAGTGAGAAAAATATTCCCCAGTCCTTCCTGTATTTAATTTTACTGCACTATGGAACAGAAATGTGGGGAAAAATTCTGTTTCTACATTTTCCATGCCAGGTGAAAATTTTGTACTGCAGCCACAGCCATGTGGTTATTCACAAAAGCAAAATTCATACTTAGTTAGGAAAATATGAAGACCTCCTCTGAGATATGAATGAACAATATGGAGAAACATTGCTTCCTTTTTTTCTTTTAGAAGTTATTTCTATTACTATTATTTTAAATCTATTCTAGGCGATTAATGAAGTTAATGAAGAAAACTTGAAATAAGAAAAAATAATGATAAACTATAGTTCTGTTGCAACACAATTTAAACTAAAATCTCTGTTTGTAGTAGTTTATCCATATATTTATTCAAATATATGAAAATTTATGCAAACTTCCACCCATTGTTTTGTGGTTAGGTATACTACAAGGGATGTTTCAGGCTATGCAGCTTCCCTAGCTAACAACTCTCACCGTCTTCTATTGTAATAAAATTCAAAAAACTGATCTTGACTTCTGAAGCTGAAGAAAGCAAGCAAAGGTGAAGTAATATTATCCAGCATCTTAAAAGAAAATGGAAGAGCTACCCATTCTTACAGGTGCTTTATATAACAAAATGCCTTTAGATCATTTTTTAGCTTCTTGTGTCCATGCAGTTAGGTATTTAATTACCTGTTTACCAGCTTACATCTTAGAAATTTAGCATTCAATAAATTGGTGATTGCATTCAGATGAAATTCAAGAGAATTATCACCACTCTAAATAATACTTACATTTATTGCAATTCTTAAATGACCCTTTTTAAAATTGTAAGCCTCTAAAGTACATCCTTTCTCCTAAAAGACACAATAAATCACTTAAGCACCCCTCCTGTTCTACTGAAGACACATCTGATTAACAGTCTTTTTCTAATAGAGGTAAGAACCTGGGAGGGTCAGAAATGAAATCTAAATGTCTCTTTTCACAGCTATTCAGGAAAGAATCTGTGTAGTAGTTTGATCTGTATCTGCACTTGGATTGAGCAATTGTGTTCAGGCAGAGAATTGCCTGGCATTATCTTATGACTCACTTGACAGAGCTTACCCCTACTTTTCATTACCTGAGAAGAGATCATTACAAAACATACAAGTAGTATAATTTTATAGCAATCTATTTTGAACTAGCAAATTAAATGGGAAGAAGAGAGGAAATGGAATGCAGCAAGCATAATGCTTTGAATTGTGTTTTAAAGAAATAGGAGTTTAGCAGAAGTATGGAAGAAAGACTGGGTTAGGGAGCAGAAGCCTCTTCACTATCTTGTGACACAGCAGAACTAACTGCACAAACCCAATCCATGGTGGAGAACCCTCTCATTGAAAAAGGGTGAATATGTGTGGGTGTCACAGGTGAAAAATATCTTCAGTTGTGAAGAGTAATATGTGCCAGATAAATGGGTGTGTGTGTGTATGTTTTAGCAAAAGTCCAAAACTGTCATTTTGAGGTTTCAAGCTGAAGCCTGCTGCTTGCTAACTACAACTAATACAACTTGGCTCTGCATTTTCCTAAAACTTGAGCTAAATAGCAGTGAAATGTCTTGAGCTCTCTGGTTACCAAAGAGACACATGTCAGGACCAACAACTAGAATAATGATCATGTGTCTGCATATAAACTAGATTGGGAGAACCCTGGGCTTGGGATGCTCGCAAAAAAGAAGGCTGAATCACTAGGGTTTCCTAAGAGAAAAGGTGGTTTTGGAGAGAAGAAAGACCAGGAAAGAAAATGGAGAGAATCCTGACTGGGAAAAGAGCGCTGGTAGTCAGAGAGATGCACAGAGATGGAAACTAGGAGATGCTCAGGGACTTTCACCAGTGATGGTCCAGAAGGGTCACTGCGAGCACATGGAGCCTGCAGGACTTCCTCCCCAAGTTTTCCAGAACAGCACTGACTTCTCTACCAGGGTGGAAATCAAGGGCTAGAAAGGGTGGAGTTGGAGAGCAAGGGAGTATAAAATAAAAAAGCAGGCCTCAAATCTTTCAGGTTATTAAGTCCAGTATACAGGTCC
The DNA here is from genome assembly GCF_035770615.1 of Melospiza melodia melodia. Lineage (NCBI taxonomy): Eukaryota > Metazoa > Chordata > Aves > Passeriformes > Passerellidae > Melospiza > Melospiza melodia. The sequence goes on along the minus strand of NC_086196.1, from coordinate 9,477,626 downwards.
ACTACAAGTTATTGTTTATTCTCTCTCTCCTGTGGCAGTGGGAGAAGGACAAGGTGACCAACTGAAAGTCTTCAAAGCCAGGCTTGAGTAAGGGTTAGAGCTCAAATCTTTTAGGTTTTTAAGCCCAGAATTCAAATCTTTCAGGTTATTAAGTCCAGTATACAGGTCCACTACCAGTTACTGTTTATTCTATCTCTCCTGTGGCAGTGGGAGAAGGACAAGGTGACCAACAGAAAGACTTGAAAGCCAGGCTTGGAGATTTGGAGGACTGCATTTTTATTAAAATTTGTGAGGGAGGCAAAACCAAATGGAATCACTGTCCTCTAAATTCACAACTGCATCAAGTCCTTAGTAACATTTCTTGGGAGAGGAATTAATTAGAGGGAGAATAATTTTCCAGCCGAGGTTTTCCCATTCATTTGGTTTGCACTTCATTAATGAAGTGTAGGGTTGTACCTAAAAGTGGGATCTCTCCCACTCTCCCAGCTTTACTGTGGGACCAGCACACCTCTTTGTCCCTTCGTTCGCTACAGATAAAGGCTGATACACCTGCAAGTCCCAAAAATGAAATGCAGCCAATTTTATGGGATACTCCTGAGAGATATTAAATGTCCAGCTGGTTCAAGCATCTACAAGATATAGATAAAAACTATAATTAATAGAGGAATAGTAACAGAAGATGCTGCAGAGACAGCCTTGATCCTAAGGTTTTATTAAGAAGACACTCAAATTGACTTACCAGCAGGACAGTCAAAGCTGCCTGGAAGCAACTTATCCACCAGGTTTCAGGCACCTTTCTAGCACATGGATGCAGAAGGCACTTTTGCAGATAAGATGGTCTTTAGGCAGAAATGTAAGATGTCTTAGAATGCTTTAAAGACCACAAAGCATTTTTTGGCACTTTGGCAGCTCTTATCTCCATGCCGAATGCCTTTGAATGAAATACAGTCTCTCTCCCAAGCCTCTCTGCTCCATAGAAAGCTTTTCTTCCTTGATTCCTGTGACCTGCCTGTCTGCTCCTGTTGCTGCCAGCATCCTCTCTGCTGGAGCCACAGACTGCCAGCTCCTTGCTGCAGCTGGAACAGGAGGATTGCTCCAAGGGCAAGAGACAGCTCCCAAGCTTCTCTGAAAGTCTCACCTGCCATGGTCACTTCTCATGAGGGAAGACAGCCTGCAAGGCAGGAGCACACAGTGCAGCCAGCCTGTCCTCTCTGCCATATCCACACTGAATTGAAACAGAAACAATACTACCACAGGGACCAGAATGTGGGAATTCTACATCTTTTATTGTGGAATCTTATATATGTCTGTTTTATTTCTGTGTCCTCCTTCCCTGTGCCTTCTCTTTCACAGATCCACACAGCTACAGTGGGAGGGTTTCAACCATCCCACTCCCCCCAGGCCTCATGAACAGCCTGGTGCCTTCCTCCTGCGGGTTTGGAAAGGTGAATTTAAATTAAGTGAAATGACTGGTGTGGCCAGGTGTGACCACAGCTGTCTCCTCTGTTTAAATTCATTTTGTAGTCCTCTCAGAAGCAGTTGTCACATGTTTTTTCTGGAGTTCAGGGAGGAATGGGAAGAAAATGAACCTGTTTGCAGAAGGAGGGTGCCAGAGGTGGCAGGGTGCAGAAGCAAAGAGACACAGCAGGGATCCAGGAACCCCAGGGAGGACCGTGCAAGGATACATGGCACACATTCACCTTTGCAGAGAGAGACAGAAGCAAGGACACTGTGGGCCAGGCGAAGGATTGTGCAGAAACCTTTCTGCTTCGTTCTGTTTACACTTTGCCAGTTGGAGAGGTTTGTCATTAAAGACAGTGATCCTACTGTTGTTTTAAGAAAAAGTTGCTTTAAAGAGGTTGCTGTAAGAAGAAGCCTAAGCAGATCTATCACAAACCTCTGGCCTGCTCAGGGTCTCGGTGCATTTAATGCCTACATGGGTGCTCCAAGCACGAGGTACTGACCACAGGATTTAAGGGGACTGCAACTGCTGCTTGTTGCCATGGCTTAAGCCCAGACAGTTACTGAGCCAGTAACACAGCTGCCTGTTCACTCACCTGCCACTTCACCCTCACCCTTGGGATGGGGAGAAAAATAAAAACAAAAAAGGTAAAACCTGTAAGTTAAGAACTGTTTCATACAGGAAGTTAATTTTAAAAGTAACAACAACAACAACAACAACAACAACAACAACAAATAATAATAATAATAATAATACAATGAAAGAGAGAGGGAGAGAGACAGAGAGAGGAGAAACAAGCAATGCACCATACAATTTCTCACCACACCACTAATCAATGCCCAGTCTGTCTACCAAGAGCAATTGGTGGCTCCTAGCAAACTCTTCCCAGTGAATATACTGAGCATGACATTCTTTATGATGGAACATGCCTTCCCAGCCATGTTTCCTCCCAGGATTTTTGTGCATCTCCTCACTGGCAGAGCATGAGACACTGAAATGTAGTGTTAGCTGTGAGTAATAGGTACTCAAATTTGGGGCACTTTTAATTGATCCAAGTTCTTACAATTGGAGATGCTAAACATAACTGAGCAGATAGTTGGGAGGCTCTTGTTCATTTTAGCTAATGATACCAATAGCATCCCTTTCAGTTCTTTTCATCTGCTTTGTCTATTCTTTCTTATTAAAGCCAATTAGAAAATTTTCCAACAGAAATGTATTATCTCTGATATAATTACCAGTAAGTCATGAATACCAGTCATATGACTGCTAATGAAAAGCTGTTCTGTTTCTTAAATTAGCAATCTTAATATTTTCTGCAGTAAATTTTCTTCTTTATTTTTCTAAATCAAGTTTAGAAAAGTGCAATAGAGCAGTAATGGGACAGGGGTGCTATAAAAAATCTTAGTGAATGGAGGAATTGTAGCACTTACAACAGATGAAATGTTTGCAATTAATTTTGCAGTTACTGCTTAAGACACTATTTTGGAAAATAAAATATTTTACTAACTTAAATTAATACTATTTGTAGACATTTCATGTTGGAAAACATTGGGTAAAAATTTACTCTTCTGGTCTCCTTAGATAACTAAAAGATGCATGTTACTGCCACCTCATTAAACTAGTATCAGCTCTGTGATTTCACCTCTTATATTTTCCTAAACCCTTGTTTATATTTTTAATTAAGTTTGAGACTAAGGTAAGGGAATCAAATTATAACTAATACAAAAGTTTATCTCTAAAAATGTACCAAAATATAACAAATTGTTATGCTTTTAGATTGCCGTGTGCCTGTAGTGAACAAAAGAAAGTGTGTGATGCAGCCACTGAGAATGGAAGTTATTTCTGCTGTTAAATTTTAAATTCTGTTAAATTCTGTTACAGGCAGACAAAGAGCCACCCTGCACAGGGACATGGACATGGACATGGTTATACCACAAAGGCTGCAGTGGGAAGGTTTTAATGGTGGTAACTAAAATCTAGAGACTGAATGAGATGAGGAGTCTCCTCCACATGGCGTGTCGTCCCTTGCCTGCAAACAGGGGCATTGCACAAAGCTGAATATTTCCCACAGTTTGCAGACCCAAACAGGCTCCTGCAGTCCCCAGGCTGGCTGCAGAGAAGCAGCAGCAGCTATTTATCTTATCCATTTTGGAACTGAATGATGTCAGAGACTCCCAATTTTGTGGAAAAACAGTTACTGGAACAGTCCAAATAACGTTATCTGATATAATGGGCATCCAAAATGTTTTCTAGGATTTTATATTTTCCTTAAGAAGATAATTCATGAAGGAGACCCATCGTACTGTGACTTTGCCAGGTATGATTTCAAATCTTCTTCCTTTCCACCAAAATTAGCAGCACTGAAAGCCAAGGTGCACTGTATTAACATTACGAAGACTGCAGCCCCATTAAGATAAAAGTTCCAGAGAGTGAAACTAGTTGAGGCTATTGCCTAAAGCAATCCCATCAGGCCTCCTGCTGAAGGGATATATTCCACTGAAGAAAAGACACTATATGTGCTTTCTGCTTTGTAGCAATGCTTTTCATTTTAATCTAGCTGTATTTGTTCTTGTGCTTTTATTCCAAGCAAACAAAAATGAATTCTTAGCAATCTGGGAATATATTTCCTAATGCCCTGTAGCAAATACAGTTTTTTCAGCGATACAGGCTACTGGAGAGGAAAAATGAATCCTTTATGTGGTAAGCAAAGACATCTAGAAATGGAAAAGTGCAAGGGATGTTTTCTGACCAAGAGTAATTACACTGAATAGAAGTATTCTATTTGCAGAGCAGGTAATCTTAACTTCCCCCTTCTTCAGGTTTGATCCAAAGCAGGAGCTGCAGTATGTGATCTCCATGGAACTGAAGTACAAGAAGGTCACTCATGGACCTGGCCTTAAGAAGAAAAAGCAAGCTTGTGAAACTTGTTTACTGACCCAGTCTCTATGGGGGACATATATATACACAGTTTTAATGGCTCCATGTGGAAATGTGAGATAGCAAAATATACAGTGCAGTTGTAGAAGCATCAAGTAAATCTTCATCAAAATATTGTAGGTTGTAGCACTACCATAAACCCTTCAGGCCCAATCATTAATGTGAAAGCCTGCATTAACAATAATGGAGTTTTATTGGCCTAAGAATTTGGCGTACACAACTGGCATGAGATGATTTTTGTTGTTCTACTTCATGGTCTAATGCACTGAATATGAAGCACAAACTTCAATGGGGCTGGGAGGCAGAAATGGGGAATGCACTGCCTTGATTTGTGTTACCCAAGTTAACACTCCTCTCCAGCCACATCCCTCTGACTAGCGTGTCAAATGGGACTGTAGGCTGACCCCGATGTCCAGCAAAGGATTTGCAATACTCCATGACAGGCACTTTGGCCCCTTTTCCAGGCTCAGGTTAGGCTGCCTATGGGTAGGTGCATGTCCTCGTTTTGTACCTCGTTTTGTACACTGTGCTATTTTTGGGGGAGCTTTGCCTTTGAGGAGCAATTCAGAGTGCCCTCAGTTACCTTTATTTTTAGATAAGAGGAGAACACAATCCCTGTTTCTCATATTGCAGTTCAGTGTCTGGAACACCTGCCCAGGAGGTGGAAAACTCCTTTGGAGCCCAGTGCCGTTGAGCTGAAAGGTCTGAAACCCACTTCCCTGCCCCATCCACAGCAGCCTGCAGCACAGGCAGAGGAGTTGAGGGCTTCCCTCCATGCCTCTCTCTGGGACTGTGTCACTGCAGAAAATCAAGAGTCACAGGAACTCAAAAACTGGAGGGAAAAAGAGAAGGGGGCTTTGAGGCTTGGCAGTGAGCCCAGTAAGAGCAGGAATGAGTAGCAATGGCTCTTCCACTCTGCCATATTCATAACCTTCAGACAAAGCACGTGAATCAGTCCCATGGACTTCAGAAAATGAAACAACCTGTTTGAAGCTTGGTCAAAATCTAGTCTACATACTAGGGGATAAGAATTGCTGACTTCACTTTCTTTAGGTGGATTTTGGACACACTGTCTTATCTGAGTGTTCTACAGTGCTGTAAGATATTGTAGACTAGATTTATTTCATGTATCATTTTTTAAGAGATGCCTTTTGCTTAAGGGTGGTTAAAGCCCTTCTACTTTATAAATACCAAAACTCTGACAGTCATCTAGACCTCTTCTGTTGTTGCTTTATTTTTGTATACTTCTTGAATGTGATGAAGTAATTGCACAGAGAGGACAATTATATTTCCTTGCTATGGAAAATTCCATAATTTCTGACAATTAAGTTATTTAACAATAGGCAACGTTGATCTGCCTGTGTGCCTGCAGTCTGGTACAATTTATAGTGTTTGACTGAAACAAACAGATCTATTTTACCCTCTAAATTTCTAGTACATGATAAATACATACCATTCTTGTATTACCATAAGGCTTTTTTTCACAAAGTCTGGGCACTAAAGGGATTCATATAGAGAAAGTTCATGTTGCAATTATAAAGGCTTTCCATTCTTTGTACTGATGTTTTTCATTTTTATTTTTATGTTTATTTTTATTGAAGGTTTATACTGCTATTTTCATTTTTGTAATGACAGTACCTCTAAATAAACAGGAAATAAAATGTGATAAAACACCAGTCAGTCATTTTCTAGTAATTTCTTTGAAGACTAGAGAGCCTAACCTACATTGTTTGGTGGAAGGTAAGATGCAGTGAAATGCAACTGCTCTCCAAGATGCTGGATGGTTGTGATGCTGAGAATCTTTGTACAGTTCTGTATGTGCTCAGACATGTGTTCATTTCTCCATTTATCACTTGAACTGGACATAAGCACATGTGGACTACTTTTGCTCATTCATATAAATCCAGCCAAACTTCACTGGCAAGTGTTTTAAAATAATTTAGATTGAAGATCTACTGTATGAAGACCTGTGATTTTCAGACTCCAAGAGAAGAATAACATCGTGTCTAGCCTGTTGCATATGTCTCCACTATTCCATCATTCACATATCTTCTCTGTTGCCTTATCTCCCTGAGACAGGCTTCTAAAAGGTTTTTACCCTATTTTTGTTTTGAGGTGAAGTTTCTGAAGCTGTATAAAGAGCATTTGAAACTGAGAAGTTTTGATTCTGGTTTGCAGATTGTTTGCTCACAATTCTGGCTGAAGCAGAACCATCTCTTCTTCTTCATGGATGGCACAAATATTCAAATATTTTTTATTTTTTATCTACTTTATTTTCACTGAAATTAACAGTTACATCTACTAGGATATATCTAGGATAACAAGTAAAAAATATCTAGTTAAAACACTTTTCATTTCATAAATCACATCTCTCTGTTCTTTTTCTCTAACTTGATAAATGTTAAGCATTTTAACCAAGAATTTGTAATTACAATGCACTTTAAATTCACGGTTGAGTTGAATTTTTACATGAAACTTCCAATAGTGGAGTTGTCAACATGCTCTGGTTTTCAGCTCTTGAGCATGTGATTTAGGGGTTTTGTGTTTCTGGAGCTCCTTGTGTACTACATACACTGTTATTGTGGCTGATTAATATCGTGATTGTTGTTGGCCATGAACTCTGGAGATATGCTCTGACACCCGCACCATTGATTATACTAGATACATCAGGTTTTACTGTGTCAAGCAACACTTGAATCGAGTGCTCTACTCAAAAGGAGAAAAAATAATGGAAAAGTTAAAAATTAGCTATCAACCAGATGTTCTGGAAATTGATTTAAAATATCAGCTTTGAATGGTGGCTTTGTTTGGATGTAAATAAACATTTATGCAATTGTTATTACAGTCTGGAGAAAATCCAAGATTCTCTTTTGCATTATTATGTATCTATACTAGTTATTGTGGTGTTAGAACTGTGGCCCATGCATTATTCTTGTCTCCCTGGGAAATCACATTTTTATGAGGTAGGAATACAGGACTGCCTCTGGGTCCTAGTAGCCTGTCGATTTTCTGTAGGAACACGAGGAGCTCAGTGGGCTCAGTCTACAGAAACCACAGCTGGGCCATCTACACTATGATATTACAGTACTGTAGCATACATCAATGTGAAAGAGAAGACCAGCCAATCCCCTCTAACTTCATCACTGGTTTATTTTTTTCCATGAAAAGCATATAATAAACTCAAAATTGTATCAACTCATTTGTAGGACACATGAAGCATTTGCAAGTCCAAAATGACTCTGCAAAGCTGTAGCTGCCAATGTAAGCAGGAACAGAGTCAGATATATTAAATGTGGTAATTAATGCATGCAAAGTAGTCAGCCATTGGAAGAAGCTGCCCAGGGAATCACTGTCCCTGGAAGTGTTCAGAAGGTGTATGGATGTGGCACTTGGCGACATAGTTTTGTGGTGAATATGGTGGTGCTGGATTAATGGTTGCACTTGGTGATCTTAGAGGTCTATTCCAACCTAAATGATTCTCTGACTGTATAATTCTATGACAAATGCCTATTAGGCACCCAGGATGCATGGCATTTGTTATCTTTGGGATTGAGCTGGGAGAGCACCCGAGGGGAGATATGAGGGAGAACTCCAGGCAGGCACCAGTGTCAGCACAGTAGAAGAACCGTGCCTGTTGGACCATCTCAGCAAAGAGAAGGTAAAGGGAATGGCTGGAGGCTGCTCTAAAAAGCCAGTTCGGGAATCCCACATGAATTTAGCAGATGGTTTTGTTGAATGTGATTGTACAGCCTTTACCATATTCCTGCCTAAAATGGATCATTTTAAAGCATTTTTTTCTTAAATTATAAAAAATTCTACATATACAAAGAAATCCACGTGCCAGAACCTTCAGCAGCTGCCATCTGAGGCACTGCTCTGTTAACACAATCAGTGCAGCCTGGGATATTTCACCTCAAAGAGGAATGATTTTTTACCACCGCAAAAGAATATTGCAACACCTTGCTGTCATCACAATGGTTTTGCTGAATCCATACCTGCAGTAGAAATGAAATGCATCCCTTTTTAAAATATGCCTTCATGCTGACTACGTGAACAGCAACAATGTACTTGAGACCTTCAGCAAATATATGGATTATGTAGCTGCGTGCAATTGGCACAGTTTCCAAGGATCTTCCACACACAATCAATGGCCAGTGACATCCCCCAGACTCCAAAGGATCTCTGGCACTTCTTGGGGCCAGTCGTGTTGTTACAGCTCTGGAACTGAACAGCAATATCTAGTGTGTGCTGTGCTTGTAACACCCAAAGAAAGAAATTAAACTGCTGGCTGTTTACAATCATTTCCAATTTTGAATGATTGTTCCCTGCCAAATATCAGCTGGGTTTTTACACCAGTGGTGTGCTGGAGGTGGCTTCCTGAAAGTAAAATATGATATAGGCACTGCACTATCAACTACATACCTTTTCTCAAGTAGTACAGCTTTTTGCTAGGCAACCATGAAAGTGTTCTCAAATGCTCTGCTGCTGGGGTTAACTCTGTATTTTCTTTAAAGCAAGCATTTAGGCCATTTCTGTTTCGATTGAGTCAGCCCCCTCCAGAGTTACTTATCCCTGCCAAGGGGGATGCACAACATGTAAAGTTCACTGATACAGATCTCTTGAGGCCTCTGGTTTGGCTTTAGGGTCGAGAAAGAAAGTTCAGAAGGCACAATGTTTGAAACAAAGTTAGCTTTGCTTTTACCTCTAGAGAATAAGATCACGGCAGATACAAACACAACTGAATGTGCACTAAACCAACTGAAACCTGCTCCATGCCTATTCCTTTTAAACAGAAAAGTGAGTGCTGTGCTGAAGAAGTCCCACAGGACACTCTTCCCTGTAGCAAGCAGTATCTTCAACTTCCTATTGATTCCTTACCAAGGGATCTGCATACATGCACAGACCCCAGCAAAAAAGGAAAGGATAGATGCAGGAACCATCCTAAAGACACAGAATGGTTCCAGATTACTACAATGATTTCAACAAATATGCGTCTTTTATTTCTGTGGGATGTCCTTGATACTGTGTTGAGGCTAATTGTTGGTTTTAACAAGAGAAGCAGGTTAGAAACTTTGTGCATGTAGTCCTGTGTTAGCAGCAATATTTGTTCCTGTCCATTATTAAACTTCTTTAAAAAGTCAGAGAATCTTGGATAATGTTACGTGTCTTCAGGAAGAGCCTCAAATGTGCTAAAGAGATCTGATAAAATGTAAAATAATTTGTTGTGTATTTCATCTGAAAAGGAGTTTTTTGAGACACTGGCACTATATGTGCACACACACATATATGTGTGTGTAAATACAGACCTCTATATGTAGTATGTATTTATGGAAAGTGTTCCATGCTAGTTTACTAAAAGCCAGACAATGTAACTACTTTAGTGGACTCAAACAGCCTCCCTGAGAACACAAAAATCTTCCAGAGGCAAGGCAGAGTCTTGGTGTGATGTACAGAATGTTCTGAGGTCTGCTGATATGTCAAGTGCTGTTTCCCATTATCCTCATGCTCCTTGAGTTGTGCTGCACACAGTACGGAATATCCACACAACAAAACCTTAGGTGCCTTGATGCCCTCTATTTCCTGAAGACTGAGCCAGTGTTTTTCTGGATTCCAAGACACAGCACTGCAGTGCACATTACAGAGCTGATCTTAGGCCCTTCTGGAGGCAAGGAGTCCTGATACAGGCACAGGGCTCCTGCCTTTGTGGTTCCTCACACACCCCAAGGAAACACAGGTGTACAGGCAGAGTCAGCATGCAAGTCTATGTCCCACTTTGGATGCAAACAGGGTATATGTGGGGACCAGGACTACACAATGTACTGTACTGTAGACTGCAACTCCAGTGCACTCTGACAACACAGATACTGTAGGTATCTCTAGAGGTACCTCTAGGGACACTCGTGAATCAGGACATCACAATGGGAGTCGATTCCTAGCTTTTGCACACTTAGTAATCACCATTATAAAAGAACCTACATTCCTAACCTAGGCATATTCATTTAGATAACCAACCTTTCCCTCTGCACCCAGGGAGCAAGGAAAGCAGAATCTGGTTAAAAATCACAGTGATGTAGGATGAGGTCAGCGTTAGCAGCATTAGAACTGAAAAATTTCAAGCATTTGTCTTGTTGGCATTTATATCGAAGTTTGTTTGCCATTTGCATTTCTTTGTATTTCACTGTGAGTCTAGGATTAAAATGCACACTGAAACTCAGCTGAATCCATAAAGCATCCACTATAAAAATTCATGCTCAGTCAGAAACTTTGCAAGATTTTAATGAAGCCATAACTAAATTCAAAGTTGAGTTAGCTGTGCTTTGTTATTTTGTAATGAAAGTTCTGCGCAGCCCTGCTCAAATGGAGAGGACTGCTGCTGCTCCTGTGATTAGTAAACACGGGAGACACGCTGAGCCAATGTCTCCCTGAGGCATTCTCACTGAAGTCAAAGTCACCCTCGAGATGAATTTGACCTGTTGAACTCAGTGTTTTTAGAACTAATAGCATAATTTCTTCAACATACAGCTACAAGGGAGAAGACTCGCAACTTGAAGGCCGAGTTGTATGAATTCAGTTTAATGGCGTAGAGAAAAGGTATGGAAGACAAATCTGCCACAAACCAGATTAAATTCTGATTTTCTGAAACATTAGCTGAACCCTGTCCCACATGGTACCTGCTTAATCTCAGGCAGAATCAGAAGACAGGACAAGGACAAGTGTTTATACAGGTTGCCCATGAAAATTTCCATTAATGACATCTTCAATTTTCACTAATTTTTTTGTTGTTACTGCAAGGTCATCAAATCAAATGTTTTTGAGGCTGTGGAACATTTTTTATGGGAAATTATTTATTCTCTGTTTTGATAACAAAAAAAATGGTTCTGTGTTTTTAAATTGGTTTCAGTTGAGCAACTTACTCTTCTCTCAACCTTAATTTTTCAGCTAAAGAGCTAAACCAACATAATTAGTAAATTAAATAAGAGCTAGGTTATGTACCATTGTTGGGTTTTTTAATGCAAATGATCATATTTTGAACATTCCAGTTTGAACTATTATCATTAGGATTTTTTAATCGATATATCATCAGTAATTTTCCTGTGGGATTTCTCTGGCAGCAGAACCACAGCATTTTTAGTCTTAATACCTGCAAATCTTTAAATATACGTAGGGCAAAAGAACATGGAGGTTGTCTTTTCTTAGTAAAGCTTCACTAAATCCACAATCCAAATGGAATGTGCGTTTGGAACATCTGGCAGCAAAGAAAGTGAGTTTTTTGTAAATGCTATCCCTGTAATACAACTATTGCCTTGGAAAAAAAAAGATTATTTCTTAAAAAAAAATTTATTAAAGAAACCACCAAATAAACAAAAAATGCGGTAAAGTCTCGAAGAAGACCCAGAAAGACGACATTTCCATATTTTTTACATATTCATCTCTCATATCAAGGTCACATAAAAGTCATGCACTAGCACTTTCTAATTTTCATCCTTTGAGTACAATTAGCCTGTTTTTTCAGTGGTGTTAACACCATAAGTAGTCACAGAAAGTAGGTGTGTTTTCTTGAAATGCCAGTCATGAGACAGTAAAGCCTGTAAAGACTGGAAATAGTATACAAAGGTGTTTCGTTTTCAGCTCATGCTATGTTTTATGGTTTCATCAAAATTACTTCTGTACAACCTTCCAGGAATACAGGAATGGCAGAACTTAAAAACATTAGTGCTGAGTAAGAAAACCTGGCCAGCCTAAGGGAAACCTTCAGGACAAAGTAGATAAAGCTGCTCAGTAAATACTTGTATCTAGAGACAAAGAGAATCAACAGCAATTAAAACAGGCGTGACTGAACAAGAATGCTTGAAAGCATGACCTTGAATTTCCTTTATGTTTCCTGGAATTTTTTGGCCAGGATGAAAGAGTGTGTGTTATTTTGCTGGATTCCATGGTATCCTGGAGAAAAAGCAGATGTGGTACACCATAAACATCTGGCAAGGATAGAGCAACCAGCCTTTTTTAGTGTGTAGGATGGACAAATGGAATAAAGAGGCCCTGCCAATTTACAGAAGTTACCCTTTTACTATATATGGGATAATCATATCAATATCTTGCTCTTTACTTTCATTAATTGTTTCTACTGCACGTGTTCTGGAGATAAACTCCATTGATCTGCATATATCCATCAGACCTGGAGTGCTATTTTCCACTTCTTGTACTGGATGGACTGCTGTGCCTTGGTATTGAAGAGGAAATCAAATGCAGCCCAGCTCTCAACATTGGTTCAGGCAATTCAAATGTGTCCCTTTTATAAAGTATAGTCCACGATTAAGTGTGAGACTTACTAATGACTGTGTATAATAAAATAAAAATAAATATAACACGTATGTTGTTTCTGTGTACATAGAAAAGACAGTTTAGTATTGAAATATGAATCCAACACACCGCAACAGTTTAGAAAATATTATAATTCATTTTCAGAAGCAGATTAATGAGGGTAACAAACTGGTTGGTTTTTAAGGCCTTTCTAGCACATTTGCATTGCTTTTAAGCCACAAAAATGGTAATCTTCTGCAGAGGAGAAAAAAAAAAGTGATTTTACAAAGAGACACATAATCATAGTGTTATTTTATGAAACTATATTACATTGTAATCAACTGGAAGAGCTAGCAGGTTTTAATGCCAAGTGTGTTTTCTTATGATAAACACTCGTCAATATAACACTATCTTGTGCCTGCTATATCTTGTTTCCACCATGACCTTTCAAACCACATGCATGTTCTTTTCTCTCCCTCTGAGAAAACCTTAACAACATTCTAATCATCATGAAGAGCAATTAACTGTCTTCAACCAGCTGTGCTACTCAGCTCATCTGGGAATGGGAAAAAACCTGCTCCTTAGTGCAGATCTGCTTACCCAGGCATGGCAAACAAGGCTAGAGCACAGCAGCTCTAAATATGAAATACTGGCACTTTTCACAAAGTTTGGAAGCTTTGGTGAAGAGCAATGGTGTCTCTCCTAGTAAAGAGAAGTCTCTTTCCTGCTCACTCTACAGTCCCTGTAAGACAATGTATGAGTTTTAATAATGTGCTTTTTAAAGGTCAGCATTTGAAGAACAGCACTTATTTGTTGACATCACTGCAGCAAGCAGCCTTTCCCTCACTGAGCAAAACTTTGTGGCAGAGGTATTTTCTGATCACTGAAGAAAGAGCAATAGCTTCTTGAATGTGCAGTTGCTGAAAGGGCACTGCAGAGACTTTCAGAAACAATAGCTGGAATTTAATTCTATAGAGATGTATTTGGCTTCTTTCTTTCTACAAATCTGGGACTAAACTGTGTTATGTATCAGTGCTAAAGCTTTTACAATTTTTTGTCTATTAGCAAATGAAACAATAGTAAACATAGAACAAGTAAAATTAATCTGTATACGGAATGCTTTCATAAATAAGATGGAGGCAAAATTAGTAGCTAACATTTGATAACTGTTTTTTGAGCTGCAAAATAGGATAAAAAACTCAGGCAGACCATATGCTCTTTCCTGAAATCATCAGGGATTTTGCTCTGTATCACAGGAAGTACGCATAAAAGAGGTGTACCTTCAATTTTAACATATGTGTACTTCAAACAAGAGACGTAATTTTTGTTTATTTTATGTAGTCATTTTAATGGCTGCTCCTAACCGTCTTGCAGATTGCTCAGAAATTAATCTAGCTAAACAAAATGTCTATGGTATGCCTAATGAAAACTCAAATAGAATCAATTTATAATGGGGCAGATCCTACAGAAACTTTTTGGACTTCTTTGAAAAACACAATCATATTTTGTTAAGGGTTTTTTTTTATTATTATTTTTATATATATAGTACTAGGAAAAAAATTGTGATTAACAAAATTTTCAAAAATATCTGAATTATGATTTTGTGAACCAGAATTAAACACCTGATGGAACTGCTGACTGCTTTCCTTCAAGTCTGAACCTTTGAGAAATTGCTGATTTTTTAAAACACAGATCTTTGTTTATTCTCATGCTATATATTTTCTAAACATTACTCTTTTTACTGACATTTTCTCAGAAGTAAACCACACATTATAACCCATTCTAATGTGGAAATCTAGGTGCCTGCCATTTAGTTCTTGGAAAGCTCAGGTCACTTTTCTTTAGCAGCCTAACCATGAGTTTTAACACATACAGATCCAGTGTTTTTCAGTTCAATCCAACCCTTTGTGTGCAGGCATTGGAGCAGGAGGCCAGATGCGAAGTACTCACCACGTGTCAGAATCCACCTTCCATTAACCACTAAAGAACAAACTGCATGTCAACTAATGAGATTCCAATGAGATTTCAATTTACGGGATCTCCAAATAAACAATTTTTAAAAACTGGGAAATAAAGCAAATTAAAAAAAAAAAAAAAAAAGAAAGAAAAATGAGGCATGGTTTAATGCCTCATAGTTTAATGCCTCAAGGAAGCAGTAAGACCCACAGCATATAATATGTGGTACACTGAGAAAATCTATTTTTATTACATGGGGAACTAAGAGTAATGGTTACTATAGAAATTATTCAATTTTTTAAGGGGAGGGTGGTAGGTCAGTTTCTTATAATTTTGCTATACTGACAAAGTTGAAGAATTTTTTAAAAGAGAATTTTTAAAAAAATACTTGACTGGATTTTATTGGGAATATTTTTACTGAAAATAGCAGAGCTGCTTCTGAGACAAATGGACCTTCAGCAGTATCTACTAGGACAGAGCCAACAGCATGAAAGAACCACTGATAGCCAGAGGACAAACTCTGTCTCCTTGAACAAATAGAACATATTCCACTAAGCAAAGTTTAGGAGGCTTGAGGAGAAAGCACCATATCCCTGCATGCTGTGGGGAACAGCTCTCCCTCTCAGTGGATCAAGTGTGAGAGCCATCTGCTTGGCCAGGCCAGCTGAGGGCCTGTAGAGGAAACAGGTTAGAGAGCCATGGGTACGTGACTGCGAGCTGGAACAATCCACATCCTGTGTGGGACAGAGACACGCTCACTGAGGAGACATGAGCACAGCTGAGGATGAGATGAAGCCTATGGACAGTCAGCTGCACAAAATCCACAGGCCGGTGTGGTAGAAATGAAAGGTTTCTTGATTGTATGTACCTAACGTCCCTACTCCAAGACAGTGCTCCGATAAAAATCCGAGAATCTTTTGGATTTGAGACCCTTGTGTGCAAGAGCCTATATGTTTATTTCCTTCGTGGACAGGCAAATCTCAGTCTGCCTTTTAGGCAGGTGAGGAAATGGGACTTGACTGTGTGAAGGAGGCTATGCTAGATCACCTTGGTGTGAGCAGAAACAAGTCTTGTTGATGCTTTTCTCTGAATCCTTTTCACATTGAGTAAGTCATTCTAAATATCAGCCCATCACATTAACACAAAGCAAAACAGTGCTTGGTTCTCAGAAGCCTGGTACAGAGAAAGATTCTGCTTTCACAGTAGAAGTGCCCTGTGTGGCCTGAAACAGAAATAGGTCTGTAAAATCCCAAACTGAGACAGGCAATACATTTGCCAGGGCTTGGCAGATGGCAGTGTACTTCTGCCCTTATGGAGCCTGGGTAATTACAGACGTTGCATATAGCTCATGGTTTGGGATAATGCAGATATCTGTAAAATAAAGGTGGAATAAATTGTTTTGCTGTTGATTTAGAAAAGTGAATGTGAAATATTCAAAAAAAAATGCAGAAGATCCAGTTCCTTGGTTACAAAACAAAGTCCCTGGATGAAAACCTGTTCTGCTTTTTTGGGGGGCCTGGATGATCCTCTTTCAAAAGTTTATGGATTTCATTCTGGCTCAGGATGAAATGTCCATGAACAGCTGCCCCCTTAGACAAGGATGCAGATTGTACCTAAAATGATGAGTATCCATTGTAATGGCAGTAAGCATAGAGCTGCTATCTGTGAAGCACAGCTCTCACTGTCAACATGATTAATGTGCTGCTCTTCTTTG
The DNA here is from genome assembly GCF_035770615.1 of Melospiza melodia melodia. NCBI lineage: Eukaryota > Metazoa > Chordata > Aves > Passeriformes > Passerellidae > Melospiza > Melospiza melodia. The sequence goes on along the minus strand of NC_086196.1, from coordinate 9,461,256 downwards.
TGAGATAGCTCTTTTCTGACTCAGTTGCTGACTTATATCATTGTGCAATCTTGAAAACAAAAAAAAAAGGTGGGCAGTTTTATTTCTGGGTGTTGTGAGACTAATTTAGACAGATTATTAGGAGCCCTATTTCCACCCTAGTTCCTCTGACATTAAATTCATTAGGATCCTGAAAACAATAGTTTAGAAAGTGGCCTGAGGAAAAAATCTTTTTGATGCTCAAAGAGAAATTATGTACACTCTACACAATGAATTGTTCAAATGGACATACACAGAAGTATCAGAAATACCAACAAGCTGTTTTCATGCTGCTGGGAGGAGTACTGAACACATGCTTGTTAGAGCATGAGGAGGAAATACTCAGCAATTGAGAAAGCCTAGTAGGAAATGGCCTATTTAGTTACTGAAATTCAAGCAGCATCTTCTGATCAATTACATTGTTCATTGATCATGGATTATCCACTGCTTTCAGGAATTTCTTCAGCAAAGAGAACAAATGGTAGATTTCTAAAATTCAATCCATTGTTTCAGATATGTCAGCATGATCTGCAAAGGGAATTTTGAGGCAGGCTGAAACAACCTGTCATAGAATCATAGAATGGCCTGGGCTGGAAGTGGCCTTAAAGGTCATCTAGCTCCTTCCCCCCTGCCATGGGCAAGGACACTTTCCACTAGACCAGGTTGCTCAGGGCCCAATAAAATCTGGCCTTAAGCACTTCCAGGACTGGGGCACCCACAGCTTCTCTGGAAAACCTATTCCAGTGCCTCACCACTCTCACAGTAAAGAATTTCTTCCTAATATCTTATCTAAACCCACCCTCTTTCAGTTTGAAGCCGTTCCCCCTTGCCCAGTCACTCTGTGCCCTTGTAAATAGTCTCTCTTCATCTTTCTTGGACGCTCTCTTCAGGTACTGGACGGGTACAATTATGTCACCCCAAAGCCTTCTCCTCTCCTCAGCCTGGAGAGGAGAAGGCTTTGGGATGACATAATTGCACCCTTTCTCAGCCTTTCTCCACAGGAGAGGTGCTCCTTCTCTCTGAACAACTTGGTGACCTCCTCCAGACTCACTCCCACAGCTCCATGTCCTTCCTGTGCTGGGACCCCAGAGCTGATGCAGCCCTGCAGGTGGGGTCTCACCAAAGAGAAGCAGAGGGGCAGAATCCCCTCCCTCACCTGCTGGCCAGACTATGCCGAGATACAAGGCACCATGCTGATGGGATCTAAAGCCTGAATCTCCCAGGCAGATTCAGATATACAGTGCAGTGCACATAACTGGAAAGATACAACCAAAAGGAAGTTGTGGCTTCATGTGAGAAGTCTCATTGAAGGCAGAACAGGCACTTGGCCTGGATAAAATCTTAGCCTGTGGCTCCCTAAGACAGAGTTTAATTCTTGGTCCAACTGAAGGCAAACAGAATGACAAAACTCTCCGTTCCGCACTGGATCATTTCATGGTTTTTGGCTCACCTAGGGTGGACCAATATCTGTAAGGAAGAAAGAGAAGAAACATATGCTTAAGGCAAGGCTGAACACGTATCAGATCTAATCCTTTACAGCATGCAAACAGATTGGCTTTTCACGTTGAAAGCAGTCACCTCTATTGGGTACTTTGTATGGATTAGTGTTTGAGAAACTAAGGATGCTGATGATCTGGATTTATTTTTTTATTTTCCGAATGTATCTGGTTTGTATCACCTTGGGGTTTGCTCATTGATTGATGAGATTTGCTTAGGGGGAATGAAAAACTGGAATAAGATTGCAAGCACAGAAGAACTGACTGTTCACACTGTGCACAGTCACAGAACACTGACTGTTCACAGTGTGCAAAAAAGTGCTGAAGCAGAAGAACAATATTGCCAAGGGAGGACAACAGAAAAAGGATAGAAAAATAAAGAAATTCACGGAGGATAGTGTTAGTTGGTAGGACATGAGAGAGTAAAGGTCTTTTTAACTTAGCAGTCGAGGTAGGACCATGTATATGACCCATGAGATAGGTCCACTTTGTGCACAAATAAGTGTACAGAGATGATTTGCAATAGAATCTGTGTATGCAAAAGCATGTCAGGGCTTCTTTGCTGTTGCAGTCTCACAAAAGCTTTATAGGAGATAATTTAACCAATGTTTCCTTCACGCTGACAGCTGGTTTGCTTTCCCTTGAGGCTATGATACATTACTTTTTTTCTCCTCTTGAGTCCTGTCAAAAAAAAAGCCAAAACACGTAAAACCTAAGTTGCTTGTATTGTTACTTGAAGTCCTTTCCTTTTCATTCTTTTCTTGTCTCCAATGGGAAATTACAAGTACCAATACCCTTTTACAGGATTAAAAACAAGATTATGAATTAATAAAATCTTTAAAGGAAGCTAATTTCATACTTCAACAGTGACTTACTTTTATCATCTATGCTGATGTCTCTGAGAAAGATATAGCTAGCTTTTTTCTGAAGAAGTCCGAGTCCATGGACATATATGCAATGTTAACTTTATCAACAGTTGTCACAATTGGTGGATTCCTCAAAATAAACACAATAAATGACATATGAATGCAGCTTATTTCACAGTGCTTTTATGCAGCACCTATTCTTGGGACTTAAGCATCCTCAAAAATACCAAATGAATGAATTCATATATTGCTTGTCAGACAGAAATACTCCTATTGCTTTTCCACGATTTTAAAGAACCTTAAAGTGTGGTCTAAGCACCTAGAAAGAAGAAGAAACATCAATTGAATAAAAAAAGAAAAGAAAATGTTTCTTAATATGTAAAAATAGAAAATCATAATCTCTATTGAGATCTTTGACATTTACCTTTTTTTTTCTTTACACAATTTACAACATTTTATTTGGACTCTGTAAGGACTTTAGCAGGGTACACCACAATATCCCTTTCTCTAAATTGGAGAGAGAGATGGATGGGCTGTCCAGTGGATAAGAAATTGGTTGTATGGTCACATGCAGAGGGCAGTGGTCAACAGCTCCATGTCTAAATGGGACATCAGTGACAAGAGGTGTCCCTGCATTGAGAACAAGACTGTTTCATAAGTGGCACAGATGGAGGGATCGAGTGCACCCTCAGCATGCTTGAAGGCGACACCAAGCTGAGTGATGGGCTGGACCACCTGAGGAATGGGATGCCATCATCCAGAGGGTCCTGGACAAGCTTGAGAAGTGGCCCATGGGAATCTCATAATGTTCAGTAAGGTCAAGTGCAAGGTGCTGCACCTGGGTCAGGGCAATCCTGGTTATCGGTCCAGGCTGGGGGATGAACAAATCCACAGCAGCTCTGCCAAGAAGGACTTGGGAGTGCTCGTGGATGCAACGCTGGATGTGAGCTGGCAATGTGCAGACCCATATCCTGGGCTGCTTGAGAAGCAGCATGGCTGGCAGGTTCAGGGAGGTGACCCATCTCCTCTACTTCACTGTGGTGTGACCCCAGTTGGAGTTCTGCTTTCAGTTCTGGGGTCCTCAGCCCAGAACTGAGATATGGGAGATGCCTCTAGTGTTGAGTGCTTAATAACCTATTTCTGCTCAAAAGAGTGGCACAGGTTAATCAATCCATGGTTAAAATGCTTGATCTAAGTTTTCTGACTTTGCTCTGTGAAAGTATAAGATTACTTAAGGACTCAAATACATCTGAAAAATGCTTTTAAAAGTTGTGCACTTCTCTCCCCAGCTAATTTTTTTGTTCTCAGTACTTAAATTCTTGTCCTGGTAATATCCTTCCAAGAGGCATCATACCAAAAGGTACTATTTGCATATCCAGATTATTTGGCTGTGAAAGTCACAAACAAAAGCTACAATTGTAAGGATACAGAAGCTTGACAGTGTGAACTGCAAGTAAAGTAAGGCTCAAACCCAAGCAACCACTTTGGCATATGCAGAGCAGCCTGCCCTCATTTAGCTTTGAGTACCAAGCATCACTTTGGGTGCTGCATCCTGGGTCAGGTAGAGTCTTGAGAATCTTGCATGAGAGCACATGAGAACTGGAAGGACAGAAACATCCCATGTGGGGAAGGAGAATTTCTTCAGAGATGTTCACAGAGTGGGATACTGACGGAAAACTTTAGCTTTCCAGCAGTTAAAATAACCTATCAATAATAGAAATTAACCTGCTCTTTCTACTGCCGTCTGAATATACTAACATCTCTTAAGCCACTGCTTTTTTCCACAGAAATTCTACTCTCTTGTTTCACCACCAAATTTAATTTTTTAAAAAAGGCTAAATTTCTCTGGCAAACTTCTTTAAACATAAATTCAATTTCCCTTCTAATTCCTTAGGACTCCTTAAGACCCATTCTTTAATGAGCACACAGACCTTTTCAGGGTATATGACTTGGGAATTCTTAAAACATCATCATAACATTGAGTTACATAGCCAATAAGGTTTCTGTAAAAACAAAACGCATTATACTCCTGGTCTGGATTGAATGTGACACTAATTGCAGACACTATTGCTTCTGGCCCATTGCCTCAGGGTGCTGTTGTTTTAAAAAGTGATCTCAAAAGACAGTAGTGTCTTCAGATTGGGGAAACTGGGATTTGAATTCCTGGTAGAAGACTGACTATCCTTTGGAATTCTTATTCTAGAGAGGAATAGAAGATGTCTCAAAGTAATCCTAAAAGGAGACTACAATTAATAGTGGCTCAACAACCTCAAAAGAAGTTTAAAAAAATAGTTCCAAAAATGTCAGAAATTCTCAGAGGTATCACAAAAAAAGTAAAACTGTCAATGATAGATTTATTGTAGAAACTTGAAATAAGACTTTAGCAAACTAACAATTTTATACTAAAATTTTATATTTATATTAAAAGTAACCCTCTATCACATTTTCTAACTTTTTAATAATCCTTTTGACTTATACTGAGATTTCCAGTCAAGACTTGCCAACTTTACAGATATCACTCATTATTTGTATTACTGTTATATGACTGTGTACATCCATATATTTATGTACATGAACATATATAAACATTTATATAGATATATGTACAGTCATATGCATTTGTGTAAAAACTCACACACAAAGGGTATCCAAACACTCTGGGTCTATAGGGCCTAAGTTAATCCTTAGAGTTATCAGCCACCTGTATTTTATATTTTTAACAAAAACAATAATGAATATTACTGCTTAATATTAATATAAAGAATCATGGACACATTGCAGCCTGCTAACCCTCACAAAACAAGTACTACAGTCTGGGTTTAAAAGCCTTGCAATACGATTGAGTGGGAATTAGGAACTGATTTATAATTACGAAGTAATTCGGAAAGTTGGTGCCATTTAGCGACTTGACTAAATTTAGGACATATGTATTGTTTTCTGTGCAAAATTATGGACAAATCACTTCCTTGTCTTTCATCTGATAATGATTTTGATCCCTTTCACTAAGTGGTTTGAAATCTACTAAACACTGAATAAGCGTTATTTAGAGACAAATTGGGACCCAGATGTTTTGGAAGATAGAGAGACTGTATTGCATAACAGACACAACAACCATGCCTCCTTTTTCCTCCTCCAAGTCTTCCTATTTAAACGTGTCTGTGGTTTCCCCTCAAAAGCTCAGAAAAAAAGAGATTCTAAATTCTCCAGATCAAGTTTCATGAGCTGCACACATTTAAAATGAAGCAAATTAAGTATGTTCTCAAAAGGGTTTTTAGCACCAGCATTCAAGATGAATTGCTAAACTTCCCTCTGTAATGTTGACTGTAGATCAATGAAGGTTCTTGAGAACTAGAAATGCATAAATAACTTGGCAGAATAAGCCTCATGTAATTATGAAAAAAATTCCCATCTTTTTAATCAAAATTTGGTGTCATAAAATATTTTGAATTAGAGATACTTTTAAAAATTCATTGAAAAACAGTTGTAAAATTGTGACATTCATCAATAGCATGTCTTCCTCCTTCTCCCAGGCCAGAAGTAGTCTAAAGATTATGATATTTAGTTCTTAAAAGTTTATCCAAGCACATTTCCACAACAATTTATTGCAGTACCTTTCAACTAAACACAATGGACAGAAATATTTCAAGCACCTTAGTATAAATATGTGGGGTTTGGACAGTAATTGTCTGTTGTTCACTCTTTCAGGAAATTACAGATACTCACCTTCAAAAAATTAAAAGTTCCATTAATGGACAGTAATTCTACTGTCAAACTGAATAGCCATATTATTACTAGAAAAAAAAAAAAAAAAGTAGTTCTAATTTTGCTATCTGTGACATAATATTTCTTCTCAATATATCCAGAAATAAATCTAAAATTTCAAACAATAAATGGTAAATTGGATTTTATAAGCAGGAACCATAACAAATCCATCTAATAACAATTGTTCAGCAATAAAAACTAATGGAAAAAAAATTTAAAAATGCAAAAGGCAATATGGCTGGCAGTCACTGAGATCTGAGATCCACATTTTCATGCTCCTCTTGACAAATTCTGCCCTAAACAAAAGTATACAAAAATCAGGACAAAAAGCACAAAGAGAAAGGATAGCTAATATAAAATAGCTGTACTGACTGAGAGCAAAGGTCCACCTGACCAGTTTTTCCCTAAAGGAAGCTTAGGGATCCACCTTAAGAGAGCAAATATAATTCTACTAGCATTTCCCCACTTTCTGAGAATAGCTCACTTAGGGATGCTAAGACTGTATACACAGTTCTTCATTTAACAGCCTTCTATGCAGCCTTCATCCAAATGGGTCTGATTTCCCTTTGGTATTTTTGGCATGCAACAGACAATAAGCCATAAAAATAAGTTCCACAGCATAGATGTGCTTTCAGTGAAAAGGTATTATATTCTGTTTACTCTACAGGCTTTGGCTGGTGTTTTTATTGTCTACTCCTAGTCCTTGTTATGAGAACTAGACAATAATTATTTCATGAGCTGTATGGAGCAGGTGAACAAGAACTTAAAGACCTTCACTGTGTCTCTCCTTAGGAATCTCTATTTAAAGACATGGAGTCCAAGGCTGTTTAGCTGAGCTTAGGCTGCATTCCTGAAGAGTTGAAATGCATGGGATCAACACCAGCATGTTCTGGGAAATGTAACGTGGCTTCCTCAGCTATGTGCTACTTGTCTTCTCCTGCTTGGGATCCTAAAGCAAGAATGAATAAGTACCCCATATTCCACTCTTGCTTAAGAAAGCCTTTGAGAGTCACTTTGATACAAAAGAAATTTCAGTTTTGTGCCTCTCCTCTATTGTGACCTCATTTTCTCTGCACCTTTGGCAATATATGAAAGTTGCAATAATAATAAATATGCTCTCCTCAAAAGTCTTCCAAAAGCCTGCTTTTTCAGCATGATCTCAGTATTCAACTACTTCCAGCTGACACCTAAATGGTCTTTTTTCTAAAAGATAACTTTTCAGTATTGCTTCACCATGCCAAGTCTTCAATACCTGGAATGTAAAATTCCATGGGCATAGTAAGATCAGTGCTTTCTGAAAACTGCTTGTGACATGAGAAAAACCAGCATCAGTGTGCTCTTATTTTTCTTCTAAAATATCTCATTAATGCTGTAGTTCATCCACTTGAGCTTTCTAAACAATTTCATTAACTTTTACATGCTAATTTTATTCTAAAGCCTGCAAAATCAAAGTAAAAGAAAGCATATTAATTGGAGATTGAGTGATTTTTGTGGGGAATTCTCTTCTACTGGTGTTGTCCTTAGCAATCCTGCATTTTCTGCTGACAAACAAAGAGAGGATAGGAGAAAATTATTAATATTTTTCTTTATTTTCTTTTTTTTTCCTTTTATTTTTAAGAAATGCTGAAATAAGTATTTTTTTTCTAATATAAATTTACAGCATGTCTGCTCCTGAGCAGCATATACCTCTATTTGTGTAGTTATATATTTTGAATCATAAATTAACCTGTTTGTGCAGAGGTTGCTGCCTGGTGCTATTTGAATTTGGCCCTCCAGAGGCACATTATTAAAAGTTTAGGTGAAGACACATTAACATTGATTTTCGTTGAATTTTGCTGAGCCATACACCAGTAATTAACATCCATTCATCAACTCTGGCACCTATCACAGTGCAATGATAGTGCAGAAGCAATATATAAAAAAAAAATAATTTTAGTATTTTAAAGTCAGCATGAAAGGTATATTCTTGGTCTCTCTTTTTACCATAAACCTATAGGATTTCCGTTTGTTTTTAACAAATTGACAAATATCTCAAAGCCAGTTAAGGTCTTAAATATATTACATATTCTCACAGATTCCATGTAATTAACATTCAGTCATGCCTGAAAGAGCTTTAAAACAGTATTAACAATATTGGAGAAAAGCATGCAGATACAAATATATATATATGTAAGAATGGGTTCTTGCATATTTTAGCATTATGTTTGCCATGTTTAGGTACTGGCCCTGTGGCATTTCATCCTGACCTTCTTGGAACTTTCCAAGAATTTTATTCCCCCAGAGACTTCATAAGTGCATCTTCCATCTTCCCTGGAGAAGTGGAAAGAAGGTATGTGATTATTTGCTAAACTGCCCAGTGTCTGAGGGACACAGATATAAAGTGAAGAGAGAAAACACTATTTCTCAGGTTTTCTTTTTCCTATGTATTTAAATACATATGTATGTATATAAATATGTATATAAATATATAATTTCCCTATGTATTCAAATACATAGGGAAAATAAAATTTGATAAATTTTCCTATTCATGTGTTAATTATTGACAAATTAAATGTAAACATAATAAATTTATGAAGTTTACTGCACTCAATGATCTTAGAGGTCTTTTCCAACCTCAAGGAGTCTAGTATTTTAGGTGGCAGAGATACTTTCTGCCACCTAAACTTGTGAGTGGAAAATACTTTCTCATTCTTCCTTAAGTTTGTTCCTTAACTGAAGGGAAGAGACCAAAAAAAGTGTATCTAGTTGTCACAAATACTATATCTAAGAGCCAAATAAATAGAGAAAAAGCTCAGAGTAACTGAAGTATTTTCCATCAACTTCACTCTCCAAACTTTAGACTCTAAATAGTGATAGATTAACTTCCAGACATGATATGTCACTTTAAAATAGAAAATGCATTTTCTAAAGCGTAAGAAAATGAAATATTTAAACAAATGTTCACAAAAAGAAAAAAATCTGGCTTATCTGATATAGTAAGAAAATCTAAAACAATGCTGCAGATAGAGTGAAACCAGAGTTTTATATTCACAGGGTCCAGGGACCCTTAGGTGAAATGTCTCCTTTGGATGCTATTTTTTAACTAAGGGATCAATAAAAAAACTAGAAAAACTCTAAACAAGTTGCTCGGCTGGAGAGAGGTATCCAGGAATCAGGATCAAGAGAAAATGCCCAGAATAATGTTTCATATTTCTGTAATGTGCATGTGAAACATAAATGATGGCAGCTGGATGCAATCAGCATCATGCAACTTTGAACAATGGGCTCCTATGGACAGAAGTCTTAGGGAACTCACAGACCTAGGACAAAATAACTATGTTTTGATTTGAAAGTAACTACCTAAAATATTAGGAATCATGAGAATGAGTGTATGCATTTTGACTGCCTGTAAAATTTGACTTGCTGCCCACAGGTTTGGTGTAGGCCCTTGGTCAGATTTATCAATTGAGCTTTTCCTCCATCTGCCATTATAAATAAATAAACAAACAAATAAATAAATAAATATACACATATATGTATGTTAATCCACTATTACTTTATTAAGCATTCCCTGAGAACACAAACCAACCAAAAACTGGCTGCACAAAACCAATGAAATGCAAACAGCAACATAATAACACGTGAAACCATTGATTTTTAATGATTGTCACATTGATGCTAGCTAACCTGGAGAGCATACAAGAAATTGCAATCAAGGATAGACATGAGAGAGAAGCATTACTCACTTAGAGGAAAAATGGAAGGCCAAACCCCAGCTGAAGTTGAAATTGCCTAGTGACACAAGGAGTAACAAGAAGAAATTCTGTCAGTTTGCTCACAGAAAAAGGTTCAGAGCAAAAAGTTCAGAGGAGATGTGGCACGGTTGACAAAAGGGAGGAGACAGCCCAGTGATGGATGACACAGATAACACTGAAGTACTTGATGTTTTCCCCACCTCCCTACTTCAGTCCCTATAGGAAAAGCCTGAAATCAGATCACTGCATCAAGCCAGTCAAGCTTGGGAAGGAGCAGAGCAGCCAAGAGTGGAATCGTTTCAGGCTAGGGGCTACTTGAAGGATTCTGATGTACTAAAACCCCTGAACCTGGACAAGATTCATCTGAAACTGCTGAAGCACACAGCTGAGGTGACTGTAAAGCTGCTACTTACCTGTGGCCAAAACAATTGAGGCAATCTGGAAAAGTCCCTTACAAATTAAAAAAAAAAAAAAAAGAAAATACTATGCCAAACATTATAAATGGTAGGAGGGACCATCTGGGAGTTACAGACTATTCAGATTCATCTCAGTCCCTAAAAACAGATTTTTAGAGGTTTTTTCTAAATAGTTGTGCTGGCTGTATGTAGCATGGATAGAGGTGTTTTGGTTTTTTTTCAGAAGACCTGGTTTGGGGCTGTATTTTGGATTTGTGACCAAAATAGTGTTGATAATACTGGGATGTTTTTGTTAGGGCTTGAGCAGTGCTTACACAGCATCAAGGTATTTTCGGTGACTCTCCCCGCCTCACCAGTGAGGAGGCTGAGGGTAGACAAGAAGTTAAGAGGAGACACGGCCAGGACATCTGATCCCAAATGACCAAATGGATATCCCACACCCTATGGGGGATATAGAGATTGGGGCATATAAAGATTGGGAAGCATATAAAGATGAGGGGCCCCCAGCTCAGGGACTGACTAGACATTGGTCAGTTGGTGGTGAGGAACTGTTTTCACTTGCATGACTTGTCTTTCTTGGGTTCTATTTTCTCTCTTTGTTTTTTTTTTTTTTTTTTTTTTTTCCTTATATTGTTGTTGTTGGTTTATTGTTAAACTTTCTTCATCGCAACCCATAAGTTTTCGAATTTTTTTACTCTTCTTATTCTCTTCCCCATCCTGCACTGGGCAGAGTGAGTGAAGACTGCTTCGTTGCTGTCTTGGGTTAAACATTAAAGGACAAGTAAGTAACAAAGGTTTACTAAGAACAGATCATGCTTATTATCTCAATTATCTTCAGTGATAAAGTGATTAGCAATACGAATGAAGGGGTAATAGTGGATGTAACACACCTTAACTTTGCTGAGGCTTTGGAAATCTCTCAGAGCACTCTAACCCTGTAAGTTACAGGTTGTATGAATGCACTTTTAGGTAGGCTTAATATTGGTTGGACTTCGGTGCTCAGAGGGTAGGAATCAGGCATGTGATGTCCAGTGAATCTGGTAATGAGCACAAGACCTAGGTGGGGTGACAATGGCTCCACAACTGTTCGGTGTCTTTGTCAACAACCTCAGCGATGAGAAAATAATTCTCAGTAAACCTATAGAAGATATTAAATTTGGTTCACACAAATTTAAAGTATTAATAATAATAATAAATAAGTATTAAAGCTTCAATTGATCTTAAGATGCTGGAGAACTAAAGGATGTCCATGCAGCTCACACATGAGTAGTTCAAAGTCGTTTCCAGAGCAGAATAATTCAGTACAGCTATGAGATGACCAAGTGGCCATGCAGGTGTAGTAAATCCCAGGCTGGAATCCCTGGAATCTAAGGCCCCCATGTGTTCTCAGCACATAGGAGGCAAACTACATACTGGGTTAAGTAAGGAGAATTTTCTCTACTAGAAAGGATCAAAGGAACTTATTATTCACTTCTACTGCATGCTGCCACATCTCAGCTATTGCATCCAGCTTTTGGTCCCCCTATTCAGGGCTGATGTGGAGGAACTGGAAAGGGTCTGTCAGAGAGGACATCTCCTATGAAGACAGGCTGGAAGAGCTGGGCGTGTTCTTAAACGTGGAGAAGTGGAGACCTTTGGGGAGATCTCATTGGGCCTCCCAGTACCTTAAGAGGCCTTATAAGAAAGCAGGGAGAGGGGGGACTTTTCATATGGGCAGATAGCAACAGGACAAGGGGAAATGGCTTTAGAATGAAAGAGACCAGGTATAAATTAGATGTTACAAGAAATTCTTTACCCAGAGGGTGATGAGGCACTGGAACAGGTTGCCCAGAGATCTTGCAGATGCCCAATTCCTGGCAGTGCTTGAGGCCAGGTCAGATGGGGACCCAAGCAACCTGGTCTAGAGGATGGCATCCCTGCCTACTGCAGGGGGTTGGAACTAGATGATCTTTAAGGTCCTTTGCAACCCAAACCATTCTGTGATTTAGTCTATACCTTGACTTGCTGACACGAAACAATCGCAAACTACAGGTTGGAAGGCTCAAGCAGGGCATTGTGAATACATCTTTCAGCACTGGAATGCTGGAAAATGGTGGTTTATCACAGCACTAAGATTACACAGAGGAGTTATGGATTCTCTTCTCATGAAGGTTTTTAGGTTATGATACTCCTGCTTTTAGTAGGAGGTTGGATGAAATAATTTAAAGATCCTTCCAATGATTCCCTAGTTCTAAATCTAATTTCCTGCTTCCTAATGCACTGCAGTTTTATACATGGTGTTTTCATGTTCTTAAGCATGAAGAAAATGTACTTTGATTTATATCTATGCAAGCAGTGTTGTAGTCTGGGATGTTGGAGGTCTACATTTATTTTGAAGAAACAAGAAAAAGTGATGAAGAAGTTAGAGCTGATTTGCTATTTATCTCAGTAAGGTGGTGTGTATTGCTGCTAAAAAGACTCTGACATGAATTTGGGTAAGAAAATAGGTTTTTGTGTCTTTGCTTCCTCCAGTTTAGGGATCAGGATCACCTTGGCACAACTATGTAGTAACCAAAAGAGCTATGGATGTTCTTATCAGTTAGATCTCAGTAAGTAGAAACTGTCAAATAGAGGACTGCAGAGAAGTGTTCTATATTACCAGCCACTACAAGAACACTTTGAGTTATAAATATCCATAAGCTTTAATGGAGGAGAGAACCGTGCCTGTCAGCAGAAAAAAAATACTATCAACCTGCGATGCCCTACACAAATAATGTCAAACTTGGGGCACGATGCAGATTAAGGTGCACTTTAAACCATCTACTAAATGGAGTATTAGCTGGAAACTGGATTTCACCATCAATGAGACATAATTTAATATATCTGAAGGCCAGTATTGGTTCACCCATCTCAGCTGCAATTGCAGCGAAGAAGAAAAGTCCTTCTGACTGTAAGAAAGCATTCTCTTTCCTATTACTGATCTCAACAGTGAGTTTTGATCCTGTTTGTGTTCCACGGCAGCATCTTGAAAGAAAAATATTTTTAGCCTTGAACACAAGCACACTCCCTGCTTCTCTGAGTATAATACCACTGTATCTCAGTGGAGGGTGAGCAATGATTTCCTAACTTGCTGCCTTAGAGTAGAAAAGGTTGTATTTAATTTGACATGAACATCTGATAGAAAATGTTAATCTGGGATTATCTACCCAGGTAGATAATCCAGGTTTATGATATTACAATCTAATCTAATCTAATCTAATTCCTGATTATATTTTGTAATTTGGCCTTTAGCAAGATATTGGCCTTGCTCACATATGTTAGGTTTAACCTACCTTAGTACTGTAAATAGGCTTACAAGGCCTATGCACTTTTTTATAACATCTTGAGAATTTAGAAAACAAAAATGCAAAGTATTTTAACAGGGCAGAAAAGATAAAAGGGAGTGTGAAGACAATCTTTGAAAATTCACTCTATAGATCTTTTACAATTTCCATGACTGTTCATTACAGAGAGTTTCTTTGATTGCAGGCACTTTCACTTTTGGTTTATATGTTCACCTTTGACTCAAAGACTCCCCAAAATTTGAGGCCTAAAGACAGAAATGAAAGAATAAAATGAAGGGCACATGACTTAGAGGATACAAGGACAAAGTTAAGAAATTGCAGAGAAAATTGCCAATAATGAGAGTAGAGTTATGCAGAGTTTGGAAGTCAGGAATGGGGATAATGAGAGGTTAATGAATAGATCATAATAGAGGTTGTCCATAATGTAGATGATTACTAGACCAGCATTTTGGATGAAGCTGATAAAGGAAAAAGCAAGGGAAGGCCAGTGATGAAGCATGCAAATGAAGCAATTGAATATCAAGTTTAGACCATATTTTGCATTAATACCAAAGAAAATAAACTAATTTTAAAATAAAGGAATTAAGGAAATAAAAGGAACTAGAGAATTTTAAAAAGAAAAATATGTGAGGAGAGAAAGGGAGAATATCTGTTGTATAAACTTACAAAACATCAAAGAAGAAAAATGAATAGGGAGCTTGGAAGAATGCTCAAGTCAAGAGTACAGCTCAAGACAGACAGTTTGTCCTATTGCCATTAGGCTCTTATTTTCTAGCCAACTATGTACTGCCTCTTGATTTCATCCTGAAGAAATCCTACACTTACACAACGAAAACTGGTTCAATATTTGGAGAATACTTACAGAAATGCTTCAGATGGCATTCCAGATCTATGCCTACAGATTAGTTTCCCAGTTGTCTCACCAAACTCTGATTATACTTCATATAACATATTGAACAGTACAAAAATACATGAGTATTCTATATTTAATGCATATATTATACAAGTTAATAATATATGATATATGAAATCATATAAAAACAAATATATATCTACAGATAACATGGGTGGAGTATGTAGTTCTTGTTCATGGAGTATGTCCATGGAATTAAACTAAATACATGGAGTAATATTGGTCCTAAATTAATACCACAGACATGAAGAAAAAGTATGTTGGAAAGTTTTTTACAGCATATCAGGATGAAAATGTACCAAATGCACCCTTTGAGATCTTTGTGCAACAGGCGAGGTGTGGCAGTTGAGTTGGTGTCAGTTATGCAGGATGTATGATAACATGGATTTAACTGAAAAAGGTTATGGACTTGAAAAGATCCTGGAGTATCTGACTTTATGTGGCAAGGTTTTGGTAGCAGGGTAGCCACAAGGGTGACTTCTGAGAGAATCTGCCAGAAAGTTCTCCCATGTACAAGATGCCACCACCAGCTGTCTCCAAGAAGTACCCACCGCACTGGCCAAGGCTGAGCCCACCAGCAGCAGTGGCAGCACCTTTGGGACAACATCGATAAGAATTGGGGAAAAACTTCTTCACAACAGCAGCCACAGAGAGAACTGAGAACATGTAAGAGAAATAATCCCGCAGATGCCAAGGTCAGTGTAGACATTCCCCTGCAGCCCATGGTGCAGCCCATGGTGAGGCAGCTGTGCCCCTGCAGAAGGTGGAGCAGAGATCCACCTGCAGTCTGTGGAGGACCCCATGGGAAATGCACACTGGAGCAGGCTTCTGACAGGACCTGTGGTCCATAGAGAGAGGAAGGCCCTCTGGAGCAGGCTTGCCATCAGGACTTGCGACTCTGTGGGGCACCTATGCTGATGCAGTTTGTTCCTGAATTACTGCACCCTGTGGAAGGGACACGCACTGGAACAGTTTGTGAAGAACTACAGTCCACAGGAAGGACTTACCCTGGAGGATTTTCCTGTAGCAGGGACCTCACACTGCAGCAAGGGGAGTGTGCAAGGAGGAATGAGCAGCACAACCTGTAATGAACTGACCACAACCCCCATTCCCAATTCCCCTGCACCTCTTGTGGGAAGTAGAGAAATCTGAGTGAAGCTGAGCCCAGAAAGAGGGATGAGAAGGGAAGGTGCTTTTAGATCTGGTCTTACTCCTTCTTATCCTACCTCATTATTAATTGTTGATAAACTAAATTCATTTTTCCAAGCCTGTTTTGCCCATTACAGTGACCTCCCTATCCTTATTTCACCCCACAAGTCTTTTATCTTATTTTCTTCCCTCCAGTCCACAGTCCAGCTGAGAAGCTTGGTGGGCCTGTGGTAGTTAGACGTGGTCAACCCACCAGAGATACCAAGGGTATTTTTTTATCTATTGTGAGTGAAAATAAGATGTGACTTTTGGGTTTGTTGTAAGTTATCCCTTGAACTGTTTTTCTTCTTTGCATTCTGTTGGTTATAAAAGAAGACCAATTCAGCTCCAGGCTTCCAATGCTCTTTCCTTACTCCAACACATCTATCATCTTCCTAGGGATAAACGTGGTGTGCACAAGGGTAGATAACAGCAGAGACCATTATTGGCATTTTCTCAGGGTTTTACATAAGAACATAAGAATCCTCTTGCTAAAACAGGTTGTCTAGGTCCATCACTCAGACTCTGAGGGCTAGCAACAACTTTCCCACAGGAAGATGTGTAATTCAAACCATGAGAAAAATGCTTCATTAAATGGCTCATGCCGATTCCCTGAGCCTGATTTCCTTAAGGCCTGAAATGTGAATTTTGATCTCCCTTTCAAAAATTCTATTGTTGTTAGTAAATATTCTGAGACTAGATTTTTCTTTTCCTGCTAGGCATATAAGTATCTAACCACCATCTAAAACTTGCTCAACTATAACCTTCAACAACATTCTGTGACATTGATGAAAAATAAAGTCTTGTTACAGAGTGAATGTTTTGTTTTAGCAGTATGAAATTTGCTCCCTCCTGAATTCATTGAATATCTCTTTTCTTGTGCTAGAGAACAAAAATACAGTCACAAAGGGCTTAATGGATATTGGGAGGTATTCCTGCATTTGGAGTTGACTTAGAGATGAATGGTAGTTAAAAAAAAAAAGACTTACAGGCTTTTCTACAGTTATCTATTTTTCCATTTAACTTCCAGTAACAAAGAGAAAAGGAGTACAAATTATACTGTACCACAACAGAATGATCAGTGACAAATGTCTGTCAGTAAGATTACCATTGCAGATAGAATATGTAAACATACGTTTCGAAACCAATTTTTCCTTATGCATTCTGTCTCATCACAAATATGCCAACTGGATAGGCTCACTTTGCACATAAGATGAGCATATTTAATAAAATGAGAGAGGAGAAATGATAACATTTTATTATCTTGTTTTACAACACTTTCTTTGGTCCATTTTTCTGTGGGAATAGATTAAGCACAGTTAATCAAGGTCTGTCACTGGGTTCCAGTGGTGACTTTATACACTGCAAAATAAAAAGGACAAATGTAGCACAAAAGGAAGGCACATATGGAGTTGCTTGTAGTTTCTTACAGACTTCAAATAAAGAACAGATTTTTACAGACTTTTAATACAGAGAAACACAAAATCGCACTATTCTGTCTCTTCAGCTGTTTCTGAAAGCAAATAAAAATATTACAGTGCACATGGTGTTGCAAGTCCTTCAGCAAGGAAGGGCTCCCTACCACAAGAATCAGTACCATGGTATCACCCAGAGGAGATGATATTCTCCTGTTTTCTAATATCTCTAATTCTTCATAGTACTCTAGAACTAACTTAGGTTCATAACTTCTTTCATGTTTGGTTATTATAGCACACCTGTTAGTTTGCCCTAGCAAAGCTGTACCCGCACAATGAATAAACCCAACTGCAATAAGATAGTCATAAACTTGAGTCTAGAAGACTGCTACAGATGGAAATCCAATTTTTGTTTTACTTTAGATGTTTAGCTTATTTACAATTTATTAATTACCTGGAAAAAAATATACAATGTTGTAGATGTGGAACCTCACAGTATCTACAGAAAGACTTTTAGATAAAGCTGTCCTTTAGTAGTATATAGGTAACTTGGTTAAATTAATTTTCTAGATTTCCTCAGTGGACCATGGAAAGAACTAAGAAGGGACAGATCATTCTTTAGAAGTGCCTGAGAAAGGAGTTTAAGAAGAGGGATGCATTTCCCTCTGGAAGCATTACATTGTGTCTACTAAGGCAGAATATACTCTAGATTAGAGAAGTAGCCAAACTTGTTTAAAAGTTAAAAAAAAAAAAAAGTAAGGTTTCATTTTTTTTAATCTGAGTCAAACTCTAGGTGACTAACTGTAGGGAGATACAGTATGGGTAAATGAAAGTGGTATAGAATGTAATCTTATCCCCTAAAGAGCTGCAGCTGAACCGATTACTAAGGATTAGGAGCAGGCCTGATGTTAACAGGCCACACCTGTAGCCAATCAGAAGAGTGTTATAAAAGAGTGGATTGGTTGGTTGAGGGGAGTTGGAGTCAGTGGTTGCTGAGAGGATAAGGAAGAGTCAGTGCCTAGAGGAGCTGCCTACAAGAAACATCAAGGAGGTGTGAAACTCTAGTAACATGGGACCCTTGCTATGTATATGACAACAACTAACAGTACAGAATTTTCTGATGAATGTTAAACGTAATCCAGAAGTTCTTATGCACTGAATTCTTCTCTAAATCACTCTTTTTTCCACAGTATTTTGGTAATATGTTCTTCCTATGACATATAGTACAGCTGAAAAATATGGGATTTTCTGGTTTGTCTCATCTAATCAATCTGTTTCTTTCAATTTTTTTTTTTTCAATCTGGTATTTCTACTTTTCTTTTCTGAGTTAATACAATGCCCTGAATCCTGATGTCTCTGAATAGTTTAACTGGAGTTGGGATGCTCCCATTTCTTCTGCAAAGTTCATACTTAGACATGTATGGGCTGGCATCTTTGACACCACTCATTGTATAACTAATTGCATTGGCCCTTATTGTGAATTTCCTGGTTTTCTTCTGGTATAAAGTCACTCATTGTAACAATGCACAGAAGTGCAAGTTCACTGCTGTTAATGGAAGTCTGAGCTGTTCACAAAACCAATATTATTTAAGTTCTAAATATTTTATAGTATGAAGTGTTATAGTAATCATGTGATTTCAATGTGACAGGATTTATTACCTTTAAACCTAGGTGATTATTTTTACCTGGTAAGCAATTTGAAAATTCTTATCTATTTAGACTTCCAAGATTTGTCTTGTTACTCTTCCTTTGGTAGCAGTCTGTTTTACTGAAGTGAATTAAAAATTAAAATTAAATAAATCTGCTTCAGGTAAAAAAAAAAAGATTATCTTTCGAATAGAAAAGCTAGACAGAGGACCTTCTTTGTGTTCTGGAACATGGTGAAGAATCCCTTGTGCTTAGCTGAGAGAGGGCTTATGCCCCAATTTTCTATGGACAGTTAAATTTTTTTCCCCCTTAGGAAATACTCCCTATTTTCAAGAGGGTAAATGATTCCTATTGATTACAGTATTATCTAATGGTGAGGAAGAAGCTTGCCCCCTTGCTACTGGCTTCATCTGAGAAGTCAATCATGACTGCTACAGCTGAATCTGGAGGAAAACTACAAAGCATTTTACTGACTGAAAAATAGAAAAGAATTATGTCTTACTTGGGACCAGTAAGCAAGTAGTAGTGAATCTTTATTTAGGAATTGTCCTGTTTCCTAATATTTCATTACTTGGCACAATCTATTCAAACTCCAACTTTCAGATGCAATATGCTGGGTGTCAATACATCCACTGTTCAGAGATGGGGCCAGGTGTTGCAGAAAAAGGCAAGCAACACATCTCAGTTGTACACAGACCTTCTGTGTACTTTCTTTAAGCTTGTCACTTACTGGTCTCTAAACACTAGTCAATAAGTTTAATGACTGGTAAAAAAATGAGATGAAACAGCTTAAGAAAAGGCAGGTCAAGCATGAGCACAGCTGGATGAATTTGAGTCATTGCCATCTATCCAGGTATTTTTCATCAGGTTGCAGCTTTCTTGTGCACTATGGCAGGAATAAGCAAAAAGGAAAAACATAAGAGGTCAAAGAGCTACTTGAGAGATTAATTTAGCATACTTATTTCTCTTTCTAGATTTTAATGAAACTTATGTTTAATTTGAATATTTCATAACTATCTGAACAAGATGTAATTTATTTGAAACACATTAAAATCTGATAGGCTTTGAAGCTTTAAATAATAGAACCACAGACCTGAAAAGGACCTCAAGAGGACATCTCTTCCATATTGCTGCTCTAAAGCAAACTGAACTATGCTTATATCCAGCTGACTGATGTTTGTTCTAAAAATCTCCAGAGACTGAGTATTTACAATCTCCCATGCCATTAGCTTCCTGGTTGTCTCAATCCTTAGCACTGGAATTTGCTTCCTAACACTTAACTTTGTTGTAACTTAAGCCCATTATTTTTCAGTCTCACCTACTGGTGATGCAGACAACAAATTGCTCTTTTCCTTTCTGCGTCAACTTTTCATGTATTTGGAGTCTATAGTCAGACCTTGCCTTTAATTATGCACTGACGACCTTTAGGCTTCAAGAGAAACATAACTGACCAACTTGAAATGCAGTGAGTTTATTTAACAGAAAGAAATGTGTGATCAAGAAAACAAGAGTCTTAGTTAAGTGGTTACCCCAACTGATTAGCTGTTTCGTGGGTTAGCCTGACAGTCTGTCCTTAGAAGGTCCAAAATAATGAGTGCTTTGTAATTCTCTTCTTCCTCCAATATTAATGAATCTGAATTCTTTTGCCAGTTTTTCTTTATTTATAAGGCCTACTGTTAGGGAAAGAGGCTGTGTTAACTGTGAAATATTCCTCTGTTAGGCAATATTTGTCACCATAGCTAAATATACAGCTATGTGTAAGCCAGACTAATCTACTCTGAGAATCTAAATGAAAAAAAGAGTACATATTAATTTTCCCCTTTTCATACTACCTTACACTGACAGCCTCTACATTACTTTCTCAATTAATTTTATTGCAAATCTGTTAAATATCTGAGTCTCTTCTGCCTAAGTCAGGAGCTTATGTTAGTTAGTCTAAGGTTTAGGCCTGTAATCCTCCTTCTTACTGACTGTATGACCTTCTGGCAAGCTGGTACACTAAGCTGGTACATTTCAGTATCTCGTGTATTCATTTTCATAATAAAGTGGAAAGAGTTTCTCCCGGCCCTTTTCAAAAGTGGTTTGAAGTCACTACAGCACCTGCTTGCTGTATTTGAGAATCCTTTTGTGGTTTTGTCCCTGTTTATCACTGCTTCACAAAAATCCTGTGGGCAAAATATTTAGGACACTATTTTTACCTTGGATATCAAGTTTCCTACCAACACTGTCCCATTCACAACCTTCCCCCAAGGTTACAGGAATGACTTACTGCATTTGAACAGTCTTGAAAGGATCTTGTTGCTTGGACTTGAAAGACGAGTGGACTTGGTGGTCTACGCACCTTGTGTGCTGTTCTTCAGCCTCCAATAATTTCTTACAAAATATTTAGATAGCATGCCAGGTGTCATATAAATACTTCTAATAAACTGATGATAGTGCTATGTTATCATAAGTTTAATAGTTTTGTGACTATAGATATAATTCCAACAGAGTTTTACTAGTAATGTACATTCAAAAATTGTTTTGAGTTTTAAAAACCATTTTATTTTTAATGAAACATTCAGAGGAAATGTTTCAGCCCATCAAGCTAAACTATCAAGACTGGAAACCCAATGAGAATTTAGCTGATTCCATTCAGCAAACAAACTATTAGACTGACTTAGACATGGTATTAAAAAATGTGTTAAAGCTGTGTGACAGACTGTTTGGGTTTCAGAGTGGCCAGTGAGGGTGACATTGAGGAGAAAGTGTGTTACTGATCACCTAATCAATGTGTTGAAGTGGATAAAGTCTACTTAAAACGTTCAAGGAAGTCTTTGGATCCTATGATACTGGTTCTTACAGGAACTTTAACATCTATTGGGAGGACAGTATGGTGAGAAGCAAGCTATCCAGGAGGCTTCTGGACTGTATTTGAGGTAAACTCATGCTCATGATACAGACAGTGGAAGTGACTCTGGCATTCACTAGCAACAGCTCTTTGGGGCTACAATAAGCAGTAGAAACCATGGCTGTAATGATGCCAAAATAGTGAAGTTCAAAATCCTGAGGAGGCAGAGGAAGGCAAGCCGTGCAGTACAGAGGCTGCACTTTAGGAGGGCAGACTTCAGCTTATCTGGAGAGTTGAAAGGTAGCATTCCATGGGAGGCAGCTCTGGCAGGTAAAGGAGTTCAGGGAATCCAGCAAGTCTGTAACGACATCACCTTTTGAGCCTATGACTGTTCATGCTGATAGTCAGGAAACCAAGTACATTTATCAATAACTCAAGACAGAGATCCACCAGAAAAGGCAGCATAAAGGAGATGGAAGCAAGGATAGGCTTCAAAGGAGGAATTTCTGAAACATTGCATTAGTATGCAGTGATGGCGTCGGGGAAACCAAAGCTCAATTAGAATCAAGGCTTGCCAGAGACATCACGGCAACAAGAAGAGCTTGTACATTACTAATAAAAGCTTGACAAAGGAAAGTTTGTGTACTGATTGCTGAAGGAAAAGGATGGTTCAGCAACAGTGGCCACTGGTAAGGCTGAAATGCTCAGGGCCTAGTTTTTTGAGGCCTGTGTGCTTAATGACAGTGAAGAGAAGGAAAGAAGGAATAACAGCAGTGGATAAGGATCAAGTCAGAGACTACTTCTGAGAACTCAACTCATAAATGCAATGCTCATGGATCTGACAAGCTGTATCGAAACTAAAGGTTCCAAAAGGACAACCCAGAGAACTAAAGGCAGCTCAGTCTTACTTCAATCCCTACCAAATACCCAGAGTAAATACTCTAGGAACATATTTCTGGGAATCTGAAACAGAGGAAAATGTGATGGACAATATTTTCATCAAGTTTTCAGATTAAATGCACGTGGAGGCTACAGTTGAAGGACTTGAGGGGCAGTCTGCCATTTGGAAGAACCTATGAGATGAATGGACAACAGGTTCAGGGAAAAAAAGCCCTTCAAGGAAAGATAGAAGGAAATGGAATTTTCCAGTCTAAAGAAGAGACAGTTTTGAGGGGACCAGCAACCAATACCTAGGAGGAGGTTATAAAAAGAATGTCGTGGGTTTTCCAGTGATGCATGTCAGGAGAACAAGCAATAATAAACATGACTGAGAAAAAGAATGTTTCCAGCTGAGCATAACTCATGAGGACACCCAGTAAGTGAAGTATGTTGCTTAGGGAGGGTACACAAACTCTACTTTGATGTTTTCAATACCAGGTTGTGTAAATCTGTATGCAGCACTGGTTAGAACAAGACTTTACACATAATCTTTCCTGAGGTTCCTTCTAACCTGAAGTATCTTATATCTCTATTAAAGGAAAAAAACAAACTTCTGTTTCTGAAACTTGTGGAAGCTTGTTTTATGTACTCTTTTTCTTTCTATGTGAAAAAGCTCTTCATTGGTGCTGTTTTCCAAAAGTGCATAATGTCCTGATGTTGCTGACCATTTTAACACATTGGCACCATCTAGATTGTAAGAATGGAAGTTTAAACTTCCCAGACTTGATGAAGGAGTATTTGACTATTATCTGTGGCTGTTTCTAAAAGAAGCAGTTTTTAACTTCTGCAACTGTGAGTTACAGATTTCATGAAACTACAATACAAATGTTGTACATGTCTTAACTACATGAAGAACATGATGCTACTTTTAGCAGTTTTATGAACACTGGTTGAAGCTTTATTTATGAGCATTCTGGATTGTATTCTGAATTGATATGTTACTATTGTGTTTTCTATAGTGCTGTTTGATACCATTTGTTCTCAAGAATGTGTCAGTACATAGGACATATTTTGTCTTTTGGCCATTACCTAACACAATTTTTAATACTGTGCCTACATCAGTCATTACCAATGGTATATTTGATGAATGGAATCAGCTAAGTCCTTGCTGGGGTTACAGTCTCAATAGTTGAGTTTGATGGGCCAATAGCTTTCTATTGCACAGCCTCATTTCTTTTACAAAGCCTATTTGCAAACACTATAGCATTGCTAGCATTTCCTGTTACCTGTGGTGAGTCAGAAGAGATTTTATTCTTATGCAGAATTTTTAGAGTTATATGCATTCTCAATGTTTCTCTTATTTCCTCAAAATTCAGTTCACATCCTCTAGCTGGGACTTTGACTAAATATTTCCCTATCTCATATAAAGCACATTGTTGGCATCACTGATAGTCTTACAGTTGTATATATTTAATCAGTATACTTTAATCCCAACTACTGTAGGATGAGGTATAAGGTTGTGAGGTGGTTGTTAGTTTTCTTTCCCCTTTCTGAACACCATATTTACCTCTGACGTGGAAAGAGGGAACTTGTATCATTTCATTCAACACCATAAACTGCATGGACAGGTCTTTGTTCTGGCTCTGTGATTATACTCCTGTACATGAACATGAATATTCTCCTAGACAACTGAGCATTAGCTGCCTGACTGTGATTTCTCTGGAGATTAAGCATTTTGTTGTGGTGTGACAAGTCTGTAGAAAAACTCAGTTTATTCCACTGAGATATTTTGGTGCTTTGAGGCACAGAGGGAAGCAAACATTTGTCTCTCATATGGTCTGTATGTTTTTTAACCTTGCTGACAAATATGTGAGACATAGGCCATTTGTTTTAGTTTTCCTTTTTTCTCCTGGCTCAACGCTGATCTCATTCAGTGTTCCCTAACTTTTAAATCAGGTCTTGCTGGCTATATACATCAATAAATAAAATAGGGCTAAGGGCTGTTTTCTGGCTGTGAGGCTAAATGGCACACAATGGCTGCAGGCATACTACATAACACTTGGCCTTGAGTGTCACCTCAAGGGGACAAAGTATCTAAAATAATGTGAGGGTCAGATTGCAGCTTTTAACACAGGTGTTTTTCTACTATGGAACAGAACTTGCTGCACGTTGTGTGTGTGGCAGGAGGTGTGTGTCAAGGTCCCAAACCTTCAGGGACAGTTTCAGAGAAACCATCAAGGGTGATGTTGGGTATTGGGAGAGATTCCTGGCAAATGCTATTCCCATGTCTGGGCATTGTCTGGCAGGGTGCTAGTTAGCACCAGGCAAACCAAAGAGAATGAAGTCTGTTAGCAGTCAAGCAGCGTGATAACCAGGGGTCCAGTGCTGGAAGTCAAGCTCTGTTTACACAGCCTTATGGCTATGTAGGCTTAATGCAAATGCATGCTCAGACTTTGTGTCTCTGTATTTGTGCAGGTACATGCACACTGAAGCTTTTTGTATAGTCCCCCCTGCCCCTCCTTGTTGCTTGCTGTGTTTGGTACTTCTCAAGGAAGCACTGTCACCTTTTCTGTACGGATTTGAATGACATGCTGTCCAAATCTTGTCCCAAGAAGTTCTCAAAAGTTGTGACATATTTAGGCAGTGTAGACCTTAGTGGACCAGAGGTGGAAAGAGAAAATGACTGTATGGATACTGTTTCCTAGATCAAAAATGACATCTAACCACCATGATGTACATGCAAACTTAAAAAATGTTGCAGTTTCATTTCATATGTAAAAATGTGCATAGATTTATCTGTTGGATTAGAGTACATTGCAGAAAGAACTTAATGTGAATAGTTCAGATACTACAGATTTAATTAGCAGTGGAGAAAACTGTCCTACACTAAAAGCAGACCACACAGCTATGAACAGTTTCTGGAGGCTGTTAGGTTTTAAGCTCATTCTGTGGAAGCCTGTCTGTTATCAGCTCTAAGCTTCTTTAAACAACAACCAATTGTATAGCAGTGAGGGAGCAGACAACTCCCTGATGCCATAGCACTTACGCTAATGTTACTCCAAGATGAGTAAATATAGTATTCCTGGCACACTAGAATGGATATAGTTAGTGTTACAGATTAAACAGCTATAAGCATATGAACTTAACAAGCCACTGGGACAGGAATCCGTTATGTCAGCCCATTTGCAGGCTCCATCAACCAAAACTACCAGTGGATTAGCTGTAGAAGTTGAAGGGCAAAGGCTCTGGTTATCAGGAGGAACAAAAGTAAGCACTGTACTGATAATAGTGGGTAATAGTAGATCTCAAAAGCAATGCAACAAAAGAGGTTCTGGGTGGACATATTAACATTTGAGAAAAACCAGAGGAAGTATTTCAGGCATGAGTGAATAGTGGAATTAAATCTTGGTTATGTTTCTCCAAATAGAAGAGTAAGAACATCCTGGACCTCCTGCCACTGAAAATCAACAGTGAATGAATTTAGTGAACACCCTTCTGGAGCTCATTGATCCTGGGAAGTGAAGTCCTAAGGCAAATCCCAAGCAACATTAGTAGATTTGCTGTTTATGGGATGAGGTAAAACAGGGTAGAAGGAAACTAGTGCATATATTTGAGTTAGAAGAGCTAGACACACACTCTTCCCTGCCATGGCCTGCTGTGCAGATTTTTATTTCTTATAGTGCAACTGCCTCTATTCCTGATTTTTTTAATCCAGGGCTTATATTTCCAGATTGTATGATCCTGTGAAGAAGGAATCTGTTATTAGTACTGAACCTACACATTAACAAGGGCTAGATCTTTTAGGGATTTCTTGAAATCAAGTAATTCAACTTTGTTCATTTCTGAGAAACAGGGAGGCTAAGAGGTGAAATGCTAAAAAGAAATCTATTTTAATTTTGTATTCCTGCAATACCTGGGAAGAGAGATACCCCAAGAAACTAACCCTTGTCAAATTTTATAGAAATTTTTTCCAAGCCTAGGGAACATGTCTAAGCTTTTGGGCGTCTCTGATTCTGATGCTTCACTCACCATTAATTTAATACATGCCACTAGTCAGGGAGGTAAGAAGCAGGCCACCAAGAGCTTAAAACAAAGAAGTAGTGCTTTTACATTCATTTTTTCCCACCTATATATTTTCCTTTGATTTCATTTAATTTGGTAAACCTGGCAAGTTGCTGCCAGGTGGATCTCCTACACAAGTCTGTCTCAAGATTTCATTATCCTTTTTATTTCTAGCATCATTATTCAGACATCTCTGTTTTCTCTAGCTAATTAGCCCGCTGTTTAAGAGGTGCACATTTCTTAACATATGGTACACAGTTGCACTGCATGTGTGCTGTATTTTCATTTTCTAGTTTGAATCTTATATATCTGATACAGTATGTCAGAAATATCAGATGCCCATCTTACAGAACAGCACTTACAGCTTCACATTGAAATGTACCCTAATTATACTTTCGAAATCCTTACATCCCCATGTTTTCAATTAAGACATCACAGCCATTACAGTACTGTGACAACAGATTGTGATTTAAAGATTATAGTATTTGGAGGTCAGAATTTAGCAGGAAATAAAAGCCACAGGAATTAAGTGTTTAAAATAATCAAGATTTTAAAAATGTACCTTTCCAATTCGGTGGAGAAAACAAACCCCAAACAAAAATCCTCCACATGGCGTGGGACTGTCTCTTTGAGACACTGGCATTGCATGCAGCTGTTATAAATCTTCTTCCTGTGTAAGACTGCAGAGGGAGGACCTGACTGGCAACACAAAGGAAGGAGCAGGTCTGTTCGCCTGTCTGGGAGAGACAGAGGGAGAGGAGCGGGTGGAGGGGGGAGCGAGGCGCACGCACACGAGCAGCTGAATACAGAAAGATTCACTCCTTCTGTACAGCCCACAGACCAGCTATGCCTAAGTGATTCTGGTCCACCATTTGCATGATATATTAGCCTTTCAAGCTGTCTTGTGGTATTATGTGAGAGACCGTAGCTTTTGCTTTTTCTGCAATTGGTGTTATCTCCAGCAGGTCTCCATTTCTAACTAATATTAACCTTATGGCAAGGAAAACAGTATACTTAGAGCTGTGCACATGCTGAAAATACAACAGGACATTGTAAGGGCTGAATTAAACGGCTAAAGTCACACAAAATTAAATTTCTGTGTCATTTACTGTGCTGGGAAAAAAAGGGGCTTTTCTTTAAAAAGAACCCAACAAAACAAGCAAACCCAACATTTCACCTATACAATATATCTCTGTGAAATTATTAAAAAAAATAAAGAAAAGGAAGCAGCATTAATTCTGGAGTAAGTGTGTTCATATGGTTTGTTACACTCATATAACCATATAAGCTTCACTGTGCTGGTGTAACTGATAATATGTGCTGTACTTACTAGCTCCCAGCTCCCTTGAGCTGCAGAGATGCAGATGTAACCTTAAATTCTTTCTAAAGCCAATCCTGCAGATGCTTTCTACCTCCCTCATCCTCCCTCAAAAAAACCCATTCAACTCCCTCTATAGGATTAGCTTTCTTCTGTACCTACCCCCTCCATAAGGCATCGAGCCTGAATCGCTGTCAGTCATCTGGTTACTTCCCAGCTCCTGCAGACATCCCCTCCAGCCAACGCACACATCCCTGCAAGCTCCTGCCTGAGTCAGGGACTGACAGCTGTGAGACAGGTAGTATGAGGATCATATCCAAGAGATGAACGAATATTTTCAGCAGAAGCAAGCACCTATCCACTAATGCACCATTTCCCTAACAAAAAGGAAAATAATGTATTTTTTTTTCTTTTTGTATAGCTAGCTCTTTTATCATGCACTGAATACAACAGAATTATAAGATTTTGAGTAGTTTTGTGACAGCAAGTGTAATCACAAAAGATATAAATATCTGTGAGATGTACAGTTATTTCTAACATCTGTGTCAGACATGAATGCTTCTGTGTTCTTATATCAAAGATGCAGCATGCTAGCAGAATTTTATTTAACATAAGGACTGCAGAGCACAGTGAGGGTAAGAATTATACCAAAATGGCTGCAAACATTTTCCAGCCTCTGGGTAGAGAACGGGGCACCTACAGAGCTGGACTGCTTTTCAGTAGTAGTCAGAGGCTGCAACTGCTATTGACTTAGTGCTCAGCTCATTTAAAATGCAAGCCTTATTTAGATGCTTAATATAGATTTAGGCGTCTGACTGTAAACACTTGATTAAAAATATTGGCCTAGCTTCACAAATAAAGGTCAAAGGAAACACATTACTGAGCGCTGGAAAGCAAGAATAAGACAAGGAATAAAGACAATAGTAGTTCCAAGGATTTGTGGAGGACAAAAAAAAAAAGGCACTTTGATGCTATTTTTTATTTTTATTATTAGTTAATTTCAATTTCATTTACTGAAATTATATTACTCTTATACAGTCATTGCTACTCTCCCTCTTGTTTTTTATTATCCCTTACTGTTCTTTGCACCTATTCAGTCTGAATGAGAGGAGAAAATTCTGTGTAGAAATCCTGAGAGACAGCCTGTTCACATGAAACTTTCATCCAAATTTTAGTAGATACCAAAGGGTGAACCTTTAATTGGGCAGGGAAGAAACTTATGGATACCTAGCTAAAGCTGTACATTCTCAGATGTTCTCCTATAATAATGATGTCCTGCTGCCACACTTTCTACTTTTTAGCTATCCAGCATGAAAATAATAAAACAGAGCCACTAGCAACCACCAAAAGAACAAATGCTTTTATTTATCATTCACCTGGATGTAGGATTTCAGTCAGACTTCTAAAGCATGTATGTGTAAATGCTGTCTGTGTGGCAGTTATTCAAGCTCCCTTTGAATTCTGTCCACCCATTTAGTAATCCCTGCCAAGTCAGTCTCTATTACCTGTACCTACTAAGATGTGTTTTAATGGTGAAAGTAACAGGTTGACTTAATAAAAATGCTGGCAGTGACACCAAGGAATGCTGGGACTTCACTAATCTGAAAAATAATGACCTGATGGGAGCTTTGTTCCTCTTTCTCATGGGTCCCTGCTAGAAACAGCCAAATAATTATAAAAAGGAGCCAACTCAATAAACACAGTGGGAAGTACTGTGGATGTTATTATATAAATGCATTATAGATATTTTTCAGCTTTGATTTTTTGGATATGAATTTACTAAAACTTTTCATGCTGTTTGAATTTTTTATTATTTTTAATTTTTTATCATGACTTCAATTTGTATTACCAAAGATTTAAAAAAAACTCAGGCAAACACTAAAGCACCCCCCGTCCTGAATCAAACAGGCCAAATACTGTAGGAGTCATATTTATGAAGCACTTTTAGTTGCACCAAAAAAAAAAAAGCTCAGATACACTTTTGTATTTGATTCCATACATATGGACATTTTCAGGGTAGATTTATTTCCCTTACACTAGGGACAATCTATTTTAAGTGAAGGCCAGATTCAGATTTATGTGGTTTCTAGGGACAGTGGAGGCCACAGTTCCTATGGTGTGTCTATGGCTGTGCTCATGGGGATTAGGGAAAACACGGATGCCAGACTGAAAGAGCAGTTAGGCCAGGTGTAATACTGTGTAAACACATGGCATTTTTATAATATTCCAGTAGTATTTGTTCACAATCCTGATTTCAAATAAAAGTGATTCATTAAATGTTCCCCAAACAGATACATCTTCTTGACTTTGACTGAAATCTGTTTTTCTAACAGCACATGACCACAGCACCATTTGTCTTGCTCTCAAAAGAGTACTGTGCCTATGGTGCAAAAAATGTTGCCATAAAAAAGCACGTTCTCTGTTATCTGTTCAGTGAAATGGGGTATGGGCCAGATATACAGAGGAGAGAGGGATGGACATGAAAGATTTTGCCCCCTTAAGCCCATCATAGTGAAGGAAAAAGAATAGAGGGGCTCTTCCATCCTGACTATACATTTGGTTGACAGTTTCTCTTCTGTCTCATGGCAGCATATCTGTCATAGATATAAGTAGCCTCAGCTAAGTCAGTCAAAACAGAAAGCTTCTTGTCATTTAAGTAAAGTAGACCCTCAATAAAGCACTGATAAAAAAAAAAAAAAAAGAAAGTAATACATGTACATAAAAAATGTAGTTCTCTCAGGATCTGGCTTTTTTACATAAAGGTGAATTTTAATCCAGTGGTCAATTCCCTTAGAACTCTTTGTCACAGACTCTAGCCTCTCTTTGGAAAACTTTTCACTAGAAAAGTAGGTTAAAGGAAAAAAAACAGAGCCATGTTAATTATCAGACTGAAAATTAGTGTCAACAGGAACAATTTGAGTTTACTACCAAGATGAGAGCTGGTTGTGATTAACCCCATAGTTTCTGTAGTGATTAATACCAACTGTTTCATGCTATGTATATATTCTTGCCATTACACTGATTACACAATTATGATAATACTGTGTTAGCTGAAAGTAGAACTCACAATTCTATTCTAACAAATATTTTAGCAAATTGAGGCACTGGAAATTGAGGCTGGCCCGCCACATGTTCAGAGGGAAATCTGTGTGCTCAAACAGTAGCTGAACCTCTATTTATTGGGTTGGCTCCTTTTAATAATTATGTGTCTCGTCCTAGCAGGGACCTGTGAAAAGGACAAAACTCTCCTAAGGTAACTATTTTTCTATTTTAGTAAAGCCATGGAATCATGGAATCAAAAAACGGTTTGGGTTGAAAGGGACCCTAAAAATCACCTAGTTCCAACTCCCTGACATGGGCAGGAACACCTCCCAGTAGACAAAGTTGCTCTGAGTGCCATCCAATCTGTCCAACCTGGCCTTCAACACCTCCAGGAATGGGGCATCCACAACCTCCCTGGGCAACCTGTTCTAGCACTTTACTACCCAAGTGTTTCCTGGTGCCACTGGCAGCTTTTCTTTTTAAGTCAGCTTGTTATTGTCGCCATTAAAACACATCTTAGTAGGTATGGGCACCAGAGACTGACTTGGCAGGGATGACTGAATGGATGGAATTCAAAGGGAGCTTGAATAACTGCCACACAGACAGCATTCACACTTACATGCTTTAGAATCTGGCTGAAATCCTATTTAGGGTGGTCAGAAGAAACCCTGATTCAAAGTTCAAGGTTGACTATGGTACCTGGTCATGGTATGTCACTAAGGATGTGACTCCTAAGTACATGTAATGCTTTAGGAGCCAAGATCCTCAGTGAATCAGAAACAAAAGTAATTTAGATTGAGATTAATCATTCCTTTTTCTTCTGCATGAAGATATAAAAAAAAACCTACGCATGCTCCATGGTATACCAACGACTTTGATGATGGTAGCTCAGAACAAATACCAGGGAAGTTTCTTATTTCATGAAATTGTTTTTGTAATGGGCATGATCCCTTTTACCAATTATGTTGGTGAGACACTGATGGGGGCAAGCCAGAGTGACTCTGAGAGGCTCCTGAGAGACCTAAAATGATGAAATATTTTCATGGTATGCTTTGCTTGATGTACAAAATCTCTTAAAACTTTCACAGAACACATTCCTTATCATGGCAACATGATGCGAAAAAGGGTATGGAAGAAGAAAAGCCCCAAAATATTAATAAATGAAAGATACTTTTGATCTCTAACTTCTAATAGCATAGAGAAAAGTCTTTGTGTGCCATGCGGGGGAGGGATTGGGTTGGGGTGAGGTAGAGGAATTGGCAATGATGGTGTGAAACTGAGCATTGGAAAAGAAAGAATGTGGGGTGGGAAAAGGTGGTGTTTTAGTTTGTTGGTGTTTATCACTATCCACGTCTACTTTAATTGGCAATAAATTAAAATAATTTTCCTTTAGTTAAATCTGCTTTGCCCACACTAATAACTGCTAAGTGATGTCTCTGTCTTTATCTCAACTCGTGAGCTTTTCCATCGTTTTTTCTCCCCCTGTCCTGCTGCAGAGGGGAGTGAAAGAGCAGCTGGGTGGGCATCTGGCAGCCAGCTGCTCAAGCCACCACAAGTACACTAATAGGTTAAGTGGAATATTCAACTACATTGATATATAATAGTAAATTGCCTGCCTATTGTGAGCAACACAGAGCTGAGAAGTATTGTGAGTAGATGCTTAGCAGGATTCAGATAAGATTCCATTTTAATTCCATAAAATCTTTTCTGATTTAAGCTTTTGCAGTAAAAAAATATTATGTTACTCTTTCTTGATCCTCTCCTACTCAGCATTCTTGAGAACTCATTTTTGTAATGCACTGTCCAACTCACATGTTAAAGCTTCTGTGAAACACTACCTGTGGGAAGCTCTTGTAAAGAACAGTACTAGAGGAAAGTGCAATCAAAATCAAGGAAGATTTTTGGAATTACAGATGTTGATAAAAACATAAAAAAGAATATTTGGGTTAATCAATAGCAAAACATTAAGAATCTTAGCCTTCTTTATTGTAAAAAGGGACCTGAATAAATAGTTCATTAATTCCTAGAAAAGAGTGGAATATTGGAGGAATCAGAGAAGCAAACACGGTATTCCTCTTCAGTAAAATAAAAAGTGACATCCTGCCATATTGCAAGAGTAGTTTCCCAGTGTAATAGGTAACTATATGTTTCAAAAAAAACAACAACAAAAAAAAAGCTCCATAAATTACAGGATGAAAAAATTAAGAACTATCCATCCCATAAAATCTTTGACCCTGAAACTCTAAATGAAGTAAATACATCAAGAACCTACTCTTGCTGATTTGCAGGAAATAGCTGTCATTTATTTCTAGCCCAGTCTTGTTCCTAAGGTCTTTTGTCCAGGACCTTAATTTCAAGGAGGCTGTAACACATCTCCCAGCCTGATTGGAGCAAATTGAATCCACCTGACACTATCATCCAGGAATAATAATATTGCCCTTTCACAGAGATGTGAAGCTCCTGAGATCAAAATAATTCAGGGATTCAAGTTCTTACAGTCAGTTTTTCCACTGGAATAAACTGTCATGGCTCTATAATGGGCAATGAAGTTGTCACTATTTACACAATCTGAAATTTTTTTCCTTTATATCTGCCATATCTGGCCTCTGGCTAAAGCTTTCAACAGAATTGCCAAATGGGTAACAGCTGATGTACACATATACACCCTGCATGCTTAACAAGTTCTATTACACACACTCCATGTATTGCTGTATTAGAGGGGAATACTCATCAGAATTCAAGAACTTATGTTGTAATGCAAGAGGCAATGGCTGGGTAGCAGAAAACACAAATGCAGTGAGACCATGTTAGTGAGATTTTCTTATTAATTCTTGTATTCTGAACTCAAATCGTCTTGGATAGGAACAACATCACATGAATGAAAACCATCCCAAAGATCTTCTGTGTGTAAGAAATAACAATATATAGGAGCATGTGACACCTTTTGCACAAAGTTGCATTGATTTAGTGTAGCTAATGGCAATTTAGAAGTGAACATATATTTATTCAGAATCAAATTGAGAATTGCTCACTTTTTGCTTAAAACAAAAGAAGGTGTTCAAAACTGTGGGAAAGGCAAAACAGAACCAAAAAGTGATGAGAAATTTGAGGATGGACCTTTACATTGTCCTAATGAGCCCCACAGATTTTGCCTACCAATAAATATTTTTCTCAGTGCTTAGCTACCACCCATGTATAAAAACACCACGTACAGATGGTGTTTTTAACAAGCAAAAGAAATCAGGACAGGAACCAATGGCTGAAAGTTGGGCAAGGGAAATCCAAATAAATTTCAAAAGGAATCTGATTAACTTTTGCAAAGATACTAAGGCAGATTTTGAATTCCCCATCTCTTCATGTCCCAGATAAACACAGTCTTTAGAAGAAACACAACCAAACTTAGGAGCAAGCTACTGGACTTCAGGTAGAGTAGCTGAGTGTAAGGTGTGCCACAGCACCTCCTGTGTGTACAGAAGGTCTGACCCTTTGGCCTTTGTAGCTGATATTCAGATCTACAAAAACTTGTCAGCAGATTTAATTCCTGAGAGTAGTCCAATTATAACCAGAAGGTTATTTAATGAAAGTGCTATTCATAATACCAGAACTTAAATTTGCAGATACTGTTAAAAGGAGCAAGATACAAGATCAAGGGAAGGAAACTAGATAAAATAGAGACCCCAGCTGCAAATGAAATTCAAGTAGATATGAAGAGTCCAGTGTCATCCTCATGGAAATGGTATCAAAAACCAAAATGAAATTTCAATTTGAAAATGAAAGAACTATATTTACTGAGCTTTTCCTAAGTCAATACTTGTCATTTCCCACAGTAAACGGTACTACTATATGTCACAAATGAAAACTTTTGAAAACAGGAAAGTATATACTAAAATGAAAATATTGCTTTCCAAATGGATGTCTATATCAAATTGAGCAACTCTAGTTAGAAAATATTAATATCAAATGAAATATAAGGACAGTCACAGATGTTAAAACTTTACACAATGATAAAAGAGGTTTCAGCCTACATATGTAGTGCCACATCCAGAAGCTGATTCTCTCTTTTTTTAAGTGGGATCACTGAGGTGAGTTCTGAGGCAATGAGGGTAAAGAAATGTCAGAAATCTATGAAGTGTTTATAGAACACTAGTCAAGGTAGTGGGGAAACTAAAGTGCAAGACAATAAATATAAGAAGAATTAGACTGCTGTGTCCTAAAAATGCAGTGACCTAGAAAAAAATGTTCTTAATCCTAACCTGGACAATTAGTCAGTATTGTAATTTTGCTATCAGTTTTATAAGTTGAAACTGTGTAGTTAGTCGTATTAGATGACATACAGTCACATTACTTCTCTCATGACACCAAAGGCAATGGGAATGAAACTGGAAGAAATTTCTTTTTCAAGAATTCTCAGTATTTTTTCTTTTGGCATATTCTATCAAAATGGTCCTTCTGTGTTTTCTCTGTGTCCCACTCTCATGTTGCTCAGGCTCTCTGTATACCTTTGGGAAGCCAAGCCAAATAGGATAACTCCCTGCCTTTGCAATGAATGTCAATACAACATGACACACAGATGCTTCTGATCAAACCTCTGCTTGGGCAATGGTTTATTTTGCTCCAATATCTTACTATAAGATCCACCATGACTATTTCTCACATTTGTCCTTGGGAAAAGCTTTTGCCAGCTTTCTTCAACAGCTTCAATCAATCACTGACAGAGGGGTATAAGCTAAAAATCCCAAGATTTTGAAGAGAAGACAGGAAATAGGAAGGAGGAATTTTTAATACAATCTACAAATATACAATGAAAAGTGGAGTCTAAATGAAGTGTTAAAAGGAGAGAAAATATCAGAAAATATTTTTCTTTTACATCCTAAAATATTAACTTTTTAAGGAGGTTGCAAAAGCTGTTAAAATGCAGATGAGAAAAATTAATAGAAATTATAGTGCATCAATTAACAGATGGTGTCAATTATTTCAAATTATTTATTGTTATGATCTCTTTGTTTCCTGTCCTTTACATTTTATGACATTATAAGGCCACAGTCCTATATCTCAGCTTGAGCACTAGTTTTGAACTACTGAACAGTGGCTATGCTTATCTGAGTTGAAAAAAGAAAAGTTTTCTACCTCTCTTTACTTCACAGAGTTTTTTATTTATTCATGTTCTTAGAAATTTGTACTTTATTGAACCTTCCCAACATTTCTGAATGCCTCGAGGTATTTTTTCTATCTGAGGTTTACCAAAACTGTACCATGATTTCATAAAATGTTACCCCTTTTTATTATTGTTGCTCATTCTGGAGGGTGAATTCATTCTGGAAAAATTTTTTCCTACTCTGATTTTCTTTATTATATTTTAAGAACTCTACAATTTCTCTGCTGTGTTTCTAACACATCCTATGCAACTTTTCCTGAAATTTACAAACACTTTTTAGAAAAGTGAAAAGATGAAGATTAATTGTTCATTTTATCTTCTAAAAATAATCACAAGGCCATATCCTTCAACTGTTCTCACATTCTGGCTTCATGGTCATCTTGGACTTGGAAAATGATTATTTTCTTTCCTAGTACATATGTTTCCTTTTTCCATTTTATCTTCTCCAATACTTATATTCTATGCTTAGTTTCTTGTCCTAATACCATTTAAAATGTTCCACATCTAATAGGACAGTTAGGACAAGAGGCAACAGACAGAAACTGAAGCACAGGAAGTTCTACCTGAACATGAGGAAGAAGAACATCTTTTCTGTGCAGGTGACAGCACTGGAACAGATTGTCCAGAGAGGCTGTGGAGTGTCCCTCCCTGGAGATGATTTCAAGAACAATCTGGATGCAATCCTGTGCAGTGTGCTCTGGGATGACCCTGCTTGAGAAGGGAGGTTGGACCAGATGACCCACTGTGGTCTTTTCCAACTTTACCCATTCTTTGATTCTTTGACAGGACACTCAGCATACTGAAGAGAACAGAAAATTGCTCACCTTCTCCCAGATACAGTTCACTCCATAATATACTTAAAAGACATTGTAATATTTCAGAACTTCCATTCAGCCATAGAAAGAAAAAAAAAAAAAAAAGTATGATTTGAAGTCATCCTTAAGGGAAAAAAAGTGTTCCAGATGTATGACCTAAAGAAGCTACAACCCATACAGAGCCACATAAACTAATGTGGTTGGAAGAAGGGAACAGAAATAACAATTTAATTGTGCTAAACCCCTGGTTGGAAGAAGGGAACAGAAATAACAATTTAATTGTGCTAAACCCCTAAATATTTGCAATTGAATGATTCAAGTTCCTTGTTCAGTCTTTATGCTCTCATGCTATTAATTCTAGTCTCTCCTCTCCTCTGATTTGCCATAGTCTCGTGTCTTCCTTGGTACATTTCTGAGGATGTATTCTGGCCTGAGGATGTAGTTCATAAAGGACTACACATTCCCCATTAGATATGCATCATTTTCTTCACCCTCTTCTCATAAATAGCTAAATAGTTATAATTTTTGAAAAATATTTGTTTCAGTGAAAACAAACTTTAGCTTGTTTGAAAAATCAAATTCTCCATAAAGCCATACAATTTAATATAATGTTGATGATAGTAAAGACAATGAACATGAAAATAACAATATTTTGTTGCTGCCATTTCTGTTATTATTATGAACACTCAGTAAAAAATATTCAACTACTCCAAAAAGGAATGAGTAGCTAACTTTAGTTAGTCCCTGAAATTGTGCTGATTCAGACTTCATTAAAGTAATAAAATTTTTTTCAGGAAGTATATGCAAAATGTATTATGAAAGTTATTAAATCATCTGACTACACTATACTTAGTTTATCAGTAGGGATTAACTACTGAAAGAACGTATGACCAGAGGTTGAGATGGAAAGGTTAATTTTGTTTAGGTAATTCTCATGAAAAAAATCCTTTTTTTAAGATTTTTTAGAATTTTTTTTTTATTTTAGGATTTGTGCTTTGGCAAAAAAAAAAAAAACGTTAATTAACAAAAGTCATTAATTTCTGTGAAGGGAAACTATTCACACTTCAACTTCCAATACTCTTGTGAAGGAGGCAGAGACCTGTTATATCCATGTCCTCATTGTACAGCTTCAGAATATTAGATGTGGGATGAAGTCCTGACCCTGCTGAAGACCAAGACTCCACTCTCAGTAGCAGGAGAAGGATTTCACTCCCTTCTGAGGTATGGGATCTACTCCAGGTCACACACTATAATATTGACAGAAGGAAGATTTTTACACACAGACAGATGTACATCAGGAGAGATCATGTTGAAAACACAGAAAGATACAGGAGGTAGAATCTTTTTCTCTCCAAAGTTCAATATTCAAATTGAGTGTTTTGATGATAGCATTATGGTTCCTTCATCCAGGAGTCAAATAAATCTGGTTACATAGAGGTTAGATCAGCAGCCAAAACTTCATGTTGGCAACAGAAGATAACAACACTCACAGTAGAGTTTCCTTCTCAGTGTCACATCTGTAAAAACATGTCAAGAAGATTGCTTTTGGCTACGTACAGTGTTCTCTACAGCTGTAGGAACCACGTCCTCTCTTTCTTCATTTGTCTAGTACTGATTATGTAGCTGTATCACCTTTAAAAGTGCAAATGTTTTTTTATGACTGGAAAAGTCAATCTCAGCATGAGAGAAACACTGTTTACAACACTGAGGGCTTTCTTGTTTGCAGTACTGCAGCAGGGCTGAAGCTCTTTTATATCTACTTTTGCATTGTGTAGTATGGAGCTGCAAGCTTCCTTTGGCTCTTACAGTGATTCAAGTTTCTTATTTTACCTTCCATATTTCTTATCTTGACTGGGTGGTTACATCAACTACTGCCATTAATGGACTGCTGGACACATTTCTGTTCATGGTGTACTGTAAGGAGAATGTGTCTACCAGAATCATCAGCAGTCAGCTGCATGTGAGCAACTTCCATAATTTTTGATTTATTCATTGATTATAACTGAACCACACAAAAAAAAAATGCTATCTTGTGCCTTTACACAGGACTTTATATCTAGTGGTCAACTAGTTCATATAGTGAGGCTGGTGATAAAATTATGGACAGAATAATTTAGAAACTAATATCCTATACAAATATTTTTTAATGGTTGAGAATAGCCATGAGTCCTATGAACAGCATGCCTTCAGGAAAGGCTACTGCCCTAGCACAGCCTGCTATCTCAGAATGAGGATGTGAACAGGAAGTAATTTTGAGGAGATCAATGTTTTCCCCATTGTGTAGACAATAAGGGCATTTGAGATTTGGAATTGCAGCTTTTTTTGAAGGTTAGAGGGTGAAAAGATGGAGTGAGTGAAGGAGAGAGAAGTGTAGTTTTTCCTCACTCAAGTAACAGTTTCATTATTCAAAAACCTACATTTTCCATCTGGAATTAAAAAAAAGAAAAAAAAAACAAAACAAAAAAACCCCACGAAACATATACATTCCTGAATATGGAATCTAAATGTAAACATTTAGATTTACAGATTTGGTCTATGCAAAATAAAGCAGACTTCAAG
This sequence comes from Melospiza melodia melodia, assembly GCF_035770615.1. Lineage (NCBI taxonomy): Eukaryota > Metazoa > Chordata > Aves > Passeriformes > Passerellidae > Melospiza > Melospiza melodia. The sequence continues at coordinate 9,421,818 of NC_086196.1, read as the reverse complement.
CCTATCCTATGCCACTCATTATTATTAGCATGGCTGGAGTTTGGAATAGTTTACTGTTCATGCAATAATATGGTAGAACTATGATTGGCCTGTTTGCTTTCTCAGACCACACTTATGCAGGGCCCCAGAAAATTCCTAGTTACAGCACCAGGAGGGATCTCCCCATGCGCATCTACTTGTGAATAGAGTGAGTGGGGACACACATGCTTTCAGTTAGTGAATTTGACTCCAAATGGCTCAAGAGGAAGAAGAGGACTTGGCTGTAGTCCTGTCAATGTCACATGTGGGTGCTGCAGAAGGCTGCACCTGGTCTGTGGTGGTACCTGTAGCCAGTTCTGCCTCTTTTCTTTGTGTGACTGCACAGGTCTCCAAAACACATGCTCAGCCTGCTGGCTGAACCTGCAAATGGGAAAGAAGTAGACATGTCCGTCAGCTTAGGATGGACACCCCTGAGTCTCTAGGCTGGGATCCAGTGGCTGGGTAGAGGAACCCTTGGCCCTGTAGCTGATGGAGATGACATTTATTTATAATATTCATTAACAAGAGGTAGGTGTGAAGAAACTTATGGTTTTTTTCTTTTGTGATGGTTGCTCCTCATCCAACATGCAGGACATGAATGAAAATCCAAAAGCTAAACAAGTTTTCTTGTGGCTGGAGCTTAAGACCTAATCTTCTGAGGCTCACTAAGTGCAACATGCATAGCCTCTCAGTCAGACACAGGCACATGCAAAATACTGAATCATGAGTCATGTTTCACATATATCTTCACTCATCATAACTAGAACACTATTTATCCAGAACTCATGGATGCTTTCCTCCAATCACGAAGTATTTGGAATGTGTGAGCTAAAAGTCATTAAAAGATTTGGATGACATGGTCTGGCTGTCTGCAGCTACCAGAGAGCTGCAAGAGGAAATGCCAGACAAAACACCATACAGTGCAACAACACAGCCTCAAGAAGAAGCAGGTGGCAAAAAGCTGAGGAGGATGACTTAATTTATTCATTCTCTTATGTGATTTATTTTTGAGACATATCTTCATTATATAATTTGTTTAATTGTAAGCTGTAGATATAAAGTCTGATGATTCTAAATTTAAATGTCAGTGATATCTGCGGAGCAAACAAATTCTGCAGAAAATAAAAGGATATACAAGAAATTCTAGTGCACATTGCAGTTACTGGCTCATACAAATAGAAACTCTTCTTGTAGGCCAAAAGGAACCACAAAGAAAATACTGAAATGAAAATACTTGAAAATGTGTTTAACGCCATACCTATTCTAGGCTGCTTTATTAAGCAGCTTGAGTACTCTGTCAGTTCAGAATACCTTTCAATGGTTTGGTTGTATTCTAACCAATTCTTCCTCTCACAAAAATAAATATATGAGCAATTCTCAAGCTTTGCTTCCAGTGAAAGTAATGTAAAAGTACATTTTTGGCAGGTATTTTTTTAACACTGCTTCCCAATCACTACTGTTACTACCTAAATCTGAACACAGAATTTTAAAATATAATACAACCTAATACAAATGGAATTACTTTTACCATTTTTACTGATGAATGTTACCTTTATTGAAGGAAAAAATTTAAAGAGTTGAGAAATGGCTGTGAGCATACACAAAGCAATATACAGCAGATTATTTTCTGTTGGACATGTGAATACAACTGGAGAAAATTAGAGCCACTCTGTCACTGGTACTAATTCACTGAATATTTAGCATTTGATTTGAATTCCACTTAGCATAAAAATAATACTTCGCCTAAAAAAACCCTGTAGATAGAGTCTTCAAACTTTTAAAATTATACCTTTATTTTCAAATGTGTATTAGGCAAACTGGAGATTTCTTCTGCTGCAAAACATGTACAGTTATGGTCCAACAGCTGTGTTGTTATCCATGCAGATTACTGAAGTGCAATTCCGTTTTGGGTTAACTCTATGGATGGATATTTTGCAATGGGTTGTTGTTCCTTCCTTTATCCTGCAGTGAAACCTAGCATCTAAATTTAGCTAGTGATAAAAGGAGGAGAAATGCACATAAATGTTGAAGTTAATATCCACAGTACAAACTCAATTGCCATGTCATGAGCATTGATTCAACATGTAAATGCACTTCTGCATGATTAGTGGTTGCCTAAATTAGAGGCTGCACATGATTTCAGAGTTGGAAAATCCAGCAAAAAGAAATGAAGAGTGGGTTGCACCAGGAATGTTTATCTTGCAAAGCAGGCACACAAAGACTAAGTTGTTTAATCAAGGTAATAGATACTGTATCGATTAGCCTTAATATATTAAATATTATTAATGTCCCAGTTGTAGCTAAGGACAAAGACTGGAAGCAGTCTTAGAATGGATGGAAAAATACTAAGCAAGATAACTGTAAAAATTCTGTGATTCACTTATACAGGTAGGCAAAATGTTTTCCCAAGATTTTGGGATCATGTGCCAAATATTATTCTGTAATTGGCCTGACTGTATCTGTCCATTTTTTTTTTCATTTTGTCTTGCATTTTCGGTTGCTCTAAAATTCATCTGTATTGTGATAGTGCAAAATAATACTAGTCATAGGTGAGGTGAGGGTAGTGTTCAAATGTGCACCAGAAAGGTTACAGAAGAAAAAGAGAGCTTATCACATCTGCTCTCTAACAGATATCACAGCCTTTCTGACAGGATTCTAGAAGAAGAGACTTTACTGTAGAATGACAGGTATCTTGTGCTCCTCTAAAAATGAAATTGAATGATCTATGTGATGACATCATCTGTTGCCTGAAGATGGGAATCAATATCCCAGTTCCACGTACAGCTTGAAGCAAGTCAATTTGGTATCTTAAATCTATCTCCACAGTGAAAATATTCTTTGAATCCCAATTTCATGTCTGAGTCACTTCATGTACAGTGAATGAAAGAACTGAAAAACCCTCATATTAATAAATTACCCACTCTATATGTAAGAGATTGTGCCATTCCTGTATTCACAGGTGTCACGTGCATTGCCACAACATATATGAAGAGATTTTCCTACATGTGTCAAAGACTTCCAGTCATTTGAAGTACATGTCCAATCAAGTGTTTGAAAGTGTTGTGTGTCTCATCAGTAGATCCAGGTGCTTAAAATCAAAGTAACATAATTACATAATTGCAATGGATATTACTGCTTTATCTTGAAGACAAGGTACTCCCAGATATTAAATATCTCTTGCCACAGGGTAGAGGTCTTGTCCAGCAGGGCACTGCTTTGTATGCCATTGTTTTATTTTGAAGATTTTCCTAGGTGAGGTAGTCATAAAAAATTAGAATAATACATGACTTTCAGCATTTTTTCCCTTCCTATAAGGGGTCCCAGAGAAATCTGGTTGTGATTCCAGGAAATTCCTTCTACATAACTTTTTGTGAATGGAGTGTCAGGGAAAAGATTATGACAAGGAAGTGACATTTACTGGTTGCTATCAGGACCACTGCAACTGCACAGCAGAAAGCAATCAAATCCTGTTGATGTGTTTCAGGCTCTGCTGAAAAACGGATACTAAAGCAGATGGCACAAAGATCTGAGGTCCAATATTAGTGTCTGTAAGATCTGCATAACACTTGCAGGGGGTGGGAGATGTCTGATTCCAAGAGCACATCTTACTCTGTTATCAAGCTGTGAAAACTCAATAAAAATTTTCAAAAATAATGTGACCTAAAAAGAGTTATTCTGAATCACAGTCTGAATGCTAACAGGGTTTTCCATGTGTTCACTGAAGACTAAGCTTACATTGCAGAGATCTGTCTTATTTTTTCCAGAGCCGAGTCAATGGACAGAGAAAGGTTCCTTCAGTAAACTAATTCAAAGCACATGAAGTAGGCTCTGAACTGCCCTCCAGAAGAACCATTTGTCAATAGAGCCTTGGGAGGAAAGTCTGCCTTAGCTAAAATTAGCCTTTAAGGTTACAGTCCTTAATGCAATAAAGAAACCCTTTACAGCAAAAGGCTAATGAAAAACAAAGTACTAAATCTATTATGGTTATCAAAAGGAAAGAACTTTTCTCACACTGGTTATGCATACTTAATACCTCTTAAAACCTCTTAAAAACTGTGGTAAGTTAATTCCAATTATTTTCAATGTCTCTCTGCTTCTCAAGATGGACACCTAAAGTTTTACCATGTCCTGTGGATCCCATTCTTTGCTCTACAGCTTCTCTGATTCTGTACTTTTCACACAAACACATGGACTTGCAAATTCCTTAGATGCGTGCTGAATCCATGGAGAAGAAATAATGGTTTATACAATGTATTCACCTCATACCACATGAGCTTTTACACTAGGTATGCCATAATCAAGTTTAAAATTCCTAATAGCTTGCCTCAACTTGCATTTTTTAACTTTAAAATTCTCTTTACATATATAAAATGGAATCCTAATTGTGCCAGGGATTACAGGAACATAATAGCATGCATCTGCCCTTAACTGCTTGAAATAACAGACAATTGAAAGAGGGGAAACGGTAACAAGAATATTTACTGCAGCAAGACCTTAAAAAAACCCAAGCGTAAACGTCTCACCAGCTAGTGCACCATCTTCTGGACCACACAATTCCTGAAATTTGAGACAAATAAAAAGGCAAAACATCGCCAGCTCCATTATTTTTATTGGACTGATTTGAACAGAAGAAAACTTAAGTAAACATGCATAAGAAAGAGGTTTCTCACGGGATATCTCCTCCCCGTGAAGGAGCTCCTGGGCAGGTGCGCTCACAGCGCACTCCTCAAGGTTTGAGGAAGCGGCTCCCCCAGCCCACCTTGCACTCAGGCCCGGATGGATAATCTTGTGCTCGACCAGTTGAAGAAGGAAGGCTCTAGACACTGCTGAGGGTCCAGCTGGGTTGATCACAGGAGAGTTGAAGGGTCCAGGCGAGGAGACCCGCAGGTACACATCCATGGCCGAAGGGGAGCTAGCGGCAAAGCCCACAACAATGGTGGCGCCAGGGTTTATAACAGGAAGAAGATGGGCGGGGTCAGGATACAGGCAACCAATAGGAAGAGGGATCAGAGGAGGGGTCGAGGTGGGGTGACGAGGGGTGCACCAATGGGAGTGGGGGGAGAAGGCGGACTTACAACGCAATCCAAAGGGGAAATGAGGAACAGAGAGCCTTCTAGAAATGGGAGAGTGGAACACAGCTGATTGACAGTTAGACTGAATGTCTTCCCAAGGCATCTCCGCCCCATTCTCCCTGTGGTCCCCTCCCACAGTTTCTTAATAATTAAATTAATTATTTCCAATTCTTAATGAAGATGCAAGATATTAAAAAAAACCCATGCCCTCTCTTAACATATGATAAATATATGACCTTTGAATACTGTTATTCTGACAAATCATTAGCAGTCTTATTTCTTTCAAAAGAAATTACTGTAATCTGGTCAATGCCATTAGAATTACACTGGCAGAAAAAAAATCTTTGACTAGAAGAGAAGGACTTTACACGTTACTTGCATGTGTAATTGCGTGATCTCATTCTATTCCACTGTTACCTTAGGAATATTGTCTTCTTCACAGTAAATATTATTCCTTGGGTTTTATCAATATTTAAAAGAGATGTTGTATTTGTTTTTCTGTTTCCTCTCTTGGGAAATGAAAGTGTTATATGTAGTAGGTCATTCTACATGACTAACATTTTTATGGTAGACAGAAAAATGTCACTACACATTTCTGTTCCAGAAGAGAGACATCTGAAGCCTCTCCATGTGAAGTATTGCTTTTTTCCTCTGTAAAGGAGTGGGACAAAATGTAAATTATAAGGTGTTGTATTAAAACTGTCCTCTACTTGTTCTTCTCTATAGATGGCATAATGAAAATTTTCTTCCCATTCCCATGGTACAGAAAGTCAGGAAGGAAGACTTAGACATCAAGTTGGAAGTCTACACAGCTTTAACTTGAACAATTCAATAGAAAGAGTGAAGAACCATAGGACATGAAATTATTTTCCTGAGCATCTCAACTTAAAAGGTTACCTGGCCTTTGGATGTGTAGAGTTGCAACCATAGGTTCAAAAGGTTCTGTAACAGTCAACAACATGAAGGCATTATCCTCTAAATTTCTGTACTTCATTACAAATTATCACAAGTACCACACACATTGCTACTAGGAAATCCATGTAATTAATGAAATCCATGTAATTAATAAATGAATATCTATAAATATATATACACAAGGTATTAAAAATACTGTCAGCAATCGATAATTATTATCAATTAATAATATGTTATCAATCAATATTGCAGTATACCCAGTAACAGCAATAACCAAACACTGCCTCCGGTTACTACAATTTACCATTAGTGGAGAAAACATACCAGCAGTGTAACAGCAGATACAATAGGTTACCTATAAGAATATCTATGTATGTCAGCAGGAAGTGAATTGGATGGATTTCTGAAGGGGCCACACTACCCAAAAAAGGGCAGAAGGATCCCAGAAGGATCAAGCCACCTCAAAAAAGGGGAGGACAGACTGAACCAATAAGGTAACAGTCTCCCTTCAAAACTGATCTATGTTATAGAGCCTGGAGTCGGGCAGGTGTTCTATGAAGATCTTAGAGATCAAGAGGCTCCATTTTGAATTAAAAATAGGTCCTTTTTGTAATATTGAGATAGTGTAGAATATCCTACTTTTAGCAACCACTAATTTTGATTTTTTTTTTTTCTCCCTGTAACAGCCATTAGATGATAGTGGTTTTAGTTCTTTCAGAGCTAGGTGATTTTTCACCTTATCAGATTCTAAATTGCCACTGAAATCTCCCTTGGGTTTGTGCATATCCATGGTATCTCTGGCTTCTACATACCCTGGCTGTGCTTGAAAGTGACCAGTTTCACTTTTCAAAGGTGTCAGTATTTTTTCAGCAGATAGTTTCTTTTGTTCAGTATTTGCCACCTTCCTACCAGGCCACTTTTATGGCTGCTCACATCACCAAAGCAATTAAAAAATGAGTGCCAGAGAGTAAAGGGAAATTCAGAAGTTGTTTTGAGTATCCAATAGTCCTTTACACAGAACATTTTGCTTCCTAATACTGGACTACTTGCTTCCCACCTTAAAAAATGAAAATACTATCTGCACCTGGCTGATATGACCGCCATCATTCTTTTGCAATAAAAAATTACACCAATGTGTGGCAGAAAGACCAGAGTAGTAAGTCAAATGTTACTGAGTGAACAAATGGTAAAAGATTATACTGACTTTACTGATTTGGGCATATATAAAAACCAGCAGCACAACACGAATGGACTTTAGACACTGTGCAACTAAAATGTCACATTCCCTCCTCTTTGAATGCTTTGATCTTGTGCATCCTGTCTAGATGTAATAACTCTCAAGTTTCACTGGAAGATACAGTTAGTCCTTTGCTTCATTCCCTCCTAATATTCATTAGTACTGTTCATTTATAAGAGCTGACTATGATTCACTGAATATAAAGGCTCACCAAAGGGACTACTGTTCCTTTTTTTGATACCTGTTACTCTTTGCAGATGGAAATCAAAGATAAAACAAGAGAAAATGACAACTCATTTAACATATCAAAAGCAAGATACTAATGTTAGACATTCTCTTACTAATTTTCAAAAAGTTACTGACTTCAAGAAAAATTATTTCACTCACTGCTTTTGCAACTGGTATTTTATGGCAATGGTTTCTAGCTTTTGAGATTAAAATTTTGGTTGTTTTTTCCATACAGTGAAAAAAAAAAAATGGACAGAGCTATGATTGAACAATTAAACCAAAAGAGTTCTATGTGAGTCAAGCTGCATACTTAATTAATTATCACTATATGTTACCTGAATTTGGTATGTGATTTGAATTCTAAGTAAATCCTGGTAAACCTCTCATTATATGAATATTCAGAGTGGCATTGCTATGTGAAATTTGTTCACATTGTTTACCTGAGCATCTCTTGGATGTATACAATATTTACTCTACCAATTTTTTTCCCCCCATTCCACAGATGAGGACTGAGCAAGTGACCGTGGGTCTTAGTAGCCAGCTGGGATTAAAACAGAACAATTGGTAATAAATTATATTAATGTTCCCAAGTTAAGTCTATATTTGTGTGATGGCAATTGTTGAGTGATCTTCCTGCCCTTACCTTGACCCCTGAGTCTTTTGTTGTATTTTCTCTCTCTCCTGTCCACCTGAGGAGGGGGCATGGCACAGCTGCTTGGTGGGACCCTCACATACAGACTACATCAGCTCATCATACACAGGAATGTCTAACTCCTGGCTGCTGGAAATATTCACAAATGAGGGGATTAAGTAGGAAAAGAGGAAGTCAGATTGAATTGGATCTGTGACCTGACATCAGGATGGTCAGTCACCTACATTAAGAACTAAACTAATCCTGCGCCTGCTAGAAAGAAAGATTGTAATGAACTTAACAAAGCTTTGAATCAAGACCTTTACACTGGAAAATTAAATCTAAGGTACTCTCTATAATCCAGAGCTGCCAATGGATCCTTCTGAATATTCAATGTTCTTTACTGAATGAAGATATTTTTTACCAGGGTGTGAAAGCATCCTTCTCATGAGACTCCTTCTTGAGTGCTGCATCCAGCGCTGGGGTCCCCAGCACAGAAAAGACATGGGCCTGTTGGAGTGAGTCTAGGGGAGGCCACCAAGATGATCAGAGGAATGGAGCAGCTCTGCTATGAGGAAAAGCTGAGAGAATTGAAATTGTTCAATCTAGAAAAGAGAAGGCCTTGAGGTGACTTAACCGAAGCCTTCCAGTACCTGAAAGAATCCTACAACAAAAATGGAGAGAGACTATTTACAAGGGCACATAGTGACAGGACAAGAGAGAATGGCTCATGACTGCAAGACAGTAGGCTCAGATTAGATACCAAGGTGAAATTTTATACTGTGAGAGAGGTGAAGCACTGGAACAGGTTGTCTAGAAAAGCTGTGGATGTCCTATCTCTGGAGGTGTTCAAGGCAAGTTTGGACAGGGCTTTGAGCAACCTGGTCTAGTGAAAAGTGTCCCTGCCCATGGCAGGAGAGGTTGGAAATAGATGATCTTTAAGATCCCTTCCAACTCAGCCCATTTCATAATTCTATGATTCCAGTGATGTCCTGTGAAGTGCCTTGGATTCCCTGTGTAGGAGGCAATAGGATACATGGTCAGATGAAAGGTGTGCTCTTAACACATTAGGGTTCATGGGCAGGGGTAGAATGTGCAGGGTTTGACTGCAACAAGAGTGCATGTGTGTTAATTAAGGCCTCCTTAAATTGTGGTCCTAGTAGGAAATGCTAACTTACTTTTGTTGCAGTGTTGTAAGGAGCTGTAGCCTCTCATATAATGCATAAACCAACATGTGAGATACAGTTGCAACACACTAAAATATGGACTGAAGAGCTGCTACTGGCACATGGCATCAGAGACATGGAGAAGAATGCACCCTTTCACTGCAGATCCATGGTCTTTATTTGTAGAAGTATGAAGTATGGTCTTTATTTTGGGAAAGCATGAAGCACAAATCACCTGTGAAAGCTATGCAAGCACTATAAACTACAACCAGTCACACTGCCAACTCCATGAATTAAAAATTACCATTTGGATTTCCAAGAACTCCTTAGGAATGTCACATGGCTCTGACTTTTAAAATCTTTCTTCCAATTTCACTCTTTTGGCTGACCAGAAGGACTGCTGAAGCTTCTTACACACAAGCAAGGGCCTGCTGGAGGTAGGAATCTTGCCCCACAGGAGGGCCTGCTGGCCATCTCCCCTGTACCCTGGCCATCTCCCCTGTTGCTGGCCAGTTCCCCTGCCTGCTGGCCATCTCCCTTGCCTGCTGGCCATATCCCCTGCCTGCTGGCCATCTCCCCTGTTGCTGGCCATCTCCCCTGCCTGCCAGCCATCTCCCCTCTCTGCTCCAGAGCCCTGCGGCCTCCTTCCATGCCTGTGGTCCCCAGTGGGTGCTCCTTTGCGACACGGAACCATGCCTCTGACTTCCCTCGTCCTCACCACCATGGCAGGCTCTGGGAGAAGAAGCTGGGCTGGAGCTCAGACACAAGTTAGGCAGCTGCTTCTCACAGCCCTGCTGTGCTTCCTGTTGTGCTGCTGCTCAAGGTGAAGTGGAGCAGGAGGTAAGTTTAGTGTTCAGGTGGGAAGGACAGGGAACCTCAGGGATAGCTGCTGCCTTCCAGACTGTTTCCCTTCACCCTTAGCACAGTGGAGGAGCTGAGAGATGGCCCTGTGAACAGTTTCAGAACATTTCTGTACAAACCCCAGCTACTTATTTCTCTTTCTGCTGACACTGTTGTAGCAGAGACTTAGGAAGCAGCTGCTCTGTCCCGCTGCTGTGAGCTGATGCCTGTCGGGGCCACAGTGCCCGTCCATGCCATGGGGACAAGCCCTGCACAATATGCTGTGTGGATGGGGCTCTAAGACTGGCATCCCCGTTTTCCTGCTGCCTTGTAAAGCTGAAAAACTCCTTCCTCAGTGCGGCCGCTCCTTTGAGGGGAGGTCACGGAGCTTTGGCGCCGCAGCCCACATGGGTGTGTGAGGAGAGGGAGAGACGGAATAGGAGGACAGAGCTGGAGAGCTCTTTTGTGGTATTTTCAAAAATTTGAAAACCCTTTGGGGACAAAGAGAAGTAAAGACGTGGGAGGATTTGTGGAGTCTTAAACAAATGAGAAACTTAAGGCAGTCTAGGAGAAGTTCAGGCGGAAGGTGAAAACCCTTTGAGGGGCTGTGAAGGTGTTGCCTTAAACTGACAGAATTGTGATGAGGGGAAAGCACTACCTCGGACAAAACCTGCAAAGATATGGTGAAAATAGGCTCTACTTGGAAGCAGTGTGGTTAATAATTGTTTTCGTTGACTGTAGGGTCTGTCAGCTGCCTTAATTTTGATCCTTTTGAATAATAGAGGCTGCACAGGGGTGGGGGTAGGCCTAGAAATGGTCTACTCCATGGAAGCCAAAGGGATGTGTTAAATGCAAGTGTCTGGGAGTGCATTAAGTTTCAAGCTGGTCTGTGAAGGTGACTAAAATCACACACAAAACTTGACCTACTGATATGGGAAAGAGAGCAGCAGTCAGCTGCTACCAGTCAAATCAGTTACCTGGGCAAGTGCTCACCTGTCATTCTGGGGCATCATTTGCCTATTCCTAATGCTTTGCATCTTCACGTGAAGCACACAACCTATGAAGACATTCTGTATGGTTTTTCGAACTGATTTAGATAATTTGTTCCCTAAGTTTTCTCTTTTCACTGGGTTTGAATAGTACTTCAAAACCTCATTATCTATTTGATCTGAGTGCTTAAAATCAGCCATCAGCAGGATTAGCCTTTGGAAGGAATGATACCTGCGTGTTGCCCCCTTTAATTCGGTGCCAGGTGGGCTGCTCCAGATTTTTTGTTTTCCTTATCTTTTTGTCAGGACAAGAGATCTCTTGAGCTGCTGACTGACGTTTTGCAGGCTGGTTGGTAAGTATGTCTCAAGGCTCTGTATAAATAACTGGAGGGCACTGCCCGTGCACAGGTAAATTTGAACACAGAGTTGGCTGTGTGGTAGTGTCAGCAAGGAAAACATGTTGATGGCTCCCTGGCCTGCTCCCACAGGCTGACACGTTTCTGCTGTGCAGCTAAAGCAGCATATGGGGTCCTTTTCTGCAGTCTTAGTAAAACATTATTTTGAAGTACATACATGGACGTGTTCTTTATTCTGCTGGGAAGTTCCAGCAATGCTTGTATTTAGACGGGAAAAAATGCTACGTCAGTGATCCTCATTTCTCCAGAAACCCCTGAAGAAACCTGGTTACTTACATGCAGAACCTTTTTTCATGCTAGCTGAAATACTAATAAGTGGGAAAAAACCCACATCCTTATTTCTTCCACACACATGTGAGTGTTCTAGAAGCAGTGATAATTACACTCACAGCTATTATTCCTTAGGTACTCAAAAACCCCAAGTTTAAAAGAAAACAAAAAAATTCCACAGTGCTTTAAGAATTTTTTACTTAACTTTCTTTTATTTTCTCTCTTCCATTCCCTAAAAACTTAATCTTTTAAGTTTTAATCTTAATCTTTAACAGCATTGCTGTTGTTTTCCTGAACAGTTATGAGTTGAAGTAAAAGGAATAAAAAAAGGATGGAGCACATTTCATTGGGAGTTTTGGAAAGGCTTTGAAGTGCCCTTTAGGATGCAGCAAATTGCTTGTAGAACTGGTGTTAGAAATCCTGATGCTGAGCTGTTGTACAAATAAGAATTATTTTCAAAGCATTTCAAATTATTTTGTTTTCAGACACATGAGACTTTTCATTGTCCACTGCATCTAACTTTTAAAGTAAAGTATCAGGTACTGAGAGATTTTCAATGCGATTAAAGCTGGCAAAATAATGTTCTAGTTAACATAACTGCACAGCCTATCTGTACCAGTAGAAATGGACTCTACATTTAAAAGAAATATATCTTGGCTTTTACTACAGTGGAACTTTACATCCAGAGATGTTCCCTTCCGAAGTTAAAATAGTTTTTTCCACAGTTTCACTCCTTAATTTGGAATAATTTCTTAAAAGGCTACGGGGAAAAAAGGTTATATTGAGAACTAAGAGATTCCATACACAAATTAAGATACAGCTTAAACTACTTCCGTGGAAAGACATTAAAAAATGAGAATATAATAAAGAAAACCCCACTGATCTTAAATATGGGCTTAGTGTGCAATTCATTTTATTTTAAAAAGTAAGTGCCTCTGATTTTAGTCCATATGAGTAAGTCTAAAGGAAGACTGCCAAATGCTGTATTTTTTACCATGGGCTCTCCCACTCAAGGATATAGCATCACATGCAGCTGAAGCTGATTTCCTGGGTGAGCCTGAAGGACATAGTTTAAAGGATGAGGAAGGTTCCACCTTAAAGGACTTGTCCTGTGGTTTCATTGATGCCCCTCTCCTGCCACCTAATCTGCTGCAGTGGCGCTTCATGTTGTTGAATGACTGCAATATGTATTTTTCATAGGAAAGAAAAAGTAGAAAATGTGTATTTTGCTTGTATTTGCAAAATGAAGTTGGAAACACGTGATACTTTTGAGTAGGCATAAATTTACTTGGGGAAAACACAGCTATGTTTGTGAGACATATAGCTGTAACAAAACATGTATTAGTTAAAACTCAACATATGTTATTTAAATGGCTTAATAGATAGTCTTTGCATAATCATATTCCAAAATGACTACTCTCTCCCTTGAAAATAAGTGTTTTGATAGAGAGGTTCAGTCCAGAGCACTTCCAAATTGTTTTTGCCAAGTAAGAGAAACATTTTTGTGAGGCATCTTAGACATAGGTTTGGCACTAAGAGTCTCTTCCACAGTTATACCTGGCATTTACAAAGTCCAAAAAGTTTTAAACTATGGTATTAGATAGAGGGAAGGGGTTGCAATCTGTAAAGAATGTCTGTATCTGCTTCTTATCAAAGTGTCGCAATTATTGATAATATCTGTAGGGCTTGCAAGCTTTCATGCATGTTTTCTATTAAAGTGGGAACTACCATGTGGCTGATTTGTTCTATAGCATCTGAGCAAGTGTGTGCATGGGCAGAGTGAGAGACCAAGCTGAGGGAAAGGAGGTGCTGGGTTCTTAATCACTGTGTGGTACCAGTGAAGATTCCACTCTTCCTGCATGAGGTACACTTATTAAAGTATCTTATTAGTTTAAAAATTTGATCTTGCAATTTGACCTTTTCTGCATATTTCTCTTCCACAAATGAAGAAATAAGTTTTTCATTTGAGACTGAAGCAAAACAGAAGTGCATTGCTTTTCCTTGCAGATCCATAATTAATTTCCTACATCATGTTCCCCTTCTCTGTATGTCATTTATCTTTCTTTTCTTTGCCTCTCTTTCATTGAAATAGGTTTAAAGTCCTTCACTTACTCCTCTTTTGTTCACATATATAAAATAAGGGCAGTGTATCTTTTAATTCGGGATTTGTGTACACATAGATTTCCAGTGACATTCAGCAGTCAGCAAAGGTCTCTTAATATCTGAACTCTGAAATCCTACATTTGACAACATTTGAACAAAGCCCTACCAGGGAAAAGGAGCTCAGTAGAGACATTCAGTGAGAAAATTCTGGTGGCTAAAGAGTAAATTTCACCTGCAGAGAAGTTACTTTCTAATAGACATGACCTAAAATGACTAACATATAGCTCATTGCTGTAGCTTTTCTTTAAAATATGGCTCTAGAAAGGGTGTTTCAAAGAAATAAGTTCCAAGCTGTAATTAGAAGTGTTAAGCACAGTCCTGCAAGTGATTAACACTATGTAGGGAAAGAATCCTCCGTGTATCACAGAATCACAGAACAGATGAGATGGAAAGGGATCCCTTGAGGTCATCTGGCCCAACCCCTTGTTCATGCAGGGACATCTAGTGCTCAGGGCCATATCCAGATGGCTTTTAAATGTCTTCCAGGGAGGGAAAGTCCACAGCCCCTCTGGGCAACCTGTGACAGTGCTAGATCCTCATAGTAACAAAGCGTTTCTTGATGTTCAGACAGAGGGTCCTGCATTTCAGTTTGTGCCCATTGCTTCTCATCCTGGCACCACTGGAAAATGTCTGACTCTGTCTTCTTTTCATCCTCATTTCTGGTATCTGCATATACTAATGACATCCCCCTGAGCCTTTTCTTCTCAAGCCTGAACACACTCAGCTTTCTCAGCCTTTCCTCATACAAGAGACATTTCCATCCCTTTGTTGTTGTGGCCCTTTGCTGGACCCTCTCCAGTACGTCCATGTGGTCCTTGCACTGAGGAATCTGGAACAGGACCCAGCACTCCAGGGATGGCCTCTCTAGAAGAGAGTGATTACAAGCTTCCACCTTCTGTCTGGGATGCCATTTGCCTTCTTCACTTCAACTGCACATTGCTCCCTCATGTTCAGCTTCTTCACCAGGACTCATCCCCTGGTCCTGTCAAAACATTTGGTGATTTGTGGGCTTGGGTATTTTTTAAGTGAGAGCTGGCTTTAAAAAATGTCAAGTTAGGACCTGAAGAGGAAGAATATTTTTATGTAAGTATACAGGCATACCAGTCAGTCTGGTTTACTGTATCTCTGTTTTGAAAGTACACATGCATTTTTCTGCCCTGCTTGGGTAGCTACAGCCATTCAAACAGTAGTGCATGCTGTTTAGTGGAACTATTTTTGGGGTTTAACTCTGAATCCTTTACCTATTCTGTAATATTATGAAGCGTGAAGAAGAATAGAAATATCAAAGCACAAAGCCTCTCTATTACTCAAGAACAACACAGACTGTATTCTAACAATGCATCTATGTAATATGCTGACCACTAGCAATTTCTAAAAATGCATCTATGTAATATGGTTAAATCTGTATCTTAAAGTTCTAAAATACCAAGATGATTTTGTTCTTAAGCACGCTTTTACATAGTGTTTTGCATGTGGAAGTTAACATGAATGTCTGGTTTCTAGCCACAAGGATAGATATCACAAGATCAAAGTTCTGTCTGGCTGTTGCTTTGGGAGTATGTTGCTAAACTGGGAAACTTTGATATGAAGGCAAAACAAACAAGAAGTATGTTTTAAGGATTTATAATAACATTATTTTTTCCACTTTGTTAAAATATGAGGTAGTAAAATAAACTGCACATTTTAATTTCATAGTGAAATATCATGCTATTTCTAATAGCTCAGGACTAATAACTTCCTGAGCAATGTAAATGCTGAACACACAACATGTTTTCTTATCATTACTCTGGTATTGTTTTGCCTGTCACCAACCTTAAAGTGGGTTTTATGCCAAAAGATCATCAAAACATTTTTCTTAGTCTGATGAAAAGCTATTTTTAGAACAAGATAGGTAAAGCAGAGAGAAATGCATCAGCTGGGTGAAACAGAACACAGCACATCTTCCCCTCACCAACTGTGTCTTCATGGGTTTTACTTTCAGTCCTGGTCTTATCTCAGTGACTTTTGGAGGCTCCCTGGGTTGCAGCAAATTATAGATGATCCTGTCTGATCCCTGGGAAAATATGTATTTTTTTCATCTTTTCTGAAGCCTGATTGCTTTTGGGCATCTTGCCACTGCACTCTCATTCCTCTCTGCTGTGGGCACACTGGTTTTGGCCCCAGCTATGTCAGAAGCTTATTTCTACATAGTCTTAGCAGGTTTTTTGGGCGGAAGGAGGAATCCCGTATTCACTCCTGATGGTTCCATCTTCCAGGTCAAAGTAAACAGTTGCTTTTTTCCCTAAACTGCCCAGTTGCTTGCTTTGAAAGGAATACACATATTCAGGATACTGCTAGCAGCCAAATGAAAGGAAATATTTTCTTTCACAGCTCTACAGTTACTCTTTTCTCTTGTCTGAGATGTACTTAGATAAATACTATATTGCATATTCTTTTTGATAGCCCACGTTAAAGTCTTTCCAAAAACAACTTCATGTTTCTGCCACCATGTCATTACTGATTGCAGATTTGTGTGGTAGTTACAAGGTTATTTACCCATATAAATAAGTACATAAAATTAAATAAGGTTTTTTTAAAAATGCTTTCTACTCTACCGTCATTTAATTTCTGGAGCTGGATTATGTAACACCTGCCTAAATTATGCCAAAATGTAATTTTTTACTTTATTTGTGGAAGCCAGTAACTCGTGTAGTATGGAAGGATATAGGTCTTAAGATGTTGTAAGTCAGAGGGAGAGGCAGCAACAGAAACAGTTAAATGTGAGAGATTCAGATGGGAAGTGAGGAGGTGTGTTTCAGTCATTGATAAAACCATAGAACAGCCTTTACTAATGTTCATGAACATCATTTGGTCTGGCCAAGTTGTAAATTGAAATGTGGTGTGATTATTTCAAGGTGGGGTATTTCAGATTTTCGTACAGTAGTAAATGAATCTGGGATGAGAATTATCTTCATGTTTTGTGCCCATATTCTCAATTCTCTAAAGATAGTGCCTCCTTTTTTCTAATATTGGGGTTTTTTGTTTGTTTTGTGGACTCATTCAGGTTGTACCCTATACTGTCTATATTTGCCTGAAAACAGATTTTTTCTCTTTGAAAGGAGACTTTCCACTTGTCCTTCACTTCCACTCTTATCTGCAAATGAACATTTAGTCATTTTAAAGAAGAAGAAATGGAATTAAGAGAAAAAGATGAGTCAAAAGTTTTCTCTCTGTGTATACTATAGTATTTCTGGACCCTGTCTGGAAAAAATAATGCAAAGAAAGAAAAAAAAAGTTCAGCAGCAAACTGCAGAAAAAAAGAACTTTTCATTTTACAGTGCATTTCCCACTCACCTTTTCCTCCTCACTCCCTGTGAAATCACCCTACTTTGTCGCCGCCATTTTTATTATGAGCAATGTAAACTATATTTATATTTGATTTCTGATTTTCCTAAAAATGGGAATTATTTAAATGTGTCAGGGGACTCTTTGTATAGTCAGTTTGTCACAGGCAGCTGATTCTTGTGAATGAAATACTGATACAGCCTTCCTTCTGGGTAGGTGAAGCATTGTTAGTTGAAGGTTTTGTGGTAGTAGAACTTGGTGAGCTTAAAGAAACACCTGGACATTAATAGGAAAGGGAAAAAGAAAACAAAAATGCCAGCAGCTAAAAAATGGAGGAGAAAAGGAGAATAGCAGTTTCTGTTGAGTAGCAAATGCTGTGTGCTCTGAAGCACTGAAGGAAAGGAGGAAGAGCCATCAGGATGTGTATAAGGATGGAACAGAAAAAGAAGGTAAGATCAGAAAGGAGTTTTAAAGGAGGGGATTAAATGGGTAGTGTCTTTTTTCCTTATCTTCTATTGTGCCTTTTTAAAATGGTTTATTTGGTTTGTTTTGTTTGTTTTATTTTGTTTTTAAATAGGGGGTTAGCTATCATAAGGTTTCAGAACTGACTGTGTGCAAGCCATTACTTGTATAGCCAGTTAAGAGTTTGTTTATGAATAGCTGCTTAGTAAAAATAAGGAAAATTGAACACTGATCTCAGGAGTAACTTCTTTTTAACAACAGTGCTAACAATATACATTTTCTCAGTTTGGATTCTTTCATAGAATGATAGAATCATTGAATATCCTGAGTTGGAAGGGCCCCAGAAGGATCATCAAAGTCCAGCTCCTGGCCCTGCACAGAACACCCCAGGAGTCCCACCACGTGGTTGAGGATGTGACCACTGGCCCAGGGGGCCTGTTGCATTGTCGAGCCACCCCCTGGTGAAGAATCTTTTCCTAAACCTTCTCTGGCACAGCTCTGTACCACTGAGTCCTGTCACTGGTCAGTCATAGGTATCTCTTTTATTTTTCTATTTACTTCTTGACCAATTAATTTGAACACTTTGTTTTTAACTTCTCTTAGGAAAAGACCAGTTGTATCCCATCCTGTTTCATGTCCTTTTTATCTTCCTTGTGGCTGACTTCTCCCTGATAGCACTTTGCCTTTTGTAAAAATAGAGATTAAGTCCCTATTGATAATTTTATTTTAGACTATGTCAGAGTTCTGATGCATGGAGTTACCAATAAGTTTGGTATGTCAGACATACCCAAGTACCAGTTGACATTATGACTGTGTGGTTGAAGGTATAATTTACAGTAGAAACCTCTTTCTCATTTGCATTTTCTAAGCATACAGTGTGCCATGAAGACCCTGCTTTATAAAGAGCCAAAATTCCAGGATGTTTAATTCTGTTTTCCTCATGGATTTTTCTGTATTGATGAGTTGTATTTCACTTGTCTCTGAGAATTTTTTTTTAACTTAAGGGTAATAATTTACTCAGTAGGGATTGTAAAAGCTCAAACTCAATTTATACCAATTCCTCAAATATAATAACTTTTGCAAATTTTTCTAATAAATGCTCGAGTCACCTTGCTGTTGTATGTGGGATTTTTATGTACAAGGCCATTGCTTCAATGAACCACAAAACAGAATATAGGAATGTGGTAAAGTAGAATATTTTGACTCTGTACCAGAATCTGAAGTGACTTGCATACACTGAGAAGTTTTTCATTGACTTACGTATTTTCAGTGTGCAGTGGGGTTGGCTCAGATATGGCTATGCAGAAGCTGATGGAGAATGCACATCTTTTATTCTGTAAATAGTGCACTGGTGAAACTAAGAGCTGTGTGTAACTAATATTAACAAGCTTGATTCATGTGTTCCCACCTGCTTGATCACCTACACGCAAGATATATAACATAATCTGCAGTTAACAAGAAATACAGGCTCTGGGTTTTTTTTATTTCAATGAAAAAAAAATTGAAATGTGTAAATAGAAAATTCTTGCTCTCACCCCACCCCTAGAATGACAATGTCAGCTTAATTGAAAAAGCTTTAATTTTGTTCCTGTACTGTTTTGCAAAAATTGTTTGTGTAAAAAACCACTGGAAATTATTCAAAAATTATTTCAAAAAACCAATGGAAATTATTTAAAAAGAATGCTCTTCATTCTCCAAAATTGAGAGAACTAGCAAATATTTGCTTGCATAGTTTGTACTTTTATAAGTCCAACCAGAGGTAGAATTCTGAAGTTTTATACCAAAGCAGAAAATAGCTTACAGTTGAAAAAGGTGAACAATTCATCTGCTTTCAACCTCCTTATACATTTTATAATGTTAACATTAAATGGCACTTGGAAATAACTAAAAGAGAGAATCTGGAGTCTATGCATGATACTTTCTGTTCTAGAAATATCTTTAAAATGAACACTGGTAGAGGAGTTGTTTCAGTTTATCATAGTTGGTTTTTCTAAATGTATATTGTTGATTTGTTTTTGTCTTGAAACCTACGTGAAGTTGCCATTGAGTTGTGGAGAACTGCAGGTAGAGATACTTACTTCATATGAGGTTATGAAAGTCTTTATTTCCAGAATACATGCATTTTAAAAACAGTAAAGAAGCTCAATTGGATCTGTGAATTCCCTTGTACCTTTTGCAAATATTTTGTTGCTTTTTTTATTTTCGTGGGTTTTTTTGTATATTTGTGTATGATACACAGGCTTTGGACAGGACAGTAAAATGAAAAATGATTAATTTCTCCTTAGATTCTAATCAATTTATATGAAAATAGAACACAACAGGACTTAAAGGTCAATTCTTGCTTCACATTAAACCATAGGCTTTTAGTTTTCCTTCAGAGAGCTCTGAGCACTGAAGTGTTCATTGTTATGTGTAAAAAAAAATAGTGTCCTGCCTGTGAACAGTGGATAAATAAAGGCAGTATATCTAGAAAACAAAAAGCAGTTGAATAAAATGTAGAGCTATGCTAATCTTTCCAGTGCTTTTGAAAATTAATTCCTACCCATTCAAGTGAGCTGAGAAAATGCTGAATCATCATCCTGATTTATTGTGGGATTTCTGCCGGTATGATTGCTTCTAATCATTGTATAATCATTGTATTTCTTTTTAACAGAGAGATGAGAGCTCTTGTACAGATGGCCTTTGCTAAAGATGAAGTGATAAAGAACATGAGAAGTTTTTTGTTTTCTAACTTGTTAGTGCACCTTCTGATTGGGTTTCCACTGAGTTCAGCTATTTTATCAGTTTTTCAGTTGCTTCACAAGAGCCCTTTTTGAATTATTCGAGTTTTGTTGAAGAAAAACTACATCCTATAACATATTGACAATAGTAATTCATTTTGACGAAAATAATCTTTCCAATACATGTGAGTAGGGAAGTGTTAATTTTACCATACTCTCCATTTTAATGCACAGAACACTTTTTTGTTTCGTATGCTCACGTATCCATCCCCTCTCCATGTGCTGGATGTCCTTTCATCTCATGCTTGCCTTATATCAGATCAACTTTCATTCACTTTCCTTTCTCCCCATGCTCAGCAATATACATATCCATGCTTTTCTTTTAACCCACACTCTGTGCCCGTCTTGGAGAGAGTACACCTGAGCCTGTCCCTACGGACAGGTGTGGCAATAGTAACCAGAATATTTAAGGAATAAAAAGAAGAGGGTTTAACCATAAGGACATTATACAAGATGTTCATATAATTGTGTGTTTGCTTGACCTTATTCTTGCTGAACAAACACATCTGATTTTGCTATACTTCCACAGTACACTCTAAATGGTATTTGTGGTGTTAAGCTGCTTCTGCTTTTGTTCATCTGCATCTTCAGCTTCTTAAAAACTTCTGACCTGGTGATACTCCAGGTTTTAGCAGCTTCAGAGGAAACAGGCCCTATTTTGAATTGGCAATAACTGATTACTTTTCTCCTTAGAGATTTTTAAAAAATGGATGGAGTTCAGAAATCCAGTTTGGATGTTAATTCATTTCTGTATACTCTCAAAATTCAAGGCCAATACCATGGTTTTCCTTTTACAATGCCAATATAGCGGCAAGTTGAGAACAGCTGTGATCACAAAAAAGGTGGTGCCATTTTATTAGCACCTCTGCCACTATTAATATTTGCTAATTAATCTCTGTAAATGATACTAGTAAAGAATTTTTATATGCCATTTTTCAGATAGTAGTAAAGCAGAGCTTGAAAATAAATTCCTTATTTATAGGCATAAAAAGTTAGTTTCAGAGAGAGGATTATAACCTGATCTCTTGACTTTGAATTTATAGGTAGGTCAAACCTGGATTCTAGAAAAATTTTGGTTACCTTTCACTGGAGAATTTGCCACCTTAAAATCTTTAGAGTTTTTTTTCCCTATCTTTTTAACAAGTTACTGAAACTAACCATTGTGGTTCCATTGCAAAATGGTGTAAACTATTATTTATTATTTTGACCTAAATTGCTTTGAAGTGGGGAACCGTGCATTGTGAAATAAGTTTAATTGCTTCAGCTTTTCCAAAAACACTTAAATATTTTTCTGGTTGAGGAAAATCATGATCAAATTAATGTGGGTTTTGTTTAATATATAATTATATAGCTGTAATGGATACTTGAGTTAATTACAGAAAATACATAAATTAAGAAATTGATGGAAATTGCAAATAGTGAAAATACTTCAGAAGCAGCGGCAGCAGAAGAAGAAATGACAATTACTTGCTACAGATCACTTGCAGAGCCTTAGGGTACAAGTTAAGTAACAAATCTTTTTCCCAGAGCTGATAAACTTAGTGCTGCGCTGACAGTCCAGCCAAGAGCAGGACAGGTGCAGCTTTTACTCCTGGGCAGAAAATGAGAGACTTTCTAACGTGCAGAAAAATGAAGTTTGGTGAATGGAGGAAAGAGTACAAGGCAGAAAGTATGTGTTCTGAGCCTTTTTGTGGCACGGAATTTTTAAAATCCTTGTAGGATAAGACAATATCTTCTGTTGGTGCATATTGCCATAATCGCTGTAATTTAGAATATCTGCCCTATTTTCACTTAAACTGAGGATTTAGCACATTTTGACAGTCTCAGTGACAGAATATGTTATAGATATTTGCTTGACAGAATTTGTACGATTTAGAGTTGGCTTGCATGATAAATTCTTTGTGCTTGTGCCTGCCCCCTCCGCCGACCATGCTGAGGGCTCTGTTCCTTAGCTTGACTCCAGCCTGCTAAATTGAGCAGTGGCTGCAGGAGGCCAGACTGCACATGTCCTAGGGCCATACAAGTGCTGTTTAGCAGGATGTACTCTGCAAAGCCAAAGGCACTCAAGGGGCTACACAAAGAGGCACATTAGTGACATAACACTGAGAACCTGAGCCAGGTTATGTAAATGCTCACTTGTGATGAAGTGTGTTTGGTATTTGTTCTCAAGCTGTTGTATGCATATATATACACAATAGGTTGATGCTGTTTGCAATAAATAATTTGCTGCTAATGTTGTTGACAATGCTGTTGATGAAGTTTAAAAATGTGTTTGATGGCTGCAGTTCTCTTAAAACCTTTTTCACATTATCAGACAACTTTCCTAACTTTTTGTATGCCACTAGAAAGGAGAATGGAGTGAGTTGTTTGAGGTGTACAGAATTAAGGGATGGGCACACATCCAGGGAATCTCAGAGGGAATTATGGGCTGTGTGCCATGCACTGAACTTGCTACATATGTGCAAATCTGATGTAGCATGCGCACACTACACAGATGGTTAGCAATTGCACAGATCAGCTCCACGAGGCATGTCCAGATCCCACTAACCAGGGTGTCTGGAAATCCTGGTCATATGGCCAGTCTATGATTTCTCTCCTCTTTCTTCTTCCCAATCCTGAAATTCTGTCTAAGCAAGGAGGAGGAAGAAATGAAAAAAAGGACATGCTGAGGCATGTCAATGTTGGACATGCTGAAAATGGTGAGATTACCATAGAGCAACGAGCTTCAGGACCTCAGCTGAGCCATAATCTACTGTGTGTGTATTTTTAGTTTGCTGTTGCGGTGTGAAAAGTATTCACTTCACTTAAGCTATGTCATAATAACTTACTGTGAATACTGAAATAAAATGCTAATTAGATACAGTTGGAAGAGAGCACATGGCAAATTACTGTAATACCACTGATGGCTGGTAACTCATATGCCTGTGGTGGCATGATCAGTTTTGATCAAGTGCTTTCCCTTTTAATCTACTTGGTCTTTAATAATGGGCCTTCTCTAAAACCTGCACCAATTTAAAGTTCAATTAATATAACTTTTATAAGTTAGAATGTTTTTCTTAACCAATTAAAACATAATTAAAAGGAGAATATTTCCTAAATCCTTAAGGCCTCTTCATTAAAAATGGAGAAAATTCTTCTCACAAGACTCTGGCTCATTTTAATTTCTCTAAATAAAAATATAGTTCATGTTCCCAAATAACTTCTGCCTAAACAATCTACTTGCTACTGTTTTAAAGTATCAATCTTATTTTAGGTAGTGACTGTTCTCCCACTAGTATGTAGATGTTTATGCTAATATTTTACATTAAAAATTATGATGGATCAAATCAGGCCTTTGAGCTTTGTGAATGTAATGCCATATATGTACATTGCAAGACAACTTCAGGGGTTTTTTGTGGGTTTTGTGTTTGTTTTTTGGGGTTTTTGTGGTTTTTGGGTTTTTTTGTTTGTTTTTTGTTTGTGACTTTTTTTTTAATCTGTGTGGTACATTTAAAAATCCATCTTTTTCCATCTCAGAATTTCTCCAACAGGTGCAGTCTCACTGATATCCATGACAGTCTCCTCTCTTTGACAGTACAGGTTTATTAATTTTCTGAAGAGTTATACATGTGAATTATCTATGCACTTCATAATCCCAGGCTACTATGTACCCAACTCTGATTGATTACCAGGATTCTCAGGCTCTGCCTGTATAAATGGCAAGCTACATGAGTAACTTAATTTCTGTGAGAAGTAAGACTTTTTTATCTGTAAAAAGTTTTTGATCTGATAAATCCTGCAACACAATTAGAGCACCAATTCTTATGGTGCTGTCAATCTTTCTTAAATTATCATTCATGCTTTTCAGAAAATATAAAGATAACATACAGTCTGATCCTTTGCAGTGCGCATTTACTGTTCATTTTGTTGGAACCATACTGCTTTTTTCAGTCTTGGTTTTTGAATGAATTGCCTAATGGTCACGTATATAGGTGTCATAGTAGAATTTATTTAGTCTCTTTCTAAGGCAGTTTGGAAAATAATGGTAAATTAGGCTTAGATGAGAGAAAAGCAGCTATTCCTTCAGGAACTGGAACTTCCTGTACATAGGGAAAAATAACATCAAACTTGGCTTTCCCCTGTATTTTATTGCTTATAGAAAATATTAAATTAAATCAAGAATTAGTGTATGAATATTTAGGGACTTGTATCTTTCTGCCATTACACTCTGACTCTATTTCATTTGAGGGATAAAACAGAGTTCCTTGATGCCACCATTACTCATATTTAGGCTTAAGTTGAATTTGTGTTTTGCATATATGTAGCGAAAAGATTAATTTTCAGTGTTTGGACCAAACAGCTATTTTCTTCCCACTTGTACTTGTTTGTGTAAGGTAAAGAATAAATCACTCTAGCACAGTGAAGAGGGAGTTCATCTGGCAGAATTAATAATGCCTTATACAAGTGTGATACCCTCTATTGTTTTCTTCTGTTTTTTACATACTGCCATTTCAACCACAGAACAAGCTTGAAAATCATTCTCCCCTTACCTAAAAGCATATACATTTGGATTGCATGTTTGTATGAGAATCTTTATCCCTGCCCCAGAGCACAATGTTCATTAGTTCTTAAAAAATATGATTAATTTGTCTTGTGTTTATCTTCTTACTTCGTTTTAACTTTCTCTTTTACTTTAGATCCTGCAGATTTTTTTTCCTTTAAAATTCACAGATTTTGTCCCTGATTCATTTCAGAAAATATGCTTTGCTTTGCAGATCTAAGTTGCCCACCAATCTTGACTACAAAAATTACTTTTAAGTAATTTAAATTACTTTTAATAATGTCAATTAATAATAGCAATTAATAATGTCATGGTTTATAAATTTTATAAGCAGTATGTTCTTGGGATAATTCATTTTTTTGTTAACACATTATTATTTGAGGTATTCTGAGTACAAACATGGAAATTCATATGCTATATATATATATATATATATAAAACCTTGGTCAGGTTACAGCAGACCCATGCTGTCTTTTTTTCTGACTATACTCAATATGCTTAGTTTGGGAATGTACAGTTAAAGCTGTCTTTTTTTCATATCATATATATTATTAGTACTGGTCTGTAATCTAGCAAGTACATTGTAGGTAAAAATGGTTGAACATCTTTCTAAAGCTAAACTTGAAGATTTTCTAGCTGGAAATTGAACTTTAACTTTGAAAAAGTCCTCAAACTTTAAATATGTGATCAGAATTACCAAACAGTTCAGGTTGGAAGGGATCTTTGGAGGTTATCACCCCCAGCTCAAAATTTTTCTAGCATCACAATTAGAACAACATGCTCAGGACTTGCATAATCAAGTTTTGAGTATCTCCAAAGATGAAAATCCCAATGCCTAATTGTGAACCTTTTGAGGACTTGACTGATCCCAAGATGAGGAGTGTTTTCCTTAGGAACTTCCATTGTGGTAATTTGTGACCATTGCCTTTGTGCTATTTTTGCACCTCTGAGAAGAATTTGGTTCAGTCTTCTACATAACCACCTGTCATAATGTTGAAGACAGCAGCTGAAATTTGCCTTTTCTTTCAAGCCAAACATACAAATGCACTTTTCTTAGTCTCTGCCCATATGTCATATGCTCAAGCTCTGTAAGTTGGTGGCCCTCCTCTGGAGTTGCTCCAGTTTATTTATGCATTTCTTACAGAGTGGAATGCTCCAGTGATAGTCTCGGATGTTCCATTTAGAAGTGAATAATAATTTCCATAAACCAGCTGGTTACATTCTATCTAGTACAACCCAGTGTGCAAACAACCCTCATTGCCTCAAGGGTATGCCACAGACTCCTGCTCAACTTTCTGTCCACCAAAATCCCAAGTACTTTTCTGCAAAACTCCTGTCAGCTCTCAGTCTGTACTGATGCATGGAGTTATTTGGTTTTTTTTTTTTTTCTTTTCAGGTGCAGGAACTTGCATTCATGTTCATTTGAGGGGAGGGTAAAGGAAGAGAAAAGGATGTTGCTGGGAATGGGACTGGTAAAGATGTGGATTAAAAGGTGTATCAAGTGACAGATTGTCACTGATGCCACTTGCATCCTGCTTTCTATTTCACCCTCTTCATAATGCTTCTTGAGGAGTTACAAACATATTTCAGGTTTGTGGTTTCTTTTTTTTTTTTTCAAATATGCGTGCATAACTTCTTAACTGCAACTAAATGATGTAGTTAAAGTTTGTGTTGGTTACTAATTTTGGAATCAGCAACAGGTAACTTTGGAGTGTCCCAGAATCATCTGTTTTCATGGTTCTGTTGGCAGTTTCCAGATATGGCTTCATGAGTCTTGAATTTAAAGAGCTTTTGGTGCCCATGTAAATGAGGCAGACCACCTGTTTTAAAACACCTGTTTTTCTGCTGGGGTCCTTAAAACTCACCAACACCCCTGTTTAGAGGCCTGGGATTTAGAGTATGGCTCTCTGACATTCAAGGCTTAGGGGGATACCCTTAGTCCCTGGACAAATATTTTTATTTTAAACATTTTTAATAAGTTGCCATGTAAGGAAGAGCACTATTTCTTCTAGTGTAGCTTCTTTTTAGAAAGAATATGGTTGCAGTTGAATGCAGAGAGATTAAGAAGGGAAGACGTTCAGAGGTGAGCAGTAGCTTCTGTGTGCAAACTTTCACAGAACTACTTTGCTTGGCATTCAGTTATTAATGGAGAAGGGATATGGGAGTGATGATCCATGAAAGCTTGAAGGGTGAGAAGAATGAGCTGACTGGCCAAGCAATATAGGAAGGGGAAGATTCCCAATGAAATTACCAGTCATCAATTATAAAAGGAGCAAAAGGACATTGTGAAATACATAGTAAGTGTATTTTACTATACAATTATTGCCCCATTCTTTGCTATTTAAAGCATATGTTAGGGACAAAATGCATGGGTTCAAATAGAAATTGATCAGGTTTATGCAAGAATACCAACTGAACTGTTGAGCACAGTTGTGTCAAGGCAGACTTTGACTTAGAATGTTCATACAACATAAGAATATGCCAGAGTAATGAGCGGTCTGTGTCCTGTGTTAGGTTGGTTTCATTGTGTATTGAAGTGTTTATTTATGTGCATCAGGTAGTTCTTATGCTTATAAATGGAGTTATGGAGTTATACTGTGTTATGACTGAAGTTTCCTGAATATTTTTCCCTGGATATTTTTGTAAAATTAAATAGTTTTGAGATTCACCTAAGCATAGTAATTAAACAGTAAATATTTTAAAAGAAAAGCAGTGTATGAACTTAGCAATTTTTTAATGAAAATATGCCTGGCAATAGGAATTCTTTCCTACTGAAAGCAGAAAACTCTTGGTATTTCAAATAGGCAATGAAGAAAGAAAGCAAAAGAAAAATGCAAAACATGGCAAAACTTCTCAGCTTTTGGGTAGCTGTCTTTTTTTTAATCTCCTGTTAAGAAATAACAAAAATTTGTAGTAAGACATAATTAGGAACTGTGTTAGGGGCTGTACCCTAATTCAGTCTAAAAATGGCATCTTTGTCAGAAAATTGCACAGGGCTGGCCGAAGTTTCCAGGAAGACCTACAGGGAAGCTGGGGTGTGTAAGCAGTACATGCTTGTTTAGAGAAGTTAATTTGCTTGAAAAAGTAATATTCATGGTGAGATTAAAACATCTACATGTAGTTCTTTGGCTCTGTAGCTGGATTTTTTTTCTAATTTAAATGTCCTTGATGGGTATTCCTCATCTTTGTTCCTCTTAAAGAAAAATGAGATTGGAGAAACACGCGATGGAGGCTGGGAGCTACTCATCTCTCTCTGAAGTAGACATATTCTATCTGACCACGGTAATATCTATCAGGCAGTGTGGACTCCTTGACTATAGTTTCACTGACTATAATGGGACATCACCACCTACATGTGTATGTCTTAACCTTAAAGTGAATTCTGCTTTCAACTAAAGTTTTTAGAAACTATTCATTGGTATTTTCCTGCTCTCTAAGTTCCTTTGCAACCTTTTTGCTATGATGCCTCTTTTATGCCCCATCCTTTTCTAGTCAGCTGCTTCTCCCTTAATTTTTTCACGTCCCCTTAAAAGGTGCACTTACTGCAGGAGGTCTGTTCTCCTGAGTCCTGTCACAGAAAAAAACTTGTTACAACTGTGGAACGTGTAATAGAAACAAGGAAATAGGTTATAATCTGAATGTTACACCTATGAATTTTGTCACAAACCCTTCTTTAGCTGTCTTTTATTCAGTTGGTCATCTTTTTTAAGGTGTTTTAGAACTGCAAATCAGAATTTTTTGCCTGTGTGTCCATCAGGTCTTTCATTAAGCTATAAACCACTGCAGTAATGCAAATAAATTAAATGTATGTGAGTAGGCAGCAGGATTTCTTAATATTATATAGTTATCCTCCACTAAAGTATTAGTAGCAATTTTATGTCGAAATTCAGCAAAGAATTTAAGCATATTTCTATGCTAAAGTCATCACTGGGAAAAGCAAAGCATGCAATCTGAAAAGATTTGTTTTTTACTTGCCTGTAAAACAGTCCCCCCTGTATGTTACACATGCCTTGGATTGATGGTTGTCTTATCAAGAAGTAGATTCAAGATTGTAGTCTTTTCAAGAACCATGAAAGCCTTGAGCTTGATAATTTTGTAAAATAATAAAGAAAATTACTTTCTGCTAAGTTTATGTACTCACTTTTAAGCTGGAAAAACTCTATACTTTGTATAAGAGATTTTCTTTATCTCATTTTTTCTCCATTTAAGATTTCTAGTACCTTTATGGATTCTGGTTTAGTCAAAAGTGTTTACATTAGCAGCTATCACTTAAATAGGGATAACAACTAATAATAGCTAGGAGTCATGAAAACTAGAAGCTGAAAATACCTATTAAATTGTTTGAATCTTTCCCCTGCCATTTTAGAGTTGTTCCTTGTAGTGTAATTTCCAGTGCTTCCTTTGGTCCAGTTCCTCTTCCTTACACTACTCTCCTAAGAGCACTGTCACAATTTTCAATGCCTTCTTGCAATTTCCCCACTTCTGAAAGTCAGCTATGACAATTTTAATTTACTCTGACTTCTCATATATGTGTGCGGTATCTCTTTTTGTTACCTTTAACTTTTCTTTTTTTGCAGTTTTGGACCTTCCACCATCCTTGAGGTTTCTGCTTTTCTTTCAGCTTGTATTTGAATTCTATGAGCTTAATTTTTAATATTTTCTCATAAGCTGTTCCTTCCATTTCCATAATTTTTATTGCCTTTTTCTAGTTCTGAGTTCTCCAGTTTGTTAATAATTCTGTGGGCTTGCTCCTCCTTCTTGCTGAAGCAAATGGGAAAAAACAAAGGCATATTACTGCTCATAGCTCTTTCCTGCAATTTTTATCCTGTATCCATAATATTTTTTTAAGGTGACTGAAATGTATGAGAATTCTTCAGTTTCCATATCCAGCAGTACTAGGATTCTTGTCTATCCTGAGTGAACATAGTCATCACCTATCTCAGATGATTCTTCTAGCTGGCAGACCTTTTATTAACTTCACCACGGCTGACTGGCTTCCAGACCAGATAGTTTGCATTCTACCAGCTGGAAGCATGGGCAAAATTTGCAACTCAGTGTGTGCCTTCATGGAAATACCTTAAAGACAAGATCAGTAATTTTGAGCAGCTGAGGCCAACAACACTAATGAAAATACTGCTTAGAATCCTTTGCCAAATATCCTAAGTACTGTCTAAATGAAAACTCCCGTGTGAATATTCTGAAGCTGTCCTCCTGGAGATACCTGCTACTTTAGGTGCTTTCTCTCCAAAATAATGCTACGTGTTCATATAATTCTAGACAGTAAAATGGTTTCTTCATATGTAAGGTGCCAAATGGAGAATACTCAGGATAAGTGTTTTAATGGAACCACCAACATTTTGGCTGGAGTGGGCATTTGGTGCCAGTGATTCTTTTACCCATTTGTAATGGCTTTGGACATTTTGGGCCATGTATTTGAGGAAAATGTTAGCTTGAGGGCTAACAGCAAGGAGTTACTCAATATTCTATGGGACTTTTGCACATACAGTTGCACTCATGTACATGTTTTAGTTTTTTCACTCAGTGGTTCACAGGGACCAGACACTAGACAGTTCAATATATATAGCTTTATAACTGCAAAAGCAAAGTAGTGCACCCCACTTTAGATACTAAAGAATATTTATGTCCCACATGCTTGTAAATGACTAGTTTGGGTACCCCGTAAGATGAGTAAACTTGGGTGAGCTGTATTTTGTCTCATAAGTGAGACAAGTCTCCTTGAAATAAAATAAATTGTTTTCCTCTGAGTCTTACCTGTATTTACATTTTGTCTGGGAGAAGCCCATTGTTTTAGATGCACTTTCCACCATGCCACCATGTGTGTTACTGGAGCAGTATTTGCAAGAGTACTGCTGAACAACAAAGTGATGTTTTTTTCAGTAGCCTTTTACTGGAGGGTCATAGTGGCACAGGGTGTAGTTGGAGGCCTCACACTAGTGATGTTCAATACTGGGCCCAATATTGTGGAACACATTTATCAATTACTTGGATGAAGGTGCAGATGCCACCTCAGCAATTTTGCTGACATTGCAAATCTATGAGGAGTGGCTGGTACCCCAGAGGGCTGTGCAGCCCTTCAGAAGGACCGTGATGTGTAGGAGAGAACTGTGAAATTCAGCAAAAGCAAGTGCACTGTCCTTTACCTGGAGAAGAGCAACAACATGCACCAGCACAGGCTGGGGTCTGATCTGCTGGGAAGCAGCTCCATGGAAAGGACCTGGGGGTCCTGGTGCCAACAAGCTGCTCAGAACCAGCAGTGTGTCCTTGTGGCCAAGAAGGCCAAAGGTATCCTGGGGTGCACTGGGAAGAGCATTGCCAGCAGGTCACAGGAGGTGATCCTGTCCTTCTGCTCAGCCCTGGTGAGGCACTTCTGGAGTGCTGTGCCCAGTTCTGGGCTCCTCAGGTCAAGAGAGATATGGAGCACCTGGGGTGGGTCCCATGGAGGGCTACAAAGATGATTAAGAGACTGGAACATTATTGTAGCAGGGCATCCCCAACATGGTAATAATGAGCATTGACTCCATGATTGCAGAAGGCTGATCAATTGCTTTATTCTTACTACACTTTACAATACTACTACATTCTACTATATAAAAAGCCCATCGCCCTTGCCAATACAGCTTTAGCCTAATTGGTAATTCAATCAAAACACCATCACCAGAGTCCAATTAAGGAGTCATCCTTTGGTAAACAATCTTCATAACACATTCCAAATGTGCACAACAACAGGTGCAGCAAGTGGAGATAAGAATGGTTTTCTCTGAACTTTCTCTCAGCTTCTCACATCTTCCCAGGAAAATCCTGGGAGAGAACTGTGTCTCTCTCTGTTCAAAGGATAGGTCATTACCACAGAGCATCTCTCTTATGCTGAGGGAGCTGGGCCTGTTCAGCCTCCAGAAGAGGTGACTGAGATGGGACCTCATCAATGTCTGTCAGTATCTGAAGGGAGGGTGTCAGAAGGATGGACCAGGCTCTTCCTGGTGGTGCCCAGCAATAGGACAAGAGGCAATGGGCAGAAGCTGATGCACAGGAAGTTCCTCTGTGAATTTTACTGTGCAGGTGACTAAGCACTGGAACAGGTTGCCTAGAGAGGCTGTGGAGTCTCCATCTCTGGGGATATTCAAGAACTGTCTGGATGCAATCCTGTGCCATGGGCTCTACGATGGCTCTGCTTGATCAGATGACCCACTGTGGTGTCTTGCAACCTTAACTATTCTATGATTCTGTTAAGACTAACCTGCTGCTTTAACAAAAATCACTAAAATGGGAAAATACCAGAAATTATAAGTATATTGGCAAGACTCTTATGGACTGGGAAGGACTATTTTCAGATACTCATGGATTTGGAGGTGGGGACTGAGCTACTGGAATGGCCAGTGTGTGCTAAACACTTTGTTAGAACCAGCTTTGCTGGTTAATCCTTGAGAAGAATTTAACCAACAAGCCTGTGGTGCCCCTTCCCATCTAGAGATTTTATAGGAGCCAGACAATAATTACCAGAGGGGTTGCTCAACTTCAGCTCAAAAAAGTAGCTGCCTGATGTGCAGATACTCAGCAACTGCTCAGGCTTAGGGGCTGTCCTAATGCCCTAGGCTGGTGTTTCTGGGAATGCCAAATGCCAGTGTTAGGAAAAGATAGGGAAGATTAAGGAATGTAAGGATTAGTGGCACTGTTAAGGGCTTTCTATCCTTGGGCAGTTGCCACTGTTCATTTTCACTGATATTAATAATTACAATGTGAGCCAATTGGTAGTACCCTAGTAGCTTCATTATGTGGAAATCTGCTTTTTTCATAAAAACAACATAAAAAAGGAATACATTTTAGCATTTAGGTTAGCATTAGGTTCCGACTCTAATTTCATATTCCAGGACAATGTATGCTTTAACATTTGCCAATGATGCTGTGTTTATCAGTCTGGTAAACAGTCTACTGCTAGGCTGGGCAAGATAGCTTGCAGCTCTTGAAAGCATGCATATTTTAATGGACAGCAATTACAGTACTCACACAGCCTGAGCTTTCTGTCCAGTAGAAAAGGGGTTAAAACTTAATAGGGGTTGGGCAGGAGGGAGGGAAAAAAATCCTAGGCAGAATGTCTCCACACAGAGAAAACAAGAACAATTAATATGTGCTCCAAACTGCTAAGGACAGCAGAAAAAAGCAACTAGTATAAATAATTAAAGCAGAGATTAGATAAATATTTGGGGAGGGGGTACTGTGGTGGTGTAATTGCTGAAAAAAAGGCGAGGTGGACTCCTGTGCTTCCCTTTTGTTCTAAGGTTTACTACAGCCCATTACTTAGTAACCTGCCATATGCTATAATTTTTAAACCATGTTTTTTAAAAAGCTTGCATAAGAAAGAACACTTGAACATAGGCTGGGATGTGACTTTGTCATGCAATATGGCTTTATGATTCATTCATTTCCCCAGATTTTATTTCTCCAGAGCAGGTCTTGGGTTGGCATCCTGAGCCCTGCAAAAGATCCACAGGGCTGAGTGGAAGGAATATAAATGCTTCACTGGAGCCAGACTTCAGCTGGGGCAGTGGCTTTCAATAGAATAAAGTTGAAATACACAGACAGGGAGGTGGGGGAGGTGTTTTGCAGTGTCGCAGATCCCAGGAATACCTGATTTTAGTAGCAGAGAATTAGGATTTTTTAATACATTCACTAACAGGGATGTTTCTTGTTTCAGAGAAAAACAGCTACAAAATCAGGAAACCAAGCCCGAGGTTTATTGTTTAAAAGGGAAAAAACCCAAACATGTTTTAGTAACAAGGGGTGTCTTCACACTTAACTATCTATATAAAAATTACTTGAAGAACACAGATAATTAAACTGGAGAATAATATTCAACAAATTAAATATTCTTCTATTGAAGAAGGGGAAAGCAAGCAATTTACATCAAAATACTAAATGTTCAGTGGATAATTTCAAAAAAAGCCCTTAAAAATAAAACTTTCATTAAAATACTCTCCAGAGCTCAGAAATACTTGCAAACACCTCAAAGGACATAAGAGCTCTGATAATCTATCACTTAAACTGCTGTGATTTTTTGTGTCTGTTTTTCTGTGTTCGTATTTTTATCTGTCACAGTATGAATGGGTAACGTTACAGAAACATCCTGTATGAACTGTGGGGTTCTGTGCCCCATCAGTTTCTGTGGCAATCTGGGGGAGTCCTCCAGTACCTGCCCGCACCCCGAGCCGAGCTCTCACTCACACACTGCAGCCAGCCCGTGCGGCGAGCCCAGCCTGGTGCTCCTGGAGACAGGGAGATGCAAGGTACCATTTTTTTTTTTTCCAGACTGTAAATGATTCCTTTTCTTTGCTCCACAGAACATCCGATGTGGTGCCCAATCGGCTGAGAAAGCTCCACAGACGTCAGTGTGTGAGTGTGTGTGTGAGTGTGTGTGTGTGTGTGCGCGCCTGCACAGCCAACTGCAGCTGGAACCTCCATTAGAGCAGCCCTATTGATTTCTGGTTCACACTGCAGTAACAGGGCTAGAGTGCAGGGCGGGGGGAGAAGAAAGCGGGGAGGGGGGGGAGGAAATAATCCCAGTGGTCTAAAAACAAGGCTTAACTGAAGGCACATCGGGGTGTATGTGCATATGTATAGCACATACATGCCGGTTTCCAGAGATATGCCACTGCTTGCTTAAAAAAACACCACCAAAAATCCCCAGCCAGAGCAATTCCAAATCTCACGAAACAACAGTCTTGCCAGGTTTCAGACCCCCCACACACATGGATTGATGTTTGCTGCTTTGTCGATGCTGGGTTTGCACACCGGAGCTGGCTGCAAAATATTTCTGTTTTGTTAAAGGACTACAGGAGATGCGCACTTTAAATGGCTCCTTCTCTATGCACACATTCATCTGCTTGGGGAATGTGGAGGGGGTTGGTTAGAGATCCAGCTTGAGTGTGTCAAGCACAGGGCAGAGAGAGCTCCAGGAAGCTGCTCTGCGTTTACTGGCAGTCATTTTCTCGTGATGCATAATGCACAAGGTGCCAATGCAAGCT